>NC_141087.1:24297838-24897838 GCF_041138505.1 Cibotium barometz
CGTCCTTTAACAACTCCACTATAGCTATGTTCACATTCTGTCATGCCTATGTCAAAATTATACCCCCCATTTTCACCCTTCCAAAAAATCCACACATTTCTAAGGATGTAAAGACCCATTGCTCTATCAAAAGAAGCTAAACATCTCTCTTGAAAATGTAAATATGCACCCACATCGTCCTTTTTCTCTGAATTAAATAGATGGGAATCTGGTGTGAAATTATCGAATTTCTAATTACCCAACATTCACTAGCTCACTTTAGTAAAAGATCTAATGCAATCTCTCTTTTTTATTATTGCAATAAACACTTATTTAAATCATACACATGCAGTGTCCTTTTGCACAACAGGTTCATCCCCTCTCCCTTTGAGTGAGTGGAAGTAAGGTTGCAACACCAAAGGGAGTTAGCCTCTCTCTCTCTCTCTCTCTCTCTCTCTCTCCAAGCTGCCTTGTTAAGGAGGATAGGGTGATGCTCTCTCTCTATTGGAAAGGCCCTCTCTCTCACACTCCTTGAAGGAGGAGGAGCAGAAGAGAGAAGCTCCCTTTCTCTTTCTTTGAGAAGGAAGGAGGGGCAACAATATATATATATATATATATATATATATGTACGTATATATATGTATATATACATACATATATATATATACATATATATACATACATATATACATATATATACATACATATATACATATATATACATACATACATACATATATATATATATGTATATATGTATGTATGTATGTATGTATGTATGTATGTATATATATATATATGTATATATGTATATATGTATGTATATATGTATATATGTATGTATATATGTATATATGTATGTATATATGTATATATGTATGTATATATGTATATATGTATATATATATGTATATATGTATATATATATGTATATATGTATATATATATGTATATATATATATCTCAAGGGAACACATGCTTCTCTTTGTAAATACAAATGAGGGAGCACATGCTTCCAAAGAGAAGCTCTCCTTTTTCTTCTCTAGCTTGTCTCTTCTCGTAGAGCAAAGAGTACGACTCTATCTCTATCTCTGGCCTAGTGGTGGGAAGGCATATACATGTAGATGCTAGGACGACCACATGGAGGGATGAGGGTGTTACATCAACGTAGGAGTCAAGGTGTGTGTGGTTGAGGGAGAATCCAAGGTTGCCGACTATTTGGAAAGGCTAAGGTTTGTTGACCTTGGCTTCCATTAATCAATGCCTGTTTTCTAGGCCTTTATGCATATTCACCCTTAAATGAATATGCACCCTATTTACCATTACCAAAATTAACATAAAAGATCAAGAGATGTAATCAATGTGGGATGTGGCTATGTAACACACTTTAAACCATTAGACTCCTCCCTACACACTGTAATCTTTGGATTTCAATGTCCAAATGTGGAGGTTGGTGATCATTATCTTGTCTTAAATTTGGTATAAAGCTGAAATATTATAAGCTTATTATATGTGTATTGGGCCAAGGCCTTGTTGAGTCGCAACACAATACCTCCCAATTTAATATAGAAGCTTCAAGACATGTTCAAATAGCATTCATTTTCACTTACACATAGGTTATGAAAAAGGCAAGGTAATTAGAGAACACACACGCAGGCGCGAACGCGCGCACGCATGCACACATGCACACAAAAGGAGCCCCAAAGAATAGCCACATAGATTACCACCATGTAGAGTTAAGGTGAATTGCCCTATTCTTCCATGCACTATGGGTATTCAGCTTATAATATTCACTATTTCTAAGATGCCAACCAAATGGTAGGCCCACCTAGACCTGTCCTCTTTTTTCGGCTCTACATTTAAGTGGTCCCTTCTCCTCTAGATTACTTCTCCAGCTATAGGCATCTTCCCCTTTTGTGGGGCCTCAATTCTAAAGAAACCCCTGGATGCAAAACTATAATAAAAAGTAGCTATGCATACACTGTTCTTTTATGCCTTGTGTGGTATGCGTATTTAGCACGCCTATTGTATGTTAAATACATTAATTAGTAAGAGGCACCTTGCCGAAAACCATACTAATTTGTCCTTAAAATAATTTGGGACAAAGGTTTCAAAGCTCAAGAATGTTAATTTCAAACTTTAGTGTGGATCTTGTTTAATCTAGAAATAAGTCAAATGCAATGTACACTTGCTTGACTTTGAACATGTGTCATCTACATGGGTTCCTCCCGGGGTCTTGCTCTTAAAAAAACATATCACATGTGTTCAAGAGGATTTTAGATAATAGTTTTGTATACATCATTTTTTTAAATGTACAGATCGTTTCTTGTATATATGTTCCTTTCATAGGAATAGTCACATGCCTATTGTAATTTGAATACATTAGTAGCGAATAAATATGACATGTAGATATAAACATTGTAAATGGCCCTTCTGAAAAAAAGGTCACATGTGCATATACCTGGTATCTATTTTAGTGAAATGCTGAGGGGATGGGCATTTCACTCAAACATGTGCCCAAGGGATGGGCACGTGTTTGATTGTCGAGGTTGGAACTCTCTCTCTCTCTCTCTCTAAGGACACAACCTTTAGGAGCTTGCATCATAATGGGAGCATGCACATATCTATATCTCTGTCTCTCTCATGTGGGTAGCAGTTATATATATAATATATATATATATCTTGCCTACACATATATATCTCTCTCTCCAAAGCGCTATGGAGGGTAGGATTGCAAAACTCCTTGTTGTGTGTTTCTCTTTCCCACCCTCTCTCTCTCTCTAAGGCAGCTTGCTTCGTTGGTGGTAGTAGGGAGAGAACCTATATTGTTTTTTCTTTGTTTAGATCTCTCTCTCTCTCTCTCTCATGTGCAAGGGACCATGGAGCCTATAAAGATATCTTCTCTGCTTTTGTATGTTGCCATAGAAGGGAGGGGGAAGGTCTACAAGGGAGAGGGACGTAGAGTAGGGAGGGGAGGGAGAGAGAGATGAGTAGAGCCAAGGTAGCAATTTTTGCATTAAGATAGGTGTTTTTTTGGGATTTTAATTATAATTCATCGATAGAGGGGGCAGCCAAGACATGTATAGTAGATGGTGGAGTGAATACATATGCATGGTTGGGGTGAATATATGCATGGGAGGCGGTGGGGTGAAAATCGGTTGAAGTGGGTGGAACAGGAGTGTGTACAGGTGGTGGGGGTAAGAGACGCAGAGAGATGGAGGGAATCTTAATGCGACGTGGCATGATCGGATATGTGTGTAGTGCATAAAGAGATGGCATTATCATATGCGCCGTCCTCAAAGCGGTCCCGTTCACGAGATGAAGGTTACGACCTATGCCACTTTATTGTCGTTGCATCGCCAGCTTTTCTTCTGTGTGTGACAATGGCCTTTGCAGCAGGGAGGCCTTCACAGACTACCGAGGGATAATTTTTATCCTCTTGGCGCCACCTCCAACCATATTTTGCACAGTCTTAGGCTATAAGATAACCGATAATTTTTATCCTCTTGGCGCCACCTCCAACCATATTTTGCACAGTCTTAGGCTGTAAGATAACCGATAAGGCGGCCCCCTTTGCTGCCTTCCTAATGCTCATCATCATGCACCGCAACACAGTCTCCGAAGCTGCATCACTTGTCATGTCGCCCATGAGCAATGGAATTGTAAATACTACAGACATTGTCCTGCCATAGGAGACCTCTCCGACGCTCCCTAATCTCATGAAGCTTTTTGAGCACGCGACACGCAGCATCCTACGATCTGTCCTTGTTCTCTCGTATATAGTAAAGTGCCACATGATAGGCCCATTTCTGTCCTATCAATAAACTAAAGGTGGAAGCCTTAGGACGTGGACCAATGCCTTAGTTGGTAGTAGACACTTTGGACTTTTAATACTGTATTGTTAAGTTACCTACACCCCCCTCGGACCTTGACATCTTCCCAAAAGCAAATTGAAAGGAAAGGGCCTTTGTGTATGCTTGCCTCCACCTACCACCTTCACTCCAAAAGGGAAAAAAAAAAAAAGGGAGAGAGAGAAAAAAAGAAACTTTATCATGGGACCCTTTGAGGAGCACTACATCATGCATTCCAGGACCCCAAGTTGTGTTCGGAAAAAAAAAATAAAAATCCAACCGGTTTATGCTCAAAAGTAGCTCAGATTTAGCATTGCAAATTATATAAATTTTGGGATTATAAATTTAAAGCCCGATAAATCTGTCCCTTGAGAATAAAGACAATCTTTTAATTTCAACAGGGAAAAATATAGTACAAGTAAGGTTTTTTGAGCACTAGACTCAAGTAGCTCTTGTTTCCGCATTAAAACATGAAGTGAACACCTAGAAGCTCCTATTAAGGTACTTTGCTCCATGCACCCTGAGTCCATAGCCCATTAAAACATGAAATGTAACACCTAGAAGCTCAAGCTACTTTGCTCCACTCATTTATGTAAACATAATATGGTAGTTGATATTTGTATGAGTTGTTGATGCTATCAAAATAATATTTAAATTGAACGTGAAGGAAGCTCCAAGTTGAAATATTCTCTTATGCATGATAATCTACGTATGCTACATAGATAGTGACATCCCTTACTTGTGCAATCTCTTCAATATCCCAATCATAATCTTATTTTTGTTCTCTTTTCCTAGCTAGTGATAAAAAAGAAAAACAAGCATATAGTGCAGCTCATCTCCTCCCACAATTCATAAAACTCTTGTACATGTATTTACATATGATCTTAAATCAATATTCCACACTCTTTTCTTGGACCCTTCACATGTTGCTACCATTTGACCTTCATATCAAATTATCCTTATACTTAAAGTCAATGGAAGCAATTTAATCACAAAGTAAGCTTATAAATGCAATCTAGTTTATTCGAATGTATGTTAACATCTTTGGAACAAAAGAGTGTAGTACCTTCATGTATAATTTTTTAAATAAAACTACAACCATGTATGACATGTGTGTATGTACTATGTATCTATTAGAATATGTTGACATAAAATCTTTTGATTTAGTCTATGATCGTATATCTCGTGTGTTGCATGCACCTAGCTTGGAGGTTTGCATGTTGTGAGTGTCACGCTCATCACAAACTTGGGTGTCCGATCAGACATTAACATAGGACTCGCCTATTAACTTGGCCATTAACATAGGACTTGTCTATTAACTCGGTTGAAAGTAAGGGTGTCCCATTAGCATAACATTAACATCATAGGACTCATCTATTAACTTGGTTGGAAGTAAGGGTGTCCTATTGTCCATTAGCATAACATTAACATCATAGGTCTCATCTATTAACTTGGTTGGAAGTAAGGGTGTCCTATTGTCCATTAGCATACCATTAACATCATAGGACTCGTTTAACAAGGCCCTCACATGTGCAGAAACCGTAGTTATGAAATCATTATAGAGAATAGGGTATGGTGTGTACACGTTTAAGAAAATATTTAAAAGGAACACTTATGAAATAACCCCTAGAGACTAGGATGTGTACACATTTAAGCAAAGGTTTGAAAGGAACTCGAGACTAGGATGTGTACACATCAAAGGTTTGAAAGTGACTCTTATGAAAAAACTCTAGAGACTAGGGTGTGTGTACATTTAAGCAAAGGTTTGAAACAAGCCTTAGGATAAGCTAATTTTAATATCGCTGGACCAAACCACACATACTATATAATTATTACAAATCGCAAAGAGCTAAATAACTTCTACATCACCTTGCAACAACTGGTTCTTCATCCTACAGAGCATGGTGACCAGGTCAACATATTAAGGGTAGGGTGTGATGCAAATTGCCATGTTATTCCTCTTATACCATGCCAAAAGCTTCATGATCATTAGTGACTTCTTCTTGCAAGATCACTTAGCTTCTTCCCTTTTTAGCCCTAAATACTTCTTTATCTAGAGTGTTCTTCAGTCGCTATGATTAGCCCTTTAACATTCATGGTTGTGCCTTTGATCAGCTCCACTCAGACACCTTCTACGAGTTTACATTTTCCTACTAGTTTCTTCTCCCACACAGCATCTCTTAATGCTTAAATCGGGGTTCCATGGTGTCTATATAGTGGAAGCAACATAAGCTTGTATTCTCCACACACATGCCTTCTATGGTATTTTCCCACACCCAAACTCTATGGTATTTGCCCACACCTAAACTCTACTCTGCCTTTCCTCTCATATATCATTGGGGCATAACTTGAACTCTTGGCCTTTATAACATGGGGTGTAACATGCACACCCTTGAGAGTTGACTGCTCTCCAAGATTTGTGCTAACAATTTCTTGAAGGCATGAATTCAACATAGGAAATGATCCAGAGACCCCTTTCTTTAAGGCCTTAAATTCAGCATAGCCAATGATCTAGAGTCCCCTTTGTACTACATGTGAGCTCTAGATGTCTTCTTCTCCATTAAGCTGCATAAACACAATTTTCTAGATTAGAGCCACCTTTGTACTACCACACATGACCTCTAAATGTCTCCTTTAAGCTTCATAAACACACTCTCCATATTGAAAGGCACCATTGGAAGTTGCTAGCACTATGTGTCATCATGGTTGCTAAAGTCACCCTCACATGTATGTAAAAAATGAAATGGCTCCACCTCACAAGAAAGTTATCTTCTTCAGAATTTCAAACCCTTGGTTCTAAAAGCACACACGTTTCCTAAAAAAGAAATTCTATTCATCATGATTTCTTGCCACATGTCAAGTCTAATTGATCTCAATTCCTTACAAAAACCATAAATAATAATGTTGTTGAGTCTTGCTAAAGTTATCATTGATTTATCTTGGATAAGAAGGCTCAAACTACACCATTTGAGCATGAAAAAATACATTCGAGCAAGAAAAACCAAGTTTTGGACCCCCAAAATCAGATCCAAGTCTAAAATTGGTTTTTCACGATTGTCAGTTTTTCAAGCTCTGAATATCCCTTGAGAAACTCATGCCATGAAAAAGTCCTAAAAATTAAGATGTGATTTTAGGAATTACCTATTTAAAAATAGAAAAATATTTTCTTGAATATTTTTGGCATGAAAAACAGAGAGATATTCATGCATGACTATCCCAAAGATATTCATGCCGTGAATTACTTGAGCAACACACCCTAAAATTATTTCATCTATTGGGATTGTTGAGGTGATTAAATGTTAGAGAGTGACTATTAAAGTTCATTGGGAGAGATTTTGCACTCAAAATATCAAGTCTATTTGGCATGTAAAACTAGAGTTTTTCACACCGTGACTATCAAGATGTTTTCACGCATGACTATTCCAAAGAGATTCAGGCCCCGTGATTATCTTCTAGACTAGCTCACATGTAGATTTTTCTTAAACTAATCAATTGTGGGAACATTGCACTTTGAAATTGAGGGGGGGTAAGTAAACAACTTACACGTGTTATTCACATAATGACTAACTCACCCTTGGGTAACTAGAGGTTAAAAAATAAGAAAAATTAGGTCTAGGCAGTGGCATTTGTTCTACTAAAACTTTCTTCCATGCACTTCAAATCTGGAAAAATTGCATCAGAGGATAGTGCATTGAACTACCAAGGATCTTCCTATCTACAAAGAAGTGTTGGATCCAATCCTTCCTCTAACAACCACATTGAAGTGTGCTTTCCTAGAAAGCCCTAAATTGAAGTAAAACTAGTAATGAAGAATATGTGGAGGAAGTTCAAATGAGAGAAACTAGAGGAGAGGTTTATAGCCTCCCCCCGCAACATCCAATGGTCTTTTGAACACTCGAGGGGTTCACTATATGTAAACTCTGTATATCACGTGTGTTCAAGGCCTAATTAAAAAACCCCTTATCTGTAAAATTTTCATGAATAAAACACACCCTTTTTCTATTCAATCTGCCCCCAGAGTTTGAACATTGCGAAAGGAATCTTCGAATTGCAACCAGATAGAGACTCACTCAGCACGAAGGTCATGTAATGTGTAGCATTCAAAGATTCTCAATAGGAAGAGAGGTTGCACAAGCATCACCTCCCTAGACTACAGACATTTGTACATAGAGGGAAACCTTTCCATCCAAATAAGAGGTTGCACAAGCAGCACCTCCCTATAGACATTTGTATAGAGGGAAACCTTTATCCATCCAAATGAGCAAATCTCTTTCACTCCTAGGACTAAGAGAGGGGTCACATGGAAGAAGGCACACGATGACTAAGGAGACCACCAAATTAGGAGATGGAAGTGAAATTCAGAGAGGCCTAGAGGCAAACGTAAATTCTAAATCACAAGAAACAAGAACTAGATGCCAGAAGAGCCTTAACAGAACAAAGAAACCTTGAGAGGATGCAAGCTTTAGAGTTGGACTCTTAAGAAAGGGATAGAAAAGAGGCTACGACGTAAGCCCAAGCCCTTGCCCAAGCCTTGGCAGGAGGGATGCCACCATAAAATCAAGGAAGATTATAAGGGAGAATGGGAAATAGCTACCCTTGACATGGGCTAGTGGGACCCAACCCAAAAAAATAAGGAAAAACCTAAGGAATAGCTCTATACAAAGGATGACATCAATATAATGATGACTTATCTTGATGTCCTCACTTATATGCAATATGATGACTTATCTTGATGTCCTCACTTATATGCAATATGATGCTAGAGGCTCCACTGAACATGGAAGTTCCACCTTTGTCCATGACCTTGGGCAAAGAGGATTACCAAAAACAACCCAAGAGGGGGAAGGGGAAGTGAAGGAACACTCCTCACACAAGACCAGCTTATGAACTAGCCCTAATCTTAACCACATGAACCTCAGGTGATTTGTTAAGAATGGCAATGGAAATAGGTAGGGGGTGGCAAGGGAATCAGGGAATCCTTAGGTTCATGCCCCAAGGAAAAACCCCATGAAGCTATTTCATATTGTGAGATCAATGGAGATGGTGATCCCATCCAACATGTGGAAATCTTTGAGTCTATTTGTGAAACATGTGGACCCATTGATGAGCTAAGATCCATTCATTTTCACTAATGTTAAGGCACATCAATGGTGTAGAACTCTAACAGTAGAGGATAAGGTTAATTTTACTCAACCTAAGAACATACTTGTGCTAAGCTTTGCAAGAAGTGGCAATAAGAGGAGGCCAGTGGCATAGCTCTACATTATCAACACCTACAAGAGAATGAGCCCATGAGAGATTATGTCTCACATCTCAAACATTGTAACTCTTGATGTAAGCTTCGGAAGAGGGTGATCGATGTTATTATCGTGCTTCTAAAAGGAGTACAAGATCCAATAATGCATGACTATTTACTCTTGTCTAAACCAACTACATTGCATTCTGCAAGATATAACTTGTTGGAACTACCCCAAGTTGGAGAAAAAAGACTCCATCTTTGGTTGTGCCATCTCAAGTGTTAAGCTAGCATGACCTAGACACTAGGGAAAGGTGGGTAAAAAACATGATAGTTGAAAAATTAACTTCGGCCATCCTAGAAAAAGTCAAGTTGAAAGTAAGAGAACCTCCAAACAATGCACATGTTTATCCCAAGGGCACCTAGTATAGTGTTTTGTCGATATGTAAACAAAACCACACAAGTACGGAGTGCCCTCATTTGTGACCCAGGCCACTACTATATTGTGCGTATTACAAACTTTTGGGGAACCAAATACATCCATGTTGTGTAGATATGGTCCCTAACCATTAGTGCAATTACCAATAGATATACCAACTCTAGCTTTGCTAGCACCACCAATCCAACATAATGCGAATTTTGGATCACCACACAAACACAAGGATAAGGTTATGCACGGGGAATATATAGGGTACCCAATGTACCCTTACTGCTACCATTCCTACCATTCCTACCAACCACAACCATATCCACCAAAGATAAAACCAATTATTTAGGTTTGGTTGATGAAAGTGCATATCCTTGTAAGTTAATTAGGTTGAGGCAAGTGTAATTATTTAGGTTTGGTTGAGGCAAGTCCATATCCTTGTAATATAAAACCAAGTAATCAGGTTTTGGTTGAGGAAAGTGCATATCCTTGTAAGCTAGAGCTAAACCATGACTATTAGGAGCCAAACGATAGTATGTTTGACTTTTATGTTATGTAAGGAGCTACACTAGTGCTAATATTTGAAACCTCTCTCCAATAGAAGGGGCGAACAATGAATGAAATAGTTTGATGGCTCCGTTACAATGTTATCATTGTCAAGGACCTCATTGAGTAGCAAAGTGCTCACTCAATGGTTTCTCCTAATCAATAGCAAGATCCAAAACAAGTGATAATGACCTCCCTCATTCACATGTATAAAAAGTGAATAGTACATCACCTCATCTCAAGGATCGTCCGTACAAGTTAAGTGGAGCAACAACAACTTCTATTAGTCCCAACAAGTATTTGATAAGTATACAACCAGGATAAAAAGTGGCCATAGTAAATTTTTTAACTCGAGCCAAGACCCATCCATGGAATACAAATAAGACACATAGAAGTCCACTATCATTTCATCAAGGAAAAAGTGTTGGATGGTCAGATAGATTTCACATATGTGAAGACTGAAGAGAAGGTTGCAGATATCTTACCAAACCATTTGCTAAACAGAAGTATGAGTACCTCAGAGGAGATAGACTTGACTACCTGAGATGGACATGGTGAGCTTGAGGGGGAGTGTTGAGAATGCAAGCTCATCGAGAACTGGTGGACACTAGCCTAGCAGTGTGTGTGTGGACAATAATGGCCATGCCCAATTGGCCAAGTGTGTGTGGACAATAATGGCCGTGCCCAATTGGCCAAGTGTGTGTGGACAATAATGGCCATGCCCAATTGGCCAAGTGTGTGGACATTAGCATAGGTTTATTTTTAGTGTGAACTTATCATTATGTAGTGTGTTGTGTTTTGTGGAATACAATGAAGGAAAGCTATGGAGCTTCTCTACTTGGTGTGTGTTGATATGAGAGCAATGATTCATTAGGTGTGTCCCCTATGTTCCCCTCTAATCTCTGTTCATGCTTATTGGAAGTTGAATGCTATTGGGAGACCGCTGCCCAATAACCTACTGAGTTTTCTCTGGTTATGCACGTAGCATACATCAAGTTTGGGTGGCTTATAAGTTTCTTTTCATTGAAGAGGTGTCATATAACATTTAATCACTCGGAGATTGGGTCCACTAGGGATAGTCCTTGGTATTCTCTTTAGCATTGTGCTTCTGAGAAATTCTAACCCAGACGTGCTTGGGCACATTCCTGATCCCTCAGCTCTGGAGGCTCTAGTTTCTCCACTTCGCCCAGCTCATTGTCTTTGGTAGCACCGTTGGTAGCAGTAGGTTAGATCGGATTGTTCGAACTGCCGGCTGGAGCCGGAGGGGCGTAGCTGGGGCAAGGTGTGGGAGAGGCCAATATTGTAGGGCATGCTGCTCTGCAGAAAGCCATCCATCTGTTGCCAAGCTCGAGGTTCTGGTAGATTGGTAGCATGAAATCACATGTGAGGATTTGGAAGTAGGCACACCCTTGGCGGTGGATAATTTGAGTGAGGTTGCCAATTCGCCTGGTTTCCTCTTGTTGGTCAGAAATCTCCGCTCTGGTAGCCGCCGACAGTTCGGCTCGAAGTGTTATATTTGTTACCTCTTCAAGGGTAGTGACGGCTACCTGAATATCTTCATGCATGTATTGGCACTTCCCTCACCAAGTCGGAGGCTTCTTATTGTCCTCCTGCAGGGCCTATTTGTGTTTGTCTTTGATTGCCATCTTCATGGTGGCCATCCAATCCTTCTTCTCATCAGAGTTCTTCTAGAGGGCTGCCTTCAATGTTCTTTTAAAAGCACCATGGCCAAGTCTATTGTTAAGGACGCTGATCCGGAGTCGTATACCTTGGCCAATTGTAGGTTTTGCATGTTGACCCGCTCCTCTTGGACTCGGAGAGGCCTCTTCCTCCCTAGGGCGGTTAGCTTTGTGTTTTTCTCCTTTTACCTACTGAGATCGTGCTTGAGCTATTCCATTTTTAGCAGGAGATTATCCTTTGGGGATGAAGGAGTCGGTCCTTTAGGAGGGACGGGCTGGGTTGGAGTCGTTGTTGTCCTCTCCTCAGGACAATGCTTTGTGTTTTGATCGGTGTTCTGCTTGGGGCTCCTGATGATGACTGGGCATCCTCTCATCATTTGAGTTGGCCTCGTTCCTCGGGAGGATGGCAGGAGGCTTGCCCTGGCTCGTGGAGGATTAGCCAAAGCTAGTCCATGAATTTGGCCCATTGATTGGCCAAATCTTCCTGCAGTGTATTAGACATCTCGGCCAATATCTCCATATCTATCTATATGGTGTTGGAGGAGGGGGTGAGGGATTTGAGTTGAGCCTCGAGAAAGCTCATCCGAGTCTAATATTTCAGTGCTTTGTCTTTGATAGAGTGTATGAAGTCCGTAAAGACAGTGGCTACTTCCAATCCCTCCTCCTTTGCATTTGCTGCTACTTCCTTTTGGGCATCCACCACGTATTGTTGTTGGAGATTTATGTTCTCCTGCTAGAGACTCATAATCAGTTATTGAAGTTGGAGCGTTCGGGCTTCCACTTGCCTTGTCCCGAATGGATCCTCATTCGCATAGCATTTGGCTATTGGGAGGTCGATTTATTGCGATGGCCTAGAGGGACCCACCCAGCTGGAGACAACCATCGATTGGGTCGGAGTTGTTAGACTTGAATGTTGGACTACAGTAGGCTTCTCGACTAGAGGCTCTATCTGAACCCATTTCTTCTTTTCTTTAGAGGATTTGGAGGCCAATACAAGATTTTTCTGAACTGTGAGGTGTTGAAATATACAAGTGAATAGGGTGTGTGCGGGAACAAGCCCTTGGATAGAGGCTGTAAAAGAGAATCTGTAAATGTGAGAGAACCTGTGAAAAGGTGAGAAGAGTCTACTGGGAGAGAATAAAGGGTAGCATGAGAAGATTTAGGAAGTGTGGAGATATTCTGGGAGAGGTGGAGAGAATCAAGCAAAAGAGGTGGAGTGAATCAAGGAGAAATCAGTGGGATTAGATGCTTGGATGTAAACTCTATAAATTGAGGCATTGGCCTAATGAGAATTTGCTTTTTCACCTCTTTTTCAACTAGTCTATGCACCCCCAGCCAGTGGAGGAGCTCCCTCTCACTCTAGGCACAACATTAGCTCAAAACCTTTCAGCCCTAGCTAGCCATAACCATTGGGCTCTCCAGCCCATGCAAAAATATCATCAAACCGCCGGCGCATTCAGGAGGAAATCGCGTTTTTTTCAGCGTAATTTTTTCTGAGAAAGTTGCAGATCTTGTCTACTCCAAATCAAATTGATCTAATTCCTCTTAGCCCCGGGGGTTTAAATTTGGGTTTGCATTGCATAATGACACAAGATAAACATCAAAAGCCTAAAAGAACTGTCAAACAAACATTTAAACATGTTGCTCACATGGAGCAAGAAGACCTAACGGACAAGCTCATGGCCCCAGCAATGAAAGAAGAAGAACATCTCTTTCCAAGAGGAAGATCCACACCAAGAAGATCTAGAGGATGCATTGAAGGAAGACATGGACACGAGAAGAGAAGCTACCACAAACAAGAAGACTGGAAAAAGAGGAAGACATGGACGCGTGAAGAGAAGCTGCCATGACAAGAAGATCTAGAGGAAGCATTGAAGGAAGACATGGACACGAGAAGAGAAGCTACCACAACAAGAAGACTGGAAGAAGAGGAAGACATGGACGCGTGAAGAGAAGCTGCCCCACGACAAGAAGACTGAAGACAAGAGAAGATGTGAGGCTCCAAAGAGTGAGGAGCCATGTGAAAATCTCTGAGAGAGAGAGAGAGAGAGAAACCCCACAACCCAATGTAACCTTCCCCAACAGAGTAAAACCACCTCTGAGCCCCCGATGATGTAGGCCACGTGGTAGATGTATGTGTGAGCACTTTAGTCAAGGTCACGGGCACTTATAGTAGCCTTAGACACATAGAGAGAGAGAATGTCAAGGACTATGAGTTTAGGGAGTTGAGGCACTGGTCGCAGACTATCAAGTAAGAGGGAAACTTGGTATAGGGTCCAGGTGTGCTAGGAGTATTCACTTGAGGGGAGGTGTTGAAATATACAAGTGAATAGGGTGTGTGCAGGAACAAGCCCTTGGCTAGAGGCTGTAAAAGAGAATCTGTAAATGTGAGAGAACCTATGAAAAGGTGAGAAGAATCTACTGGGAGAGAATAAAGGGTAGCATGAGAAGATTTAGGAAGTGTGGAGATATTTTGGGAGAGGTGGAGAGAATCAAGAGGTGGAGTGAATCAAGGAGAAATCAGTGGGATTAGATGCTTGGATGTAAACTCTATAAATTGAGGCATTGGCCTAATGAGAATTTGCTAGTTTTTGATTATCCATGCCTACATTAAGCTATTAGTTAATTACTCACTAATCATATCTTAATTATCATCTAATCACTTTGTTAATGATGTTGATTCTAGCATTTGATCCACCATAGCTCATCACATTTTTGTAATTTTAACATCAGGGAGGTTAGGGCCGTGGAGCCGGTTCTCCCCTTGTTAGAGGTCTGACTGAACGTCTGCTCTGCTGCTGTGAGCTAGTTACCTATATAGGGCTCGATGCTATTAGTTGGTCCTGCTATTAGGCTTGAGCAGGTTGTGCCTCCTTCGGTGGGTGGATATTTTCCAGTGGCCTATTGCCAAATGGGAAGAGGAATGTCAGTAATTGTCCAACCTTGGTGTGGATATTTCTCTCTATAGCTTTGTGAAGCACAGGAACACCCCGTTGATATTTTTTACCCCTTTTTGCCTTCCGTATCCACCCCATGACTAATGCAGAGATGTGCTAGGTCTTGTTTTGCAACCATAACATCTCTAGAAATATCTTATAGCAGGTTATCTTTGTGGAGTTTTGGTGGTTTGCCAACTTGTGCTCTCCATTCACCCTTTCCCCGAAGTGCCTGACCATTAACTCATGCCCTACCGGGGTGACCTTTGTGAGACCTTCGTGGGGCATCCTGAGTCTTTCTACGGTCAAAGCTTCTGTGAGCTACGTCTCCATCCACCATAGTGTGATGGAGTTGCTTCCTTGCACAATAACCTTATGATTTCTTTGAGGTGGCGGTGTGCGCACCGGGATCGTATGCCATGGTATGTTCATGAAATCTGCAAGTCTGCTCTTCCCCAACCATGCCTACACACCTTCATCATCTTTTGCTACATTGGTGAAGAGGTCGAACGTCACCATGGTACATACACCTGTGATGTGCTAATCGCAAGTATGGAGTTCTGTGTGAGCAGAATAAGGTGCAGTAGGTAGCTCGGTCGCATGAGCAACTATGATGGCTGTGAAGAAGCTTAGGGAAAAATTAAGAAGGTTAGGACAGGGTGTAAGGCATTCAGCTACATGTAAGAAGGTAGAAGAAAGTGAGAAAGTAACGGCATTCACAAAGAACCTAAAAATTGTTTTCATGTGCTATGCTGTGCATGAGTGCCATGTCGCCCTCAAGTTAGCATGATTAATGAGTATTAAAAAATAAATTCTATAGAAGAATATGCCATGATGGTTTCTTGAAGCATGCCCTCATTAATTTGATCGACCTCTAGGTAGTGAATAGCTGACGCTACCTCATTAATGAAAGGATTCGGTGGCATCAGCCCTTTGTAGGTCGAAGGTGGTAGCCGTTCAACGTCTGGAACTGTTCCCCTATGAGTTTTTTAGTAGGAAGGTTCCATCATAGAACATTTCTGTAATCCAGCATGGTCCATTCCATTGGAGCTTCAATTTCCCTAGATGCGAACCAATTCGTGATTGGAACAGGAGGACCAAGTCTTCTTCATCAAACGACCAAAACTTGGAATGTCGGTCCACCCACTTCTTCCTCTTCTAGATCACTATGGTAATGAAGAAATTGGTGAGTCTATCCTCATCCAACTGCATGAGCTAATCCAATCATTGCTGAAGGGATTCTTTCAAACTTAGTTTTTTTGCTATGGCGATCCGGAGACTGGGTACCGGGAACTCCCATTGGCACCACTGCTTCAGTGCCATATACCAGTTTGAATGGAGTCATCCCTGTAGAGACCTTATAGGCAATGCGGAATGCCCATAATGCCAAATGCAGTTTTTCATCCCAATCTGTGTAACTTTCATTCACTAGCTTCTTGAGGATCCGTTGGCAGGATTTTGTTTGTGGACTCTGCTTGATAATTGGCCTACCGATATAATAGACGGTGGACTTCTTAATAGATAATCAAGTGTTGGGTGACCAATTGGTGGATGACATCATTCACAAAATGTTTGACCTGATCACATTGACTAGCTCAATTGGACATTCGAACCTGATCTGCTGATCATCTCATATAGGAACTTGGTAGTTTGGCTGTATTGTCCTTAAGAGCTCTTGCTTCCACCCACTTGGTACTTTAGTACATGGCCACCAGAATATATTAGTTACCGGTAAAACAGGCAGGAGGCTTAAATGGACCCACAAAATTGAGTCCCCTTTTTTGGAACAGCTCTAGTAGAAGAATTAGATTATGAGGCATCCAATCTCTATCAGTCGGCTGACCGAGCCTTTGGCACACGTCACATTGCTTGGCCAATCTATAGGCATCTCCTAGTACCGTCCGGCAACCAAAGACTGGCTTTGAGGATCCTCCTAGTTACCTCCCCAGCAAAGTGGCCACCGCCCGCTCATCCCCTTGATGGGCTTCCCAGAGGAAATCCTCTTACTCATGAGGTGGAATGCACCGACAGAGAATAGTCAATGCTCCTTTTGTACAGCTATCCGGCTCTCACTTGGAAACTCTAACTTTGAACAGCCAACCGCTTCTTCTGATCCTAAGAAAGGTTATCCTCCATTAATTCTGGCCACAAATTGCAACATTTCATCATACCAGGTCGAAGGGATTGACAAAACTACCTCTACTCAAACCGCTGCACATCCGGTAGATCATTAGCCTCATTGCCGCGATCAGAGATTCACCATTCTCCAGTCGAGACAGGTAGTCTGCTGCATGGATGGTTCCCAAGGTGCGCACTATGTTGAACTCAAACTCTTATAGAATCAACATCCATCGAGCCATTTTTCTGCCAAATTTTGCTTATCTACCAGCAAATAGAGCAATGCGCAGAGTGATCCACATGGAATGTAAATTTGTTGCCTAGCAGGTAGTGGTGGAACTTGCTCATTGAGTAAATCATCCCGAGTGCCTCCCTATGAGTGGTGGAGTAGTTTTTGTTAACAATCCAGAAATGGGATTGATCATGGTTGGTGAAGGACATAGATTAAGCAACATAATTAAGGTGGATTAAACCACACTAAGAACTCCATAAGTGAGAGAGAGAGATTGCACACTCAACAATAGCTCTATTGCATATCTCAAATGAACCATACAATGATATAGGCTTTCTAGCCTTATCCCACTTTACATGTCATCATCCATGTGGCACTCCCTTTTCCACTTCTTTTGGTCAACACTCACACACCATTCAATATTACATGTGGTGGTATTCTTATCTTGCCACAATATCTTGCACCTCTAGGGTGCTTTCCCACATACAACACCGCGATTACATCTCTCAACAGTTTTGCTCTGCATCTGTTTTGACAATCTCTGGTTGGCATAGTAGACTGGGCGGAACCACTTCTTGCTCACTTCTTGTCAGTTTCCTACATCAAGACACTCCCAATTGCCACATCTGCTGATGCATCCACAAACACATGGAATGGTCCCGATTGGGCGCCTCCATAATGGGAGCTTTTCTAGCATCAGCTTGTTTGACGCGTCTGAATGCGATGTCGCATTCCTTCAACCACTCCAAGTTGGCCTGCTTCAATTGCTGGTTCAATGGCATATTTACATGTGCCAGAGCTGCTATTGGTTCAGTGGCACTGCTACATGTGCCAGGTACTGGAGCATCCGACTGTGCCACATTGAACTTGCCCCGAAAATCTTCTCAGCTCCTTCATATTTGTCAGAACCAGAGCTTTCCAAATCACCTCTACCTTGGTCGGGTCTACTACAATGCCCTCCTGAGAAACTTTGTGGCCAAGGAGCATACTGCTATGCACATTTTTCTAGGTTCAAGTTGAGTCTAGAACCTCTACATTTTGACAAGCATAACGCGAGATGCGTCAAGTGTTGACATGATTTCCCGAAGACACTGAAGTCATCTATGGACATTTGTATGAAGCTTTTCAAATGCTCATAAAAAATTTCCTGAATCATCCACTAAAATGTGACTGGAGCATTCTTCATCCCGAGAGTCATCACGTTGGATGCGAAGGCACCCCATTCGGTGATGAATGCTGTCTTCTCCCGATCCTCTGGTGCCATTTGGACTTGATTGTAGCTGAATCCATCCAAGAAGGAAAACATTTTGTGGCCGGCTACTGTATCCAATAGAGAATCTATGAATGACAGAGGGAAGGGCTCAGTTTTATGGTTGCGGCATTGAGCTTCATGTAGTTCACACAGACCTTGAGCTTTTGATTTTTCATTGGGGACAATCATGATGAGACATAGCCAAGTTTCTTGATAGATCGGATATATGAATTTGACATGCACTATGAGGGCTCCTGACAGTTCCAACCCTGCCTCCTAGGCTATTGATGCATCCTCATAATCATCATCTGGTGATGATTTTGAGCTGGATTCAGTAAAGGGAAGTGCTAGAGTGTGTAGACACACTAAATAGCACTGCTCATGTGCTGACATGGACTCTCTTGGCCATGCGAAAAGTGACAAACTCAAAATCAATGAAAATCACACATAAAGCAGAATAGGCAGAAAACGCAAGACGCATCATGTATGATATATATGTATATATATATATATATATATACATATATATCATACATACATACATGACATAATGGTTGAAGGCAACAAGTGGAAGTAGAGAAGAGACTTGGAGCAGCCAACAATCCAACACTTGAGAAAAATGATGAATGAATTAAATGTTAAAAAGCCTATTCTTATATACATCACAAATAGCCAAGTCGGCTAGTAGAAGAAACCCATGACTAGAAAAACGCTTGTTCTTATATACATTACAAATAGCCAAGTCGGCCAGTAGAAGAAACATACGACTAGTGAAAATACCTACATGACTAGGGGAAACTACCTAAAAATGTTGGATAAAATACATACGATTGAGTAAAACACATCAAATAAATATGTTACATAAATGGTGCAATAAATGGGATAAATGCTAGAGTTGAACACAATCAACACCTCCTCTTAGCACCAAAATGGTGGATTGACTCCCATACAGGTTAGGAGCTGATCAATAGAATCTCGAGGAAGAGGTTAGCTAGGTTGTCCTAAGAGGGAGAATACTCTAGCGATGACACCGTCAGTGAGAGCATTTTGCAAAAAAGATGAGACCATCTCACAAAAAAAGTAAAAATGGACCTCAATGTATTTGGTCTTACCACCATGAAAAGATAAAGTTCGAACCAACACCAAGGCACTCTGGCTGCCTGTACGAATGCAAACAAAGGATTCCTAAAGTACATCAAGATTACTTAGCATCTACATCAACCATGATAAGCAAGTATCCAAATAGGCTCGATACTCAGCCTCAATATAAGAAATTGAGAATGCATCCTACTTCTTGGATCACTAGGAAATGAGGTCGAAACCTAAAGTAAAGAAATAACCAAAAGTGGACCGCTTAGTATCCAGGTAACCTACCTAATTAGCATCAGAGTATCCAACAAGCTCAGTGCCTCGAGTGAGAGTTCTAGCAAAGACTCAACTCATTAGAAGCTATGCAAATCTAACATCAATAGACAACGACAGACGACACAAGGATATAAGGGAGTAGAAGGGGGTCAGCCAAAGAGTTGTGTAAGGTCCTAGGATAGTGACTGCAAGATATGACGACGCGAGAGGATCACAGAGGGTCTAGAAAGAATCATTTTGGAATGGAAACATAAAGGAAGATTTTGAAGGAAGTTTTCTATCATTTTTGCATCAATTGAAGTGAATTCTAGTCAACACAAAAGGATGGTTGTTAGATATCCGTAACGCCGCCTCTACGGGCATTACCACAGGAGGGGATGGCCTCTGGCTCACCACCCAGCCATAGAGGAAGAATGAGGATTGCCCCTCATCCCCCCAGGCTATATAGTGTGTGGCCTGCCGTCCACACTACCCTGGTTGCCCATGACTCCGCATGGGCGTCCTCTCCCACTGAACCCCGGACATGGCCATCCGGTCTGCCGCTCGGTCATCACAGGCGTTACAGCCTACGTGACATTACCCCCCCTTAAGAAGAGTTTTCGTCCTCGAAAACAAACTGGGGAAACCTTTTGGAAATTGCACTACGGCGTTCCCAGGTAGCCTCCTCATCCCTATCTGTCCATTTAACAAGTACCTCCTGGTACACTTTATGTCGGGTTTCTCTGTCACGATACTGTAGAATCTTTTCAGGTTCATGTGGTATCTTTGGTGGCTCTATCAAGTCCACCAAAATCTCCGGAGAAACTGCGTTCTCTAACCTGTGAACTGATTTCTTCAGTTTACTGACATGGAAGATAGGATGTACTTGAGAACTCTCCGGTAACTCAAGTTTATATGCTACGTCCCCAATCTTCTTAAGGATTTTAAAAGGACCACAATATCTCGGAGAAAGTTTATCACACTTTCCCATTTTCATGGTTTTTGACTGCGCAGGAACCTTGAGGAATACAAAGTCACCTTCTGCAAAGGTCACCTTTCTACGTCCTTTATCCGCATAAGTTTTAGCGCGATCCTGAGCGCTACGAATGCTCTCACGTGCGGCTCTGAGCATATCATTCATATCTTCAAGGAAATCCTTGATAGATTGAATCTTCTCCTTTTCTAGGCCTACAGCCATCGGAGATCTCGGCTGGAATCCATACATTAACATGAATGGTGTAAATCCAGTTGCCAGTTGTCGCTCGCTGAGTGTTTGGAGCTGTTATAGGCAAACTCCAATAAGGGCAAGTACTCTTCCCAATTAGATTGCTTCTTACTAACATAAGAACGCAACATATCCTCTAGAATTTGGTTAACTCTTTCAGTTTGACCATTAGACTCCGGATGATATGCCATACTCATACTCAGAGTAGTATCCAACTTTTTGAAGACTTCCCTCCAAAAATGACTGCTGAACTTTCTTTCTCTATCCGACACTATATCTGCGGGCAGGCCATGTAGCTTGTAGAGATGTTCAATAAAGAGTTTTGCTAACTCTGGCGTTTTAACAGTTTTCTTCGTGGTGATAAACTTTGCCATTTTAGTTAACCTGTCCACTACCACCCACACCAAGTCATTCCCTCGACTCGTCTTGGGTAAACCGGTAATGAAATCCATGGAAATGCTTTCCCATTTCCCTTGAGGAATCTCCAACGGATGGAGTAGTCCTCCAACCTTAAGACGTTCATGTTTATTGACCTGGCACTTACTGCATTTCAGCACATAAGTCTGGACGTCCTTAAACAAACTAGGCCAATAAAACTGTCTTTTTACTAGTGCATAGGTCTTCTAAATCCCAAGATGACCCGCACTTGGACTATCATGACTTTCTTTAAGAATTTGGGCCCGAAAGTCACCAATAGTTGGTTACACATATTCTACCCTTGTAGAGTAAGTACCCGTCATCAATGGAGTAATTAGCATATTTCTTCCCCCGACGAAGTTTATCACTCCCCTTTGAAGCCGTGGCAGTCAAAGGTGATGAAGGGCCTACGTCAGAGCTCTCCGGCTCCAAACTATACCCAGAAGACACGGCTAGTCTCTCCGGACTAACTCTCGCTTCCCTTCCCGTTGCACCTTCGGCCAGTCTCTCCGGACTAGCAATATGTGCCAACGAGGGAGGTGGTCGCGTCTGTGAAGAAGTGCGTACACGTACAGTGCGCCAGACCTCTATAAAAGATGGATCATGCTCACATAAACCACGTAGTGACTCCAAGAAATCATTCTTGAAGACTGTGAAACTAAGTTCATTAATCTGTGGCATGCGACTAAGTGCATCTGCCACCACGTTATACTTACCTTTCTGGTAACGTATCTGAAGGTCAAACTCCTGTAGAATCTCTGCCCACCGAGCTTTTCTACCCTTCAGTTCATTTTGACTTGAAAGCAATTTCAGACTTTCATGGTCCGTCCAGACCTCAAAAGTAGCACCATATAAATAGTGTCTCCACTTTTTCAGTGCATGAACTATCGTTAGTAACTCTCGCTCGTAAGCCGAGTAGTTACGCTGTGCACGATCTATCTTTTTACTCTCAAATGCAATTGGGCGTCCCCTTTGCATAAGTACGGCCCCAATGGCCTCATTACTAGCGTCTGTTTCCAAAACAAACGGCTCATTTGGATCGACAATAGTCAAAACAGGTGCAGCTGCTACGGTCACCTTGAGCTTATCAAAGCTCTTCTGTTGGGCTTCCCCCCAACTAATGTTTTTAGTTTTTGACCGTAACTGGTCAGTCACAACGGGACTGGGATCTTCGCGTAGTCCTTTACATACTGTCGATAGAATCCCGACATACCAAGAAAAATCTGCAGTTCCTCGAGATTCTTTGGCGCTGGCCATTTAAGAATAGCCTCTACTTTTTCTGGCTCCATCCGCATACCATCGGCAGATATAATATGACCAAGGTAGTGAATTTCTATTTCAAAAAATTCACATTTGCTCTTCTTTGCAAATAGTTTGTGCTCTCGCAACAATTCGAACACTAGACACAAATGCTCTATGTGTTCTTTCTGTGTCTTACTGTACACAAGAATATCATCTAGGAAAACTACTATAAATTTTCCCAGATATGGATGTAAAATACTCTCCATCAGCTTCATAAACGTCGCTGGAGCATTGGTTAGCCCAAATGGCATAACCAAAAACTCAAAATGCCCGAAACGGGTCCTAAATGCTGTCTTCGCAACATCTTCTGCTTTTATTCTAACGTGATGATACCCAGATCTCAGGTCTATTTTTGTAAAGTATCCAATGCCACGCATGGATGAGTTGTTTGATCAACTCTATGGATCGAGATACTTGTTCTTAATCGTTATCTGATTAAGAGCCCTATAGTCTATGCACATCCGCATAGATCTGTCTTTCTTCTTTACCAGAAGAATAGGCGATGCCCACGGACTTGAACTAGGCCGAATGAAGTCTTTGTTCAAATATTCCGTCAATTGTTTTTCCACCTCCTGTGCCTCGGAGTGGCTTAATCTATAAGCAGGTTTGCTTATAAGTTTTGATCCTGGCATAACTTCGATGCCATGGTCTACTTCTCTAGATGGTGGTAAACCATCTGGTAAATCATCAGGAAAAACATCCTGAAATTCCTCTAATAAATTCATTAAAGTATCTACGTACTTTTTCTTTAATGTCTCATTCACCTTGGATTTTTTCTTGTTTGAATCACATGCATGCCAAACAGGGTTTTCAAACAGTGGGTCTCGTCCAAGGTTATTTTGTTTTCCTTGTTTGTCTACGCAAACATCATTTATTGTTTCATCTACGGAAACAGAATTCAAAAGAGGGTAACAAGCATATACCTCTGCTATCTGGTCTCTGCGGACCGCTGTACACAGCTTCATGGAGGAAATAAGTGGTGTGGCAGGGACAGTACGGTCGCCCTGCAGGGTAATGACTCTTCCTCCGTGCTCAAAACATAGCGTATTATGTAAGTAATTCCAAGCTAGATTAGGGCCCAAGCCATACAGCCACTCCCTGCCTAGATATACGTCTGCTCTGGCTAAGTGCATGACTTGAAAGTCAAGCGGAGCCTCGTAGTCCTGCATAGATAATGGAACCCCCAATACTATGGTATTCCATACCGTTTTGTCATATCCATTGGCTAGGCCAACAGTATACTCATGATCACTCTGGGTCTCAGTCAACCCCAACTTCTTGACTAACGAGTAGTTCAAGAAGTTGTGGCTAGATCCATCATCAATAAAAATTGTGACTCTACGGCCACCTATGGTGCCATACATGCGCACCATGTCATGCGGACCTACAGTAGGCTGCCACATCGCTGGTTTCATTGAACAAGCGTGATGCTCATCACAATGACACACTATCACCTCTCTGAACTCTGCGGAACTGAGAGGGAGTCTCTGCACTGTATGCAACTGCCTAGAAGATTTACCATCTTTTTTGGGCTCGTTGTTGCCACTCGTGCTGGCTTTAGGTTTTGGACACTCAGCCTTCGTGTGCCCTACTCCATTGTAATTAAAGCAACGATTTTCCTTTCGCGCTTTAATATATTGCTCTTTCTTTTGGATTTCGGTGTCTCTTTTCTTCCTGGATGGTCGCGATTTTTTAGACCAATGACCACCCTGTCCTTCCTGGTCCATCCTATCCCCTTGTTTATCACTGCGGAACCCTTTTCTTTTGAGGCCTGACCTCCTCTTTTCACTACCCTCGGCCCTGCTAGAACCACCACGTGCACTACGACGCTTGATGTCATCAAATATCTGTGCATATTTGATTGCCTCTACTAATTCTTTAGGCTGTAAGGGCTCTACGTACTCAAGGTAATCATCTTTGAGGCCTCTCTTAAAGCCTCGCAATGTTTGGAAGGCATCGATTCCCTTTAGCTTGAGTACTATCTCCCTATAGTCTGAGATGTATTGAGTTAGCGATTTGTTCTCCATCGAGCGCTTGTCCCATAACTCCCAGCTTCTCTCTGCCTCATTAACACGCAAAAATTCTTTTCGAAACATCGTTTCAAATTCTGTCCAAAGTGGTAGGACGAGTTGTCAAACTCATCCACCACTTGTACGCTTTGCTGGTTAATGAGAGGCTAGCCTCTACGGGCTGTATACAGTTAGGCTGCTGTCGCAGTGCGTGCAAATCTGACCACTTCGCTAGAAACATATTGACCGAGTCCTTGTTTCTCTCCTTCTCCTCGCCACCAAAACTAGGCAGCTTTAAGTCTTTTAATAACGACGAAGCTGTCGCTATCTAACGGACGGCCCCGCAGGCGTATCGGCCTGTACTCTTGCAACCACTGTGGCGAGGCTACGCTCACCCGTGCCACAGGAGTTGGGCTACCTCGAGGAGTCGGAGTACTAGCCGAGGCGGCTGTCAGTGCATCTAACCGCGTGGAGATGCTCTGTAGCATCGTGACTAAATCAGCCTGGACTTTACCCATATTGTTCAATTTGGCATTAAGATATTTAAACAGTCCACTAGAGAGCTCCGTCTCTATCAGGACATCAGCAGGGTCCAATAGGTCATAGTCGTCGTCGTCATAATCCAAGAGGTCCTCCTCGGTCCCCTCGGCGACGTCAGTGTTCGTGTCCTCTCGCTCGTCGGCCAGAAAGGGGTCATCTGCCAATGCGGCCGCTGTGCGGGCTCGCTGGGTCCTAAGGCGGGGTCAATAGACGAGGAGGGCGCTGGCGGATCATGCGTGATCGACGAGCGCGCTCCGGACCGAACAACGGTCGGGCGTGTACGGCCTGACAATTCGGTCGGGGTCACACCCGCGACTCGAGGACAAGAGACTTGAAAAACCTAGAGAAGTAGAAGGTGGTGGGGACACACTACGCCTAGCAGACATTTTTAATTCTTGCAAAAAAAAGCAATGCGAGAACTTGGAAATTACAAAAAAGAATGCTAATAAAATGAGCAGTGGTGGAGAGAGAATAGTCACCCCCCTTTATGGTTGCTTGTCGACTTGTTTTCTTGCGAGCCTCTATAAGCGTCGCTAGTCCGAGACCTCCGATCCACGAGAAAAAATGCCTGCAACTCATAAAAATTTAATTCGCTCGAGAAGTTGCCTGAAAAACTCGGATTATTCCTTGTCGGGATTATCCCTCCTCCCCAGCCGAGAGAGATTCGTTTGAATTTAGTTTCATTTTTAATAAATTAAAAATGAACAATTAAAATATACAAAAAAATAAATGTTTTTTTTCTTCTTCCCCTCTCGTGGCCGTTTGATGCGCTGGTCGGCTGCCTGTGCTCTGGTGGCCGTCGCTCAGTTGGCTGTTGCTGGCTGGCTGTCGCCGCCCCTGGCTGGCGCCGCTGGCTGGCCGTCGCCTGGCCTGGCTGGCCTAGCCGCCCCCACTGGGCTGGTTGACGATTGGTCTGGCGAAGGCAAAGCGGAGGCCAGGCGGCGCAGGCTTGCACGTCTGCCTGCAGAGCTTTCCAGACCTCCAGTTCAGGGTTCCCTTCTCTGCTCGACGAGCCACAATCTTCGACGGTGCAGAAGGAGTATGCTGCGCCTGGTTGGCCTGGCCGCCCACACTGGGCTGGCCGCCCCCCAGGCTTTTCTTCGCCCCCCCTTCAAACGAGGCAGCAAGTCGCCCTTCAAACGTGGGTCAGCAAGTCGCCCCCCCACTCAACGTCGCATTGCTCCAGCAGTCGTGGGGCTGGCTG
The DNA here is from genome assembly GCF_041138505.1 of Cibotium barometz. Classification (NCBI taxonomy): domain Eukaryota; kingdom Viridiplantae; phylum Streptophyta; class Polypodiopsida; order Cyatheales; family Cibotiaceae; genus Cibotium; species Cibotium barometz. The sequence continues at coordinate 24,324,136 of NC_141087.1, forward strand.
GTCTTCGCCCCCCCACCCCCACACACAGTCTACGGGTGTCTCTTCGCCCCCCCTCAAACGACCGACAAATTGTTTCGCAAACAAGCTTAATGGAAAAAAAAAATGAGATGCTTACCTCCAATTTGCTTGCTGTGTGTGACGGGGAGAGAGAGAGAGAGAGAGAGAGAGGAGAGTTCTTCCCTTCCAAATGTCTTGGCTGCCTCCCTCCACACACACCCTTGTGGAGATAAGGATGAGGAGATGAATGGTAGAAAACCATTGAGTGGGCTCCGGTCCCCCAGTCATGCGCGGACCCTGACGACCCCATCGAACCACGCTCTGATACCAGTGTTAGATATCCGTAACGCCGCTATACGGGCGTTACCACAGGAGGGGACGGCCTCTGGCTCATCACCTAGCCATAGAGGAAGAATGAGGATTGCCCCTCATCCCCCAGGCTATATAGTGTGTGGCATGTCGTCCACACTAGCCTGGCCACCCATGACTCCGCATGGGCGTCCTCTCCCACTGAACCCCGGACATGGCCATCCGGTCTGCCGTCTCACAGGCGTTACAGCCTACGTGACAATGGTAATGTGTGCTATGGAGTTTTGAAGCAAGTCTTTGAGGTGTTTTGATGTTGGCCGGATAGTTTTTGTTCTAGGGTCATTAGTTAGTGTTTGTTTTGGGTAATAGTTGATATCTAATTTGTGTAAGGCATCAGTAGGGAAAGATTTAGGTCAACTACTCATCAGTTGTTGTGATCAGCTAATGCTTTTGGGTAAAAGGACTGAAGTATTAAAGGAGGTTAGGTTTGATAGTGGTGGAGGACAGATGGAGGTAGTGGTTAGGTTTCAGACATAAAGGTGTAGAGGGGTCCATTTGTGTCAGCCACCAGAGGTCAAGGAATAGAGCCTGAACTAATTTTTGCTGTCATTTGAGCTAGGATCCTAGAGTCCCCACGTTATGATCCTTATACATTTTCCTCTTGTGTGTTTGTTAGTGGTGTTATAGAGGCTATCACCCAGCCACCACACATGCTTTGGTGTCCCTAATGAGGAACAAAAAACTCTTGATTAAATCTTTGATTTGCAGGTTGGAGATCACTTGTAGATCAATTAAGGACAAATGCCTGATTGTACATATGATGTCTGGAGAGGTGAGAGAAGGGAAGATTTCTCTTTGTTCTTGAGAAGGGTAGAGTTGAGAGCATTACGAAATAATAGGGATGATGGTGTATACGGCTAGGGTGATGGTGTATACGGCTAGGATGACGGGGTTGCTTCTGGAAGGGGTTTCCATGGTGTGGTATGCAGATGTGCTGTGATAGAGGAGAAAAGGGCTAATTGGGACTATTTGAGGAATGCACTAAGGAGGAAGTATGGGAGGATTAAGAGGTTGAGAGCATTACGAAATAATAGGGATGATGGTGTATACGGCTAGGATGACGGGGTTGCTTCTGGAAGGGGTTTCCATGGTGTGGTATGCAGATGTGCTGTGATAGAGGAGAAAAGGGCTAATTGGGACTATTTGAGGAATGCACTAAGGAGGAAGTATGGGAGGATTAAGAGTCTAGATGAGCTCAATAGGTTATACCAAGGGGAGGAAGAGGATATTGCTACTTTTGTTAACAAATTTGAGGGAGTTTGGAGGAAAATAGTAAAGGTATTAGGTGAAAACTAGGTTCCCCCTGATTTTCTAAAGACAGGTTCATAGGGTTGCTACATGGAGTCATAAAGGATAAGCTTGAACTGAAGGACCTAAATTCTTATGTTGAAGTAGTCAGACTAGCAATAGAACAGTGGAAGAAGAGAGTGAGGAGGCAAGAGCCTGCTGGCATGAAAAGAGAGAAAGTTAGCTCTGTTAACTAAGTTTGAACATGGAGCTAGAGGACCTGTAGTTGAGGCAGTTGAGGTTCATGTAGAGAGAGGTTCTCGTGTTGAGGTTCCTAGGGAAGCAGATGTTAGAAACAAAAATCAGGAGGGATTGCATCAAGAAATTCAGAGGCTTATAGAGCAAATTGGGAACTTAAACCTTGCTATGTAGGGGCCATTCAAAATTAGGTTAGAAGACCATAGGATGCCATACCATTGAGAAACAAGATGGAGAATTTTCAGTGTTTTAACTATGGGACAAGGGGGCATATTGCTCCACAGTATACTTAGCCAGGGAGGAGGGAACCTGGGGGTGTATATCCAATAATTCAGAGGCTTGAAGGAACATGGGAGTTGGAAATAGGGAGATGAACAATGGGGTTCAAGGGCAGGTACCACCACAAGGTCCTTTAGGAAATGTACATATGCTGGAGACCATTGGGGAGAAGGAGAGGAGGAAGATGAGGAAAACGTGTTAGCACAAACAAGAGAATCATGTTGTAAAGATCTGAGTCAGAGGGAGCTGGTAAGGAGACTAGGGAAAAAAAGAAAAGAGAGAAAGGGAAGGCACCCATGGAAGCCTGTCTAGTAAACAGGGGAGAGTTAGAGCTAGGAGGAGGAAAATTGTAATGGATGACTTTCAACAACTGGGAGAAGGGGAATGCCCTTATAGCCTCCTACCAGATGTCAAGAATAAGAAGGTAGATATAACTTTGGCTAGTTGTTGCTTTAAGTTGAATTCAAACATAAGAAGACAATGGCATAAGCTGGCGAGTGTCAGAAGAGTTAAAGTCAAGAGACCTTAAGCAAATGTAGTGCAGTTGAGCAGGGTGTCTAACATTTTGCCAATTGTAGATGTTCGGATATAGGGTAGAAAGGTAAGTAAAGTGTATATTGATGGTGAAGCCCAAGCCTTGTGTTATGACAGAGGAAGTAGTTTGTGACTTAGGCCTGAAAGTAATATAGGGAAGTCCTTTTTTAGTGTTAAAATGGCCAATAGCTCCAAAGTCAAATGCCTGGGTGTGATTGAGGCCATGGAAACGAATGTATTGGGGTAGAAGATTATGATTGACATGCATATAATGCCAGTTTTGGGGTTGGGGCATACCCTATCATATTAGGTAGGTTGTGGCTCATTGCTATGTGAGTCCATACAAGACTAGTATAGAGGGTGCATTGACCTGTTTGTTGACAGGCCCAAAGGGAAAAGAATAAGGTATGATCTGAAGACGTAAAATATTGGAGATTGGAGAGAAGCTAGAAAAGTATCCAAAATTGTTGGACAAGTGCCCAAAATTGTTTGCAAAAGATTACACTTAGATGATGAGGAGAGCCAGTAGTGTTGTACATGAAATTCATTTAAAAGAAGGTGCTAAACCAGTAGTTCAAAAATTAAGGAGATTTTAAACAATACAGAGACAAATTCTAGAGACAGAGGTTACTAAGCTATAGCAGCAAGCAGGTTTTATCTATCCAGTACATGATGCTGAGTGGGTGTCTCCCATTGTGATTGTTCCTAAAAAAGGTAATAACTGGAGAATCTGTGTAGATTATAAACCATTAAATGCAGCTACTAAAAGACATCACTATCCACTTCCCTTTCAAGGGGTGAGATTCTCGATCAGGTAGTAGTAGGGCATGAAAGGTACTCTTTATGTGATGGTTTTAGTGGTAATAACTGGAGAATTTGTGTAGATTATAAACCATTAAATGCAGCTACTAAAAGACATCACTATCCACTTCCCTTTCAAGATGAGATTCTCGATCAGGTAGTAGTAGGGCATGAAAGGTACTCTTTATGTGATGGTTTTAGTGGTTACTATCAAATAAGAATAACTCCCGAGGACCAAAAGAAGTCTAGTTTCATTACTCCATGGGGAGTATTCTACTACAAGGTGATTCCTTTTGGTTTGCTTATTAATGCTTATGCTAGATTCCAGCCCAGGGGGTGACTCATAAATATGTAAGCATAGCACGTGGGTTAAATAGAAAGGGTCCCCTTTTTTACACATTTTTTACATATAGAAGGGTACCATTTAAAGGGGGTATTTATATATTGAATAAAAAAAGGGTGTGCTTTATTCCTGAAAAATTTATAGATAAGGGGTTTTAAAATTAGGCCTTGAACTCACGTGATATAGAGAGTTTACATATAGTGAACCCCCCGAGGCTTCTAGAGTTGGGTAGACAAGATTCTTGCACCATACTTGGGGACTTTTGTGAGAATTTTCATGGATGATGTTTGTGTGTATAATGGCAGGTTGTTGCATGTACAGAAGTTGGATGTTGTTTTCAAGCATCTGGATGATGATGGAGCTCAATTGAGCCTAGCTAAGTGTAAAATAGCTAGGTCCAGAGTACTGCTGCTGCTGGGACATGAGATAAGTGAGAATGGAATTGCACCAGACCCATCAAAAGTGGAAGGTTTGCTATAGAACAAAGTGCAATTTGGTTGTTTAGAATACCTTATATTTGAGGTATTAATGTTTGAGCAGGTAGTGGTCTACTGTGAACTTTGAATGTTGAATTTGTGTGTATGATGATCAAAGGGAGTGAGTACTTGATTATACAGTAGGTTTAATTTCATCTATTCAGAGGGTTTGAATGGGTTTCAGAGATTAAGCAGGTTTGCTAGCATGAATTGGATAACTGAATTGTACAAATTGTTTGAGGGAAATCATCAATGAATAGGTGGTTCTTGGTTGGGTGGTCTCAGGGTTGAATTTGGTAGAATCCCTTGGGGAACATAAGAGAAAATAGTTCTATTTATACCTTGGATTCAGGAAGCATGAAGAATAGAGAAGAGTACACAATATGCAAACCAAGAATTTGAGTGAGAAAGTGTAGTGCCTCTTGGCCGTGTCATGTCACATGCCTCCCCTTGGTATGGCCATGATTGTCTAATAACTCCATGATTTTCCACAATTCTTTTCAAATTTTGTTTATGAGTGCCTATTGCATGAGCCATGAGGTCATTTATGGCCAGGTAGTGGTGGGGCAAAATTGATGTGATGCCTTTTCCTTTCCATCCATGCACCCTTTTTTGGGGTGGCAACATTGATTTTCCCATCACCTCCATGTAGTTGCCAGCTAGCTCCTTGGTTTTTGTACATACTAAAATCATATTTACAGTGATATTTTTTTATTTTTAGATCATCCCCCCACCCCCCCCTTGTGCTCTTTCTAGAAGCCTATCCCACTTCCCATTCTTGATCTTGACTTGACTTGAATTCTACTCCTTGTCTGCTTTTCGGATCTTGAATTGACTTGAATTCTACTCCTTGCCCGCTTTTCGGATCTTGACGTGCTTCTCCTTCTTGGTCTCTTCATGTTTTGGCATCCTTCTATGATCAAGATTCAACCTATATCCATTCACCAATTTATTTAACCTTCTATGATCAGGATTCAACCTATATCCGTTCACCAATTTCTTTAACCTTTCTCCATCTAGGCTTGCCAATTTGAAGGTTCTTATTCTCATTTTCTTGATGATTCAGAATGGGCCTGTCCATCTTATCTTCAACTTCCCTGGGTGGGATCCATTCTTGAAGGAGAATAATAGGACTACGTCTCCTTCCTCGAAGATTTTGAATTTTTATGTTTCTATCCAACTAGAACTTCCTTCTTTTCTACGCAATCTCAGTTGTCCATGTGCTATGAAGTCTTTTTTCATCCAGTTTAAGGAGTTGCTCGATTCTGTGAACTTTTGATTATTTTGGAGATAGTCTTCTTAGGTTGTGTGTGAGGAACTCCATGGGCACTACTGCTTCCACTCTGTATATGTGGGAATATTTTAATGCTAGCTTGGAATACTTTTCTTCACGTGATTTCTTCAAAAAAGTGGACTCCACTAATCCCTTGATGTGCCTAGCAAAGATTGCTATTCATGCTCCGAGATACACCTTCTCAGAATTTGGTCTATGCCCATTTTATATAATTTTCCTGCCATCACCATGAAAGACTTGCTTTGGAGAGTCAGCTTTTTTCTCTGATCTCTAGACATGTACTCCGAAAAATACAAGTCAGAAAGGAACTGAGCATCCATCATACCAACTTGGTCTCTCTCTATCTATGATGAAGAGGTGAGCGTTTGGGAAATCATCCTCCACTCCATTTGGAGTTTCTCCTGACTCTAGTCTAGATAAGAAATCTGCTACTACATGTTTGTTTCTTGGGGTGTGCTTGATGGTGAACTCAAACTCCATCCATTTGGCTAAGTTTCTCGCTAAACTTTAGCTTGTTCACCAAGTACAAGAGTGCCTTGTGGTCCACATGAAATTCAAAAACATTATCCATGCATGAATTTTTTGATTTAATAGATCATCCCCAATGATTCCTTCTCCATGGTGGAATAATTCCTCTGCGGCTTTGACAGTCTTTTTCTTACATAATATATCGGTCGGAATCAGTCTTCATGTGACTCATGCATCAAAGAACTTCCTATGGAAAAGTTAGAAACATCCGCAAAGACATGGAGTACCAGCTCAAGATTTGGTTGCTGGAGAATTGGTGTTGATGAAAGAATCCATTTTTAGATTCCAGAATGCTTCTTGACATGATCCCGAACTAGACATATTCTACATCCTTTATAGTCAGACTATACAAGGGTATTGCCATGTTTGCTAGGAACCTTATTTACCTACTGTGCCACTTGATTAATCCCAAAAATTTGGCTAACTCCTTGGTATTCTTTGGCAGTTGTAGCTTTACTATTATCTCGACTTTTGCCGGATCTAGTACTAATCCTTCTATGGACACTTTGTGTCTCTCAATAGGGATCAGGTTGTGACTACAAAGGCACACTTAGCCGGCTATTCTGCATTTTTTCAAACACAACATTAGGTGCTTTATGCAGTCTTCTTTTATTCCAAACACACTGAAGTTGTTACAAAGACCCTCATAAAGGTGGTCAAATATTCATAGAATATTTCTTGCACCATTCTTTGGAATGTGGCTGGAGCATTCTTCATCCCAAAGGTCATTACATTGGAGGCAAAATCGTCCCATTCAGCATTGAGGTTGTTTTCTCCTTATCCTTTGGGTCCATGCATATTTGGTTACTGAAAAGAGTATATCTCATGTCTTGCTATAACATCCAGTAGTGAATCTATGAATGGTAGAAGAAATTCTCTATGCAGACTTTGAGCTTCCCATTCTTCTTCGGGACAATGACTATGGGTGATAGCCATTCTGCTCTATCAATCGGATAGATAAATCCCACTCTCAATAGATTATATATCTCTTCTTTGACCTTTTTGGCATAGTTAGGATTCATCCTCTACTTACTTTACCTTATAAGAATTGCATCATCCTTAAGGTTGATCTTGTGCTGATAGAAACTGGGATCAATTCCTTTCATGTGAGAGTAGTTCCATGCAAACACATCCTTGTAGGATCTCAATAGCTTCAAGAGTTTTTCGCTGAATTATTGACTAAGTTTTGCACTAACCTCTTGACAGTTCTAAGCTCTTGATCTCTAGGTTTATCTCTTCAAGATCGTCTTCGTCGTCTCTTCAATTTATTTGCTTCTTGCTTGTTGAGAGAGTAAACATGGCCTTCTCTTGCTCGGCATGTATCTCTGTTATCCTATCCTGATTGTCTTCCTCATCTTCTTATTCATCAACACCTCAAGATGAGTGACCAAGCCTTCTGGATTGTACCTTTGGATAATCTGCTCTATGCCTACTTTAAAGAGTGACATCAGGTCTGGATTTTCTTTCTGCATATGATCTTCCTCATCATCTTTCACCCCTTCTAAGTAGTTTAGGCCTTTTGCATGCAACAATCAATTGGCCAGACTTAAATTGTCTTTCCCTACAACTGAGATGTATACCTTCTTTTTTCCTCTCCGGATTGTAATCCTATCCGTTTCCTACATTAGGGCCAAAAACTTTAAAAGAAGGGCCACATTTTAATCACTTGTACTGGATTTGGATTAAGCTTTGGACCATATCCACTTTTTACTAACTTCACTAGTTTTGTCTATAAGTTAGTGGGTATACAGCACGGCTATTTCAATGTTACTTTAGTGGGTTCCAACTTCAAGGGCTTGTCCTTACATGCCAAATGTTAGTACTTCAAAAAGTAAAAATTTAAAATTTAGGTTCCTCCCAAAATGAGTAAATGCATTTGAAATTTCCTAATCTACCATGATTGCACCTCTTTCTACTTATGTTTTTACATCATCCTCTCCTTTATTCATCATTAACAATGTTGAGACAATAGTCTAACCCAAGGCACACTCCTAATTCCATTTCATCATGCATTCTTCATAATGTTAAAGATGATCAGGGTGTGTGGAAAGGCATAAACTTTATCAAATTAAATGATTGGGTGACTATGCAACCATCATGCAAAGGTCCTCATAGGATAAAAAGGCAAATAAGAGGCTTAGTACAATAATATTGGAAGAGACGTATCTTGGAATTCAAAATAGAAAACGATGGGTGGAAGAGACGTATCTTGGAATTCAAGATAGCAAAAGGTGCAACATGTGTACATGACAAGAGACATGCACATGCATCCTTCTACTCCAGCATCTGCATTGCAAGCTCATTGTAAGATATTTTTTGTAAATTTATTTATGTTCTTTATGATTCTATGGTTTATTCACATGTGTTGTATATGTGATAGATGTTTATCCACCATCAACGAGCATTGAGTGGCAACCTGTGGAGTCACTCACCGGGACTTTCAAAGCCATCATGCATGCTGATCTTGGAAAAGTATTATTTTCTAATCAACCATCTCCTTTTTTCATTATATACAACGTTAAGTGTATTGTCCCTACAAGACTAGAATATTATGGAAGACTAGAGAGTTTGGCTATACTAAGCCTAAATTCATTAGATTGGGACTTTCCAGACAAAGGTACTCTATTAGCATTTAAATCCAAGATTGTCTTGGATATTTAGAAGTCTATGAAAGTAGGAAGGGTTTCTAAGAGGATTATGCTATCATGGTTTATACCTCTCCATGTATTTGTGGCACATTTTTAAGAAGAAAACATGAAGAGGACAAAAGCAATGTGGCTATCTACACATATATATGAGACTGACTTGGATAATGTAGTTGGACCAAAATGGAAAGTGAATGAATTCATCCATAGGGGTGATCTTATAAAATGTAATGCTTGCATTGAATCTGTGGTGTTGGCATACAACATTTCTTAATAGACCTTGTACACTAGCTTACAGGAAAGACAATGGAAAAAGAGTAGAGGGACTTGGATGCCATTGGATTTAGAGGAAACATTTGTGCAACATGACTTAATAGTCAACTTGAGTGATGATGACAATAGAGTCATCCCTATAAATACAAAATAGACATTGAGGGATGTGCGTACGTCCTTGGAATTTCTATTAGATGCCATACCATCAGAATAAAAATCTAAGGTAGATGGTATTATGGTGGGAAGAAGGTAAAAAAATACTTTTAGTTGCATGAAATGTTTGTTCCCTGTAATCCTGAAGTTTTCTTAATACAATATAATTTTGTACCCATCTATCTTGTCTTGTTGATTCATTTTGTAAAATAGTTATTTAACATTATTAAGACAAGATAACCAATGTAAAATGAGAAAATAAACTCAATATTAATTTCATATATATATTTATTACAATGGTATCTATAAAAACTGGTTGGTTACAATGTATGAGAACAAAACAACTATCTACTTTGGAGGGTCAGTGTCCATAGAAGCCTTGGCCTCTTCACCTTCCTTGGTCGGCTTGGCCTTCGATTTCTTGGATGTTTTCTTTAACTTGGCCTCTTTTTCCTTAGATTGTTTTTGTTTTTGAGAATCCTTTTCCTTCTTTGTGTCTGTCGTTTTCTTCTTCTCGAATTTCAATGGAGACATCATAGATCATTTCTTTTTCTATGGCTTCTTTTCCATTATAGGTGGGATTGATAGTGGTGGTGAATTTAGATCTGCGAGAAGATTCACACCGTTTGTCGACCATTAATCTGATTGCCTTTGCTCTCACCTACTAAATGTATGTGTCTGTATAACATGAAGTTGTGAACTACAAAACATTATTGACAAAAATCTTAATATATATTAGGATATAAAATTTTAAGAAAAATATTAAAATTTTTCACAACTCTTTTTGATGTGTCTATCGAAAATACTCACAACTACTCTTTTTGAAATTTCTACTAGAAATTTTGATTGCATGTATCTCCATGTGTTTGCGACCACTCTCCATCCACATAAGCTTCCATCAGTTTGTAATGGAACCTATAGAAATGATAGTCCTTGTTTATAATTTTAACTAAAGCTTTGTTACAAACTTAAAAGTTATTATTTATGTTGTTATAACTTACAGGTAAAATGAAAAACTAATGTGGAGTTTTATTGTCGAGGAGTAGAGGATGGAGTGTTTCTAAATGTGCTTATTATGCATTTAGATGCCGCCCTGCAGAGAATAACAAACCACATAAATTATTCAATCTAATACAAATTGAATCTTAAACACAATCTCTATTAAGATTAAAAACTTACGATTTGGCTTCTCCATGCATACCAAGCATGGAATTCAAAAAATATATCTTTCTTTTATTGATATCAATTATAATTACACTCCAATGGCTCCTACAAAATAGAGAAAATAAAAAAACAATTGATAGGGATGTATAAAAGGACATAAAACAAAGTAAAACATATTTAAAATAAAATACTTCAATTTCATTATAAGGTAGAATTACATATTTCACCTTTTCAAAGTTGCCCTCTCCTCAACCATTCTTCTAGCCTTGCAAAATTGGTGCTTGTTTCTCTTACATAAAGAGAGACTATGGGGTCTAACAAAAAATAGAAAAATAGGCATCTGGGGGTAGGGTGGACAAAAGAAGCCTACAAAAAATAAATAAGAGGATAAATTAGGTATTTATCTTGAAAAAACAAATTAGTAGGATAAATATTCAAAAAAGATAACTTACATACTTGAGAGATATCAAGATCACAACATTATTTATTTCTCGATTTCTCTCTGACAGCATATATATATATCTGAAGGTGCTATATCAAGATATTCTACACCATCAGCAAAATCTTTCATATGAACAACAAGTTGTCTAGGTACATTCTTTAAATCTTGAAGATTCTTCTCTTTAAGGTCCATCAGCTTATCTCCCATTATTCATTATTTATCAATCCTCGTTTCTTCCTCAGAAGCCATTTGTTCTTTGCCCTTCTTAGTCTTTAATTGATCTACAATCCTAGTATCCCTATCATGCATAACATCCTCAATCTTAATACCTGCATCCTTAGGTTTTCTAGCTGGTGGGACATTCAAGCTATTGAATGCCCTAGGGTCACTCAATGGTATAGGATGCACTAACTTCTCAAATCTGTATCTTATAAGCCTGTAGGTGTGCATTTCTTTGTCCATAAGAGTCACTGTGACCCTATGCGCATGGGCATAACAAATGTAACTATCAATAAAAAAGTCTATAATGAAGTCTTTTGCAACCTATTGAAGGGCACATATTGCATTGCCGTCCCATCTCATCCGAAGCTTCCATTCATCTCACAAATCTATCTCACAACTCTCATGAAGGTAAGCTTAGGTATGAGTAACTTGACATGTTTCTAGGCTTTCCTTATCTCTCTTAGGGTGCATTCACATGTTGGTCGATTCTCTTTTTCATCTTTTGCTTTAACAATGTGTTTTCATTTGTTGCTTTCTCTGACAACCCTAGACTTGTTCCAACCCTCCTTGCTATTTTCTTTGTTCTAGCCATCTTAGGCCTATCAATCAAATATAGAATCAAATGTGACTTCATATAAGTACTTGCACCATTTTGGATTCAGACATGCAAGGTAGAACATGATATGTACATACTATATATTTAATTTATTTAAACAAAAAGAACATTCCTATGTACATGCAATTTAACTGGTTGGAGACCGCTCTAGACTAGTGGGAGGAACAAGCATTGCACAACCAATTTAACTAGCTAGAAATAGGTGTACATGCAATTTAACTGGTTGGAGACCGCTCTAGACTAGTGGGAGGAACAAGCATTGCACAACCAATTTAACTAGCTCGAAATAGGTGTGGGCTGGTGGGAGGAACAAGCATTGTACATGCAATTTGACTGGATAGAGATCGGTGTGGGCTGGTGGTGGGAGGCATAAGAAACAATGGAAAGACGATATGTAGGTAGGACGAATGGACAACACACAGGGTCTTATATTGCGCCGTCTTTCTATGAATTTTATTTCAGCAGTACAATGTGAAACTTGGGGTTGAAGATGAAATGGCCAACATCGCATCTACGTAAGTAAAGCGTTTGTTCTACTACTCCTACACCACAACCACCGCTACTAGCAATAGAAGTACTGTGCAAAAGGTGCTACGTGCACAGTACTAGAAAGATGCCACTAATGGAAGGATGACATGATATATGATAATGCATGTTATCGGATCGTCCTACTTGCACCATCTTTCCCGCCGCGTTGGTGAGCTACTTAATGAGCTATAAGTAGGCCACACTTGACACTTTACACACTAAAGGTTGAGTTACAACACTGGGTGTAAGAGACATACCCTTTTACAACACTGGGTGTAAGAGACATACCCTTTTACAATGATTTATAAGAATTTCTTAGGGTTTCTTCCTTCTTGGGAAGTCTCGTTGTCATCTTCTTCTATGACCATCATGTTTTGCGGACCACTTTTTATGTCGCCAATCTTCATCCAAATGTCCTACTTTCCTATCATAGTAGTAACATGTGACTTTGCTCCTAGTTCCTTGATGTGCACAATACTGGAAAGATGCCACTAATGGAAAGATGGTGCGATATATAATAATGCGTGTTACTAGATCTTCCTAATCCTGTCGCCTTTCCTGCCGAGTTGGTGAGCTACTTAATGAGCTACAAGTAGGCTAGATTTAAAACTTTACACACTAGAGGTTGAGTTACAATACTGGGTAAGAGACATGCCCTTTTACAATGATTTAAAACTTTACACACTAGAGGTTGAGTTACAATACTAGGTAAGAGACATGCCCTTTTACAATGATTTAGAAGAATTTCTTGGGGTTTCTTCCTTGGGAAGCCTCTTTGTCATCTTCTTCTAGGACCATCATGTTGCGGACCACTTTTTATATCACCAATATTTAGCCAAATGTCCTACTTTCCCACCATAGTGGTAACATGTGACTTTGCTCCTAGTTCCTTGATTGGTCCTTGATGTGCAGAAGGCACTACGTGCACAGTACAAGAAAGACGACAGGATATACGATAACGCATGTTACTAGATCATCCTACTCATGCCATATTTCCTGCCACGTGTTGGTGAGCTACTTAATGAGCTACAAGTAGGCCAGATTTGACACTTTACCTTTACTTAGTAGAAGGTTATACCTAGAGGGCTTGATTTTAATGAAAAATTTATAAATTTGATGCCACCTACCTATTGTAGTACCTTTGAGAGTTATATATTGATAATTTAAAGATCTTTAAGATATTGATTTGAATAAGCATACCCTTCACATGTTGGAAGAACATCGCGTATGTTGAATTTTGATGACTCCGATATGTCGATATTGTGCCGTTATTCTACTAGGAAAAGTTTAGCTGGACAGCAATCAAATTGGCTCCTGTTGCTAATTTGAAGACCAAAAAGAGTTGGGGTAAAGAAGGACAACTAGTGTAGGTGAAGATCAAAAGGAGCTGGGGTAAAAAAGGATAGCTATAGGTGGAGGACATCTGACTTTTTTCACGCACGGTAAAAAAAAGTATAATAATCCTCGCCTATTTATAGAACATGTCGATTATGCCATGTGGCATACAGACAACAAAAACATATGGTGACACGTGTATCCACATGTGTGAGTGTAAATGTACACGTGTGAGTGTAAATGTACACGTGCAATTGCATGTCGACATGTGGGTTCCCACGTGTGGGTGATTTCACACATGTGAGTCACTTGTGTGAATACGTGGCATGGCCACGTGGCATTCGTATCATTACCATGGCCTCATGCGGTTATAAATATCTTGTAATTAAAAAAACAATTTCCACCTCCAAGTTGCTGCTGCAAGTCTCTCCCTTGCCACTGATTTTCCCCTTGAGCTACCCTCCTTTACCCTTGATTTGCCCTATGCCACTGAGCTGCCTTAGCCCCCTAAGCTGCCCCACCATATAAGATTTTTAAAGTAGAAGTAGAAGATTGCCCGAGCTGCCCGTCTTAGAAAGACAGTGCGATAGCATCAATCTCATCATACTAGATTGTGAACTTCACGTTGTCTTTCCAAATTACAGTCTTGCTCCCAAACCTCAAAATATCTTCTTGGTTATCCCACCTTATGCCCAACTGCCCGCCTATAGAAAGATAGTACGATACCATCAATCTGTCCAAAGTGGATTGCACATCTCGCGTTGTCTCTCCAACCTACACTTTATGCTCCAGACCTCATAATTTCTTCTTGGATAACCCACCTTCCCCCAGCTTCCACCGTAGAAAGACAACATGATACCACCAATTTGTTCATAGTGGATTGCTTATTTCACGTCGTGTTTCTTACCTACACTGTCTACCCCGAGACCTCAAAATTTATTCTTGGTTATACCATACCATAATTTCTTCTTGGTTGTAAAATCCTTAGCCTACTGAAAGGTTAGCTTTTATCATGTGCTCCTAAGCTACACCCTTCCAAGGTTATTTACTACAAAGAGATGGATTCAAGTGATGAAGGTGATCTTGTGATAGAGGAAACACCAGTAGAGAGACTTTTTGACTTCCTAAAACCTAGAGGTGCGCAAAATTTGTTTGATTGCTATAAGGAATATTTCAATGTAAGATTTGAAGTGAGTTCAGTGATTGATCACTTCAAGGAGTATTATGAAGACGAAATGCAAGCTTTCTTTGCATTGACAAATGATAGTGCAATTCTTATTGAAGGTGTGAGGTTTGATCATCTTAGCATATTATCACTGGCATCTTCAGAAAAGTCCAGATTGTAGAAAAAGTATGACATACTTTCTGACCATATAAAAGTCACTATGGAGAGCATTGTAGACTACATAGTAGGAAATGCAAGTTTCTCCAACATCATGTGGCTTTCCTTTTCTATCTACATGTAAAATTAGGAATTAAGGATGCTGAAAAGAACAGTCTTGGCAGTTCTAGTGTCCATCTTGTAGCATTTCTAGGGGACATTCAAAATAAAGAAGAAATGCATGATTTAGAAATGGTTGTGGATGTAGAGCAAGAAGAAATAATGAGCAGGGATTTTGATGCTATAGATTTTAAAGCAAGTTTAATTCTTCTAGAGGAAAAGGATGTTTCTATAGAGGATTCAGAGAAGAGATCCTTCTCCCATGCCTACCATCTTTCCCACTAAAGGACAATAAGAGTTTCTACTAATAGATATCCAGAAGCTGTTGAATATAATGGAAGACTATTGTATTGGTTTAATTGTAGATGGATGTCAAGTTGCATTAGATTTTTTAGATCCAGATGCCACTGAAGAATTTTTAGTGCTTGATATAGAAGCAACGGGTGACAATTTCATCGGTGCACCTAAGGCTATAGAAATGTGCATAAGAAAGTTTGAAGAACAAGAAAACACTCTTCCCACAGAAGAAGAGTTTTTAGCTATTTAAGAGAGCATGGGAATCTCTAATATGGGAAAGGAGAAACCAAGGATTCCATTATTAGAAGAAGAGATGCCTCTATAAGGTTCAATTGACTTGTGGGAGGATAGGCGACTTGTTGACAATGAGAACAAAAAGGTATTTATAAGAATAAATACAAAACATTTTTTAAAAGGAAGGGAGTCTCTTTGAGGAAGACAAACAATTGAAGAGAAAAAGAAAAAGAATCTTTTCCTACTTGTATATTGAGAATAAATTTTATTACAATTTGTGTCACTTTGACTTTTTCTCCTTCTCAATCACCATCCTACATAAAGATGCTCTTTATTTAGCATGATGAGTGTTTATAATATATTGATGTGACTGTTCATGTGTTGTATAAACTATCTTGATTTTTAAGAATTTCATTGTATCATTGCATTTGCCTTCAGTAGAATGTGTTGAAAAGCTCTCGTAGTGCATTTGTTTTTTAACGCCAAGCATTAAGCTTCCGATCTGCCTAATCTTGGGGAGTTAATCATGACTATACGTAGGTTAGTTCCTAGATCCTTCATGTTTCTGGATAGGAGTTAATACATAGACATGCATGCGATTGACACACAGTAGATAGATCTAAGCATTACCAAATAGAGACAAGACACCCTTTAATGACTAAGCCATTATAGATCACTTCATGGTTAAGCCCATGGATGAATCTATTCAGTAATTGATTATTTGAATAGTGTTTATGTGGAAGGCAATGAGAGTTTGAATGCTTGAGATGACTAATGAAATCTCTAATCGACTCCTCTTCTTCTCCCTTGGCTTTGTGTAGTTATGAAGCTACACCACCCCATAAGACTCCTTCATGCACAAATTGCTTTAAGAACAATCTCCTAAGAGCAATGAAGTCTAAGCGTTCCTCGACCTTGAGAGTTTTATACCAATCCGCATCCTTTTCGTCTAATGTTAGACTAAAGGAATTGGTCTTGGAAATCTCTTTTCATTCTCCCAATGCCTCACACACTCGATCAAATACATCCAAATATCTCCTAAGATTACCATCTCCAGTGAACTTATGAGTTAGCTTGGTTATCTAGGTAGCCTTTCCATGGCTATGTCAACCACCATCTCTCACAATAGGTGCTATGATCTCCTCTACAGCTCTTCCCATGTCTTATGAAAAAGCAATTGGGTCTACGGGTGGATTTGTATTAAGAGACTAAGGTTATGTAAAAGGGGAGGAGAAGGGTGTGTGTGTGAAGGGACTTAAGGTTCACTAGCTCATCTATTTAAAGGTGGAGCTAGAAGGCATTTTTGAATGAGCAAGAGGCCTAGTTGTATTCAATAAACAACTTAATAAACAAGATATTTTCTTGTATTCTTTGAGTGAATCTCCTCCACATATCTCATACACCACGTTTTCTCTTAACATGGTATCTTGAGCTAGGTTGTGTGGTGGAAGTTCTCCATTTTGTTCTCAATCTCCATAGCCTCTCTGCGCACCAACCATCAGTGGAGGATGTGGGGAGGGCTGTAGAAGACATTTCAGCGTTTGATTTCTTTTGGAGAGATCATCCTCAGCTCAGGGCGCATCAGCTCATCTACTCAGAGGTGTGATATCCGCGCTGCTACGCCCAGCATTGCGCTATAAGCAAACCAGCACGTTTTTCAACAGCGCTGAATGCGTGCACAAATTCACCTTTTGTGGTGCCCTTCAAGCTACACTAGCTTAGGGATTTTGAAGCCCTAAACCTCATAGGTTCACAGCTCAAATATTAGCTCAAGTGATGGCGTAGAACGCGCGTGGGAAGGAAAAAACCAACCACCTACTATTTTTTCCATGGAAGCTTGCTCAAGCTTTGGTTAAAAGTGTCCATAAACACTAATAAGTGTTGATTAACACTAATGAGACTACTAATCCAATAGAGGGGAGCCATTCCAAAGTGTTTCTAGACACTAAGAGTGTTCTTAAACACTAATGGTGAATCTAATCACCAATGCAAGTATCATTAGATGCTAGAAATGTGCTCTTAAGCACTAATTGTGTTTTTAAACACTAATGGTGATCTTAATCACCAAACAAAGTGTTCTTTGACACTAATGAAGCTCTCCCCATCAAAATTATTGGGTTAGGGCACAAACCCTAAGTGCTAAACCATAAAATTTACCATCTTAATCTCCTTTTATGCAACATCCTTGGCTTGATTAAGGGTTGTTGCACTTCCATAAGCCTTTCTCTCTCTACTTAAGCCACAACATCACAAATTTATGGTTTCTTCTTCTTCATAAATCAGCCCATTACTCTCTAGTAATCTCCTTCAATACCCGATGTCAAAGGACAACACCCAAATTAAGTAGTTCTCAGGAGAGGGCTTCCACACTTGGCAAGTCCTTGTCAAGTACAAGATGATGTCAAAAGGTTTTTGGCCATTCATCTCCCACACTAAGGTTATTGATCGAACTAAGGCTAAAGATATTGAAGATGATGAGAGGGCACAAGCCATCATCATGCTTCATCTTGATGAGGCTCTCATTCACCATGTGGACCAACTTTCGACTACAAAGGAGAAATGGAATGAGCTTGATAAGCTCCATGGAGCTCATGGTAAGAATTCCAAGATCTCACTCAAAATTGAATTTTTCAGCTTGGAACTCAAAGAGGGAGACGACATTGGAGCCTTCATCTCTCACTTGAAGGGCCTTATGGCTCAACTTGCATCAGTGAATGCGAAAATGGATGAAGATGATGCAGTGGTTGTTTAAGGTGTACCCCACCTTAGTCACCACCCTGAAGAACATACCTAATCCCACCCTTGAAGGAGTTATTCAATCATGTCTTGATGAAGAAAAGAGGCCAAAGGGAGGAGCTGAATCTTCAAATGCAACCACTTCATCGAATATCGAACAAGCTTTGT
Organism: Cibotium barometz; assembly: GCF_041138505.1. NCBI lineage: Eukaryota > Viridiplantae > Streptophyta > Polypodiopsida > Cyatheales > Cibotiaceae > Cibotium > Cibotium barometz. The sequence goes on from NC_141087.1 coordinate 24,342,496, forward strand.
CATATCAAGTGGTCAAAGTAAGATGTGCCCATTGCAAAAAGATGGGTCATTTGGTAAATAATTGTTGGATTAAATATCCCAACAAAATGAAATGTAACAAGTGCAAACAAACAGGACATATCACTTCTAAATGTCCTAACAAAGAGTCAGAGGCTAACTTTGTATCAGCCTCTAACTCCACTGAGAAATTGTTTAATCTCAATGTAACCACGCCTAATGTTATAAAGGCATCCTATGTCCAATACCACCTATTCCAATTTCTTTCATAGTTGGTATTAAGGGGGGGTATTAAGAGACTAAGGTTATGTAAAAGGGGAGGAGAAGGGTGTGTGTGTGAAGGGACTTAAGGTCCACTAGCTCATCTATTTAAAGGTGGAGCTAGAAGTAATTTTAAATGAGCAAGAGGCCTAGTTGTATTCATAAACAACTTAATAAACAAGATATTTTCTTGTATTCTTTGAGTGAATCTCCCCCACATATCTCATACACCACGTTTTCTCTTAACAATCTGGTGTGCTGGCATAGTAGGAATAATGATAGGAGTAGGTGGAGGTGCAACATGTGGCACTGCATGAGGATGCATTGGTTTAAACCCTAGTGGGGGTAGATAGTCTACATAAGTTATATGTCCTACTGACACTCCAATAGGTGATTTAGTCATGTGCACATTAAGTGCAGTTGGTCTCGCTGCTCAGGAGTTGGTAGCACAGTCACTCTAGGGAAGGGAAGTTTTATGGGTGCACTAGAATGAGATGTGACCCCTCTAGAGGAATGGTAATACTAGATATGCCATGCATAGGGGGGTCCATGTGTGAAGTGGTGGTGGCCACCATGGTAACCATGGGCATGTGCCTCAAAGGTAATAATGCATTAGTTATAGGTGCCATAGTTGGTGGTGTGGTGCTTACCATTGGATGAGGCAGTGTCCTGGGTGGGGGAAACTCTAGGATCTAAGATGGTGAAGCTCATGATAGTATGCTCTTGAGTCCCTATAGCATGGCCTTGTGGGTTAGAATATATGGGTTGGCCCATGGTATAGTCGAGTGATACTACAAAAGTAGGATCCGTTGGGCTCATAGGAGGTGTTACGATTTTGCTCTCATTGGGCATTCTTGCTTTGGATGTTCCAACTTACGCCATAGTTCTTTGAATCCTTTCATGCTCAATGATCTTATATATGCAATCATAGATACCCTGAATCGTTCCTCCTCTATCGTGGCCCTGGATATCGATTGGACAATCCCTTCCTCCTGAGTGAAGTCCATAAGAGTATCTATTGATGCGTCATACTCCCAATCATGAGAAGAAATTAATCTAAGATTTTCAAGCCTAGCTCTCTCCCTGAGGTAGACCCAATGTTATTATATGTATTAAGACTATCGCGCACACTACTTACATAGTCCTGGCTTGGGACCCATTTTGGGCATAGTGAGCTGCTTGGGTTGCTAATCCTTGCTGTGCCACTTCCAAAGTCTCTTCTTATTTTTCTCTAGCAGCCTTGATTAGTGCCTCTTCTACTTGCACTTCTTCTAATATTCTACCATTATGCATAAACACTTGTGTAGGGGGTGGTCCGATAGTCACAGTAGATGCAACATGAGTTGTATGCGGGAAAGGGATATCAATGTGAACGCTTCCTACTTGTAATGATGACACTACCCTAGGTGTCTCTCTGAAGTTTACCTTAACTCCTTCATCATGTGGTCTATATGTAGTAATATTTGGTTTAGAAGTAGTGGTTGACATTGAATCTCTAAGGTAGCTAGCTATGCGATAAAAAAGACTAGCAATTGGCTTGACTGGTGAGGCCTGGCTAGGGTTCTTACTTCTTGGGATTAGGGATCCTTCCATTAACTCGAAATATGACAAATTATCACTAGCCCCTAGTGTAGGTCCTTGTATAATGCTAAAATGGGTTTCAACCAAAGCTCCTAAGCCTGGTGTAGGCTGGTACGCACGTAGCTTGATAGACGCACTATGGTCTAAATAGGTCTCTAATACATGCCCAGATAATAACTAGTTATGTGTATCAACCAAACTATGCACTTGGGGATGTTTGTGAGCCCAAGTGTCTTTCTATTGTTGGAGAGACTTCATTACTATTAAGATGTATTTTTCAGGTAAGATGAAAAATCTGTTAACAATCCTAAAATAGGATTGATCATGGTGATAGACAATGATTAAGCAACATAATTAGGGTGGATTAAACCACACTAAGAACTCCATAAGTGAGAGAGAGATTGCATACTCAACATAAAGCTCTATTCTATTGCTTATCTCAAGTGAACCATACAATGATATAGGCTTTCTAGCCTTATCCCACTTTACACATCATCATCCATGTGGCAACTCCTTTTTCACTCTTTTGGTCACACTCACACACCATTCAATATTACATGTGGCATTCCTATCTCACCACAATATCTTGCACCTCTAGGGTGATTTCCCACATACACACAACACCATGATTACATCTCTCAACACCCCCTCTTAATCGAGGTGTTCCACAACTCACCCATCATCCATCACCCATCACCCATCACCCATATCAATGTAGCATTGCATAACCGCAATCGCTACCTCTCAAAACTCCCCCTCAATGATACATTGGAGTGTCCATCAAACCAAACATGTGTGCACGTGTCTACCATCTTAGACACCAAGTCCATTTTGAGCCGACTCGCTCATAGCGGAACCACTGAGTCCGATTTGAACATGGAAGTTCGGGTGGGAACCAACCCATGCGCATGCACCTCACATGTGCATCGCTCATGCACACATCACGACAACCATTTTGAGCTTCTAGGTGAGCTCGGGTAGGGCAACCCTCATACCATGGGTGATTACAAAAAAAATCCTCGTTTTGAGCACGCACGCTCGGGCACGGTTACCTATCATCAAACACTAGGGGGAATAAGTTTACAAAGCTTTTTGGTCGTAGTCAGGTAGGGTACCCAAGTGTGAATGAGTGATTTCCATACATGTATGCATAAATGCTTTAAACCATGTGAAGAGGGGCTTAACAAATAAGTGGTGTGAATGGTCTTGAAACCCTAAGGTTATCTCAAAACCTTATCATCAAGAATTGATCTTGTGGTTGGTGGCATTTTTTACTCCATGCAATCCCTTATCTTTTTTTTGTTCTTCTCTCTCCTCGGCTACCTTTTCCCCTCTATGGGTCACTCTCCTCTTCACGCTATCGTACACACATAGTCTGCCATAGCTTCTCCCAAAGCTTCTTTCAACTTCTTTAACTTCATGCCGCTGTGAAATCTACCCAATTTTCCTTTTTTTTCTCTCCTTTCATTTCGCGTAGATGTGTATGCGGTGAAAGTGAAGAGCTTCCGCTCTCTACTTCTGCCATCCTCCAAACTCCAATAAGTTATGCACACTGCACATCGCTTATAGTTTCATTTTGTAACTACCCTCTGCAACACGCTTGTTGCCTTTTTTCATCTTCTACAACAAACTACTAAGCCGCTACTGTCACCTGAGGTCACCACAGCAGCCCCCGTCGCCTTGTCTTGGGCATCAGTCAGCCTGCTTCAGTTCGTCTGACACGCTGCTGTTTTCTTTTTTTGCAGACTTTTCACTTCTTTTACGCTGCTTCTGATCCGCCTACGCCTCCTTCAGCTCCTATTGCTGTGCTCCTGCTTGGCTTCCTCCCTTGAACTACGCTCTTCTCCAACCCTGATCTTGCTGCCCTCGTTCTATACAATCACCATCAGAAGGAGGTCCTTCCCCCTTTGGCATCATCATGTGCTCCGATGCTAGTGATACCACTGTTTGGCCATTTTTTTAAAATTATTTTTCCTACAAGCTGCGTTCTACACTCGAGGTGACCTACACGAGAGCATTATTTTACGGGCTGCTAATCTCTACTAATGTGGAGTGGTTGCTGTGGTGGTTGATGTCTCCCAATCTCTATCTCTTCTTGCTAGCTTCCCTTACTGGCTGATTGTGAGGGCGGATTTACACCCAATGTCCATGTTGCCTCTTCATCAATTCCTTAGAGGAGATGCTCACTCCTCTTTGTGCAATTTTTCCAACTACCTCCTACCTTGAGGTTTACATAGCCAACAATGTGGGCTTCCCATTGTGCTCACAATTCTCATGCTCTCCTCTTGCATGCCAAAACTACTACACGGTTCGCACAAGAAACCAAGGTGCATAAATCATTGTGAAATTTCCCATAGCTTTCACAACTTTGCTCATATCCTTGAGCAACATCCACAAGTACATCCTCTTCTTGATGCACACACATGTGAACTCCATTGAGTCTTCCATCTCACTTGCCATCATCTTGACAAGTATGCACCTCCACAAGAGCATGAAGTGAAAGAAGGAAGTGAAGAGGAGGTAAGTAGTGCAACATCCCTTGTCTTATCTATATCTAATTGTCTTTTATTGTATTACACTTACCTTGCTCTTGTTTGCATGTAGGTAGGATAAAGGGGAAGAGGAAGATCCAGATTACGAGCATGAAGTGAAAGAAGGAAGTGAAGAGGAGGAAGAAAACAATGATGATGAGCACAAAATCAGATGATGACTAACCTCCTTTTCTTTGATTTATTTTTTGTATATATGGCCAAAGGCCCAAAAATTTACGAAATATGATACATATTGGGCTCACTTGCATTCTTTTGAGTTTTCCTTTTTCATGTTTATGTTTGTATCACAATATTGTAACTCTATTTTAATTAAAAAACGAGTTGGGTCAAACTAGGGAGCCTTGTGTAGACTCCCCAGTTTGTCTTAGCTTTATTTTTCCATGTAGTTCTTTCGTTGCTTAGTAGCAAAAATAACAGTTCCTTTGTTGAGCAACAACCTTGTTTGTAAAAAAATAGCAGAATTTTTAGCAGCGAAATGAGCCCACCATCTCCGTACCCTTGTAGTTATAAAAGCACTGCTACACCCTTATTTTGTTGTATTTTATGCTACTATGCTAGAAATATAGGGCATGTATCAATGCCAATAATGGTTTTCCAAAGCCCAACTAATACATCATGCATCATATAGGACCACAACGTGAGTAGTTAGTCCCATCAAGCTTATCCTCAATGCAAAGCATCCCAAATATATTGATGTGGGTTTTTTCTTTGTTCCAATGTACCTCCATATGATCCCAAATCTCGAGAAACAATAGAAGAATTTTTGACCACTCTTGGCCTGGTCGAATAATAATGAAGATGGCCATGGGGGAGCTCTACAACACTGGCAACGAAAGGTGATAACGATGCATGGTGCCTAGGAGGACACAAGGAAGCCATTTGAGTGTGGTGGTTTGGTCATTAGTAGGCTCTGATGGCGCTAGTCTTTTGTTTGATCCCTACTCAAAGTGCTTTAAATATTGTTTTATTGAAGGGCCTTTGGGCATTGTCCCTTGAGCCCTTAGATGGTCATAAGCATTGGCTGTTTGCCTTAACCATGTGGGAATGTGTAATTCTATCACTTATTCTCATACGCATGCAAAAAAGCAAGACTTTCCCAAAAAATAAACAAATGTGACCACCCTTTTCCCTCATTTTTTTTTTTGCATGAAATCAGCTATCTGTGGCTAAAACAATAAATAAAAGAAGCAAAGTAAAGGAAGATTTTTCAACCATTTCTTTGGGTAGTAAAGGAAGGAAATAAAAGAAGAAGACTTTCCCACCCCTAAAAACTTATATAAACCACCATCTACCTTCATTTTAAGAGAGCATGCAGAGAAGGGAAGGAGGGCGCTTCATTTCAACAAAAGTGTTGAGGTTATCAATTGGAGCATGAAGAGAAAGGAGTTGAGTTTCACATCAATTTTTTCCTCCCTCTTCAACTTCATCATGGAAAGTTTTTTTCCTCTATTAGTTTTCTATTCAATGGGAGTCTTTACTCTCATCATATGATTATATGGGGTTTCCCTTTGAATATACAAGTGAATAATGATTGTAAATGTTTTTTCATTTCATGATGAGAGTATTGTTCACATTAGTTCATACTATGGAGTTTCATGTCTTTTCTCTTCGTTTATCTCACTTTGTTTGCAGTTTTCAAGTTTGGTGTGCTTTGCTAAGTGTTCACAAATTTTTGCTTGATGAGTATGAGCCATGCGTATTGAGCACAATGGTGAGACTAGAGAGAGTGTTATGTTTTTTCTTGAGTTGTTTCCATTTAGTGAGGGATTATAGAGTGCTATAGAGGCCCGTTTCCCTTTGCTACCTTCATTTTGGTGCCCCCACTAAGGAGTTCATCAACGATCTTCAGTTTACAAGACGGATGTTGGGTATAATTTTCTTGTAAGTAACTACACATATGGCTTCTTCTCTAAATCTATTTTTATTCCATGGACGAGACGAAGAGAACATAGATGAGTGGATCTTTTGTGCTACACAATATTTATGGCCAATTGGGATCAATGATAACTGTGACAAGGCTATTCATGCAAGTCGGTGGCTACAAGGATTATGCAAGGGATTGGTATCAAGGGCAACATGAGAACATCGAAAGATGATTGGGAACTTCTTCAACAAGCACTAGTGGATGATTTTGGCTTTGCACAAAGGCAAGAAAGATTATGGATGTAGCTTAAAGACGTGAAACAAGAAAACCAAGAGACCCTTGAAGGTTATGGAGATAGAGTTGTGTTGATGTGGGATTGTTTGGTAGCATTATTTGGTGTCTTGGATCAATCCTATTTTTTGGTTAATTATGTTCAAGGTTTTCTTCCAAAAATTCAACAATATGCTCTTCCTTTTTGGGCATCAGGAATAGTATTGAGGAAGTGGAGGTAAATCTTATGGGGCTTGATGGTGTTTTTACACAATTGTTTTCTTTGGAGAGTTGTACCAGGATTGATTCAAAGCCTATGTAGACAAGGAGAATGCAGATTTGAGTTCATGTTCAAATATGGAGATGGTAGATGGTTCCCTATTAGTAGACGAGGAGATTCTTGAAGAGACTACTATGGTCTTGGAGTTGACAAAGGAGAAAAGTCTCTTGGATAATGGTGTTTGTGTTTGTTCTGATTCGCTTAGTACCAATGTGGAGGTGAACTATGCTCTATGTGATAAAACTAGGTATGTAGCTTGTGAACCTATTCCTTAGATAGAAAAATCTTGTACCGTATCCAAAGATACAAAGAGCAGCACACTTCTCTCTATAAGCATGACCTTATGTGTATTGTAAGGGATGAAAGAATAGCTCGTATATTTAGATAGTGCCTTGAGTGTGAGAAGTGGAAATTTAGCATCACTACAATATTTTCTATGGTAGACAATAAATATTTCTTTGTTAATATATGGGATGTAGTGTGCAAGAGAAACACCTTTTCCAACTCTTGCACAGGAAGCACCTCTACGTCCAAGGAAACCATCGACATCATCAAGCTCAATTTGCATTAAATAAAGAACGTGGCTTTCACATAAATTCAGTCACTACCATAAACTCACTGAAGAACAAATAAATTACCTTTTGGTTCTCATCCAACTTGGATGCATCCCAAAGGTTGATGGAGCCTTCTTCATTTCCTTGATCAAGGTTGGGAAAGGGCTCTCTTCCCATTTCAGTAATTCCCAACTCCTCTTGGAGACTTTGAAATTCTAGCTTTGTGGGAAGAGAAGATTCAGTCTCCTTGGCTTTGGTCAAAGCACAATGACATGGCTCTAGGGGTTTCAATGAAGTTCTCTGTCACCTTAGTGTCCAACTTTAGAAACTCCTCTTTATGTTCATTCTCCACATCGAGTATACCTCTGGCAGCTTCACAACCATCTGTTATAATTGCGAGGCAATAATCCCCCCTTAAATTATAAAGCTTTTGTATGTGGGAGAGAAGGATAAAATTCTTGCCATTTATAAGAAAGGAGGGCAGCCCACGGATGATGAAATTTGATTTTAAGCGCTCTCCATGCACAAATGATCCCTCATCAGTAACAGTGGATGCCTTAAACTTTGCCACATCAAACCCTGTGATTAGAAGGCACTCCTCATCTCACTAGAAACTAGGTCCATAACCTCATCTTCAGATTCAATGTCTGTGCAAATGAAGCTTGTGAAACCTTTTGACCCTTTTGAACTTCCAATTCATCCTTTGTATAGTCCTCTTTGTCTGCGTGAAGAAATAGATAAGCAATAAACCTAAAGAAGTACTCAAGAACCTTGCACTTTTTCTTGTGTAGAGGGTAGTTGTCAAGACAAGTCTTTATCCTCTTATCTTCTGAATAGGCATCCCACCTTACTGTGACAAGCTTTTCTTTTCAGACGAGGATAGGTCAAAGCTGGACATGTGAACATATTGTGATGATCCCTCATCTATAATTTCTGTACTAATAACCAATTTACTATATGCCTTCCACTCTTCCCCTAACATAGAGCTTGCCATGTACTCAACAATATGTTCTAAACTGAAGGGCACATTAAATATAGGCTCAACATCTGGAAGACGTTCATCATGCCCAACTCTCCTTAGCAAATCAAATAGGTTTTTATTGACACTAGGCTCATCTGTTACCTCTTCAAGTGTCTCTAAATCTTCCACATGATCATAATAGTCAACCACTTGCTGCTCTTTACTTGAATTGCTGGCCATGGCATGAGGATGAAGAACCAATCGAAACTGAAATTGCTAATCGGGTGGTGAACTGAATTCCCATAGTGCAAGTGAAGGGGGACTGAAAGCAATCTACGGCATGAGGAATCTTGGACCGAAAGAAAAAAAATTAAATTTAAACAAGGCACGACTATATATAGACATTATTAGGGCTGACATCATCCATGTACGACGGACCTGAAGGGCTGATGTCACCAAAGTGTGTCGAGTCGCCACATGTAGGGTTGACATCATCATCGAATCACCACGTGTAGGGCTGACATCATCGTCGAATCACCACGTGTAGGGCTTATGCCATCCTCGCAAAACGATGACATCGCAATCTATAAAAAGGAGAAAATATTCATTTTTTTTGTCAGGCTCCATTGATGGTGCGAGAGCTATTTTCTTTATTTTTGAATTTTTCTTTTCGCTCCATGGACGCTTCTCGCATAGGCCCATTCCTTCGATGGGGCGATTCTGAGGATCGTCTTCAACATGATTTCTTCTCACTCCATTGAAGGAATGGGCCGATGCGAGAACCATCCATGAAAAGAAAAATTCCTCAGGCAAGTACAAGAGTCTACACATCTTCTCATCCCTAGGGCACCATTCCTAAGAATTGGAAGAACAATAAGTGTTAGTATCAAAGGGCAGGGACATTATAGATGGCATAATAGTGCAATGGCATGTCTACAAGAAGCTTGTAAAGACGTTCTTATAGACTTTATGAATGATAGCTTCATATGTGCTGCCCATGCAAGAAGAGTCACTTTGATGAATAGAGACATGACACTTGTAAGCAGGGTGAGGTATAGGTTCAACAAATTTCTAGGGTAAGCACAAGAGTCTACACATCTGCCCTAGGGATGAGAAGATGTGTAAACTCTTGTGCTTGCCCTAGGAGATTTCCTTCGAAAACCGTCCATGGAGCGAAAAGAAAAATTCCTAAGGCAAGCACAAGAGTCTACACATGTTCTCATCCCTAGGGCACCATTCCTAAGAATTATAAGAACAGTAAGTGACAGTATCAAAGGATAGGGACATTATCGATGACAGAGCAGTGCAGTGGCATGTCTACAAGAAGCTTGTGATAAAGACTTCCTTATAGACTTTATGAATGATAGCTTCATATGTGCTGCCCATGCAAGAAGAGTCACTTTGATGGATAGAGACATGACACTTTGTAAGGGTGAGGTACACATTTGACAAATTTCTTCATCCCTTGCCAATAAGGGATAAGAAAGCCTTTGAGATCCTCACAATTCCCCCAACATTGAAAAGGAAATCAAAGGCAGATAATATAAAAGTTGAAGAAGTCACTTCCCCTCTTAAGAAGAAAAGAAAGTTGGTTAGGAAATCAAAGCCAGACGACAAGAGATCTAGGGAGGAGGGGGAGGAGAAGGAAAAGGAAAAGAAGAATATCTCACATATGCATGATAGCTTAGAGACCCTAGTGCAGTTGGAGAAGGCTAATTCTCAGAGGCTTTCTCAAGTACCAAGGCAATGTTGGCACAATGAAGGAAGACTACCTCTATATTGCACTTGGGGACATTTACATGCTTGTAGAGAAGGATAGGGAGATCAATGACAGTGTTGTTCTCATGTGTTTAAGGTATGAATACATTTTTCACACATTGTGTTTAATGTATGAATATTTTCTATTTTGTTTATTTTTCCTTTTGTAAACTCTTTTAGGGAACTTATGAAGGAATTGCTTCCAAATCAAGTCAACGAAGTATTCATTTGTGATCCCTTAGTGTCGCTAGCATTGATTGATATGAAGAAGAAGACCTTCGAGCTCGCATCCTATTTCAAGCCAATGAAAAATAAGAACATTTGTTTTGTTATTTTGCCGTATGTAGAGAGATTCTTCTCTAATTGATGCTTAGAATTCTTTTAAGGATATTCGCTTTCTTAAATATTTCTTTTACTTTTTTCCAGTGGACACTGGAGTACTTGTGTTATCAATATTCTGAGAAGAAGTGTTATATTTATGAATAGGCTGACTGGCATACATGGGTAAATTAAATTGTAAGTAGTTCTCTTAATAACTTGAATATTGATCTTCTTACTAAGATTCATACTTTATTTTTCCTTTCTTTTTTGTATATAATCAAATATATTTTTTAATAGGGCATGTAAGAGAGCTATTGTAGCAATTGAAGACGAATATCCGAATTTGAAAAAGGAGGCAGAGTATAAGTTTCTAAATCAGCTAGTTGCTTTAGAAAAAGATTTTACCTGGATGGAATGTTATTGCCAATGTGTGGAAATTTCTTTTGTCTAAGTATACTGAGATTGATAGTAGTGTAGGTTATGTTAAAAACCCATTATTTTTGTTATAAATCTTTACCCAAATTTTTAGCCTATTTTCTATAGTTCAAGGTTCTTAATCTGAGAAATTTTCTTAATTTGATAGACTCTTGGATCTCACGAGTTTTGGATGTGGAGTGTTCATGCAAGAGCAATCAATATTATTTAGAATAATTCAATTACTCCTAATGATTCAGACTCTCCACTCCCAAGGCAAGATTCTCCATCTAAGAAGAAGAAGAAAATGCCTGTACATTCACCCCACTGAAGCATTTTATGTTTAATTAAGGAACTCTACATAAAGAAACCAAGGGTGCTTCTCAACAAGGCACTCATAAAGGCACTCATTAAGAAACCAAGGGTACTAAACCAGGAAGTACCTCAAAGAAAAGTGGTCCTCAAACAAGTGGGTGCCAACAAGAAGGGTGTTGGCAAGAAAGCTAAGAGGGAACTCAAGTTTGCTGGTAAGAATAACCAGAAGTAGTTAAAGGAAAAGAGCATGGAGACAAAGGAAAGAGACATGGAGATAAAACCAGAGGAGATGGAGACAAAACTGGAGGAGAAAATAGAAAGCTTCATTCCTCCCTATTTATCATTGTAAATATTTATAAATTTTTTCTAATTTTATAATATTTTTTGTAAATTCTCTTCTCATTTTATCATGTTTTATACTAAGAACACATTTGTACTTAAATTTTTCAAGGTAGGAACATGTTGAGTTTGTAATGGGCTAGCTATGGTTTTGAGATATTGTGCCACAATTGACTTCAAATGTCATCTTGTGACTCAAGTACATCTCTAAAAGGAAAATATTAGAACTCTAAAAGGACCATAAAAAAAACTACAAATATTGTAATTCTAAAAGAACATAAAAAATTCCAAAGGCACAACAATCACAGGACAAAACTTTTCATTGATGAATTACGTAAGTAAAGTTTCAAAATTGGTTTGAGTGGAGTCCAAGAGTCGAAGGCAAATATTATAATTCTAAAAAGCTTTCATAAAAAACTCCAAAGATTTCTTATATTTAAGTCATGCTTATACCATCAGATTCCCAATCAGCATCTACCAAGGTCTTCAACTCCATTCGCATTCGAATCTTTCTATTCTTCACCTTGAACTGTGCCCTACTTATATCCTCACTTCCCATGATATTGAGGTTCTCCCTCATATTTAGGAGGCTCCAATGCCTACTTGCACTTACAATTTCCACCACACCATTGGGAAACCTAACACATATGTGAAGAGACAACACAACCTATTCATCCGCTTGCAATGGGACCTAACTACTGTTTTTCTTCATCCACCATTCGTAATAAAAGTGAATGTATAAGGTAGCACGAGCTTTAAGATACTGAAATGTAACACTGGACTCTACTATATTGCACTTGAATGTATCATCCTTATGCTGCCCCTCTACAATGTTCCACTACTCTCCAAGCAAGGCAACCATGTCATCACCTAGTACTTTCTTGCACACAAACATGGTAAGTGTTTGTGAGAAAGTAAATTAATTGAACATCTTAGCAAAAAGATGAATTGGGCATACCCAGCTAAGACCCACAGATTGAGATAGCTTTGCAAGCTTCAAAGGTCCTTGTATGTCACAAAGCATATTTGATTTTATGACCATAACCATCCAAGCATCAAGAGTTGGCTATTCAACAGAAGAGAGGAGAGGAGATGTGATGATCTCTAGCTTACCAAACCCACCGTCATGCATTGGCATCACATAGGAGTGCCGGTAAATAAAAGGAGATTATTTTCTTAAGAAGGTCTGCACTGGTTTTACAAGAAAACAATGCCTCACAATGTCTTCATGGAGTGCTTGAAATATTCTGGTAAGGCTTGATAATGGTTGCTCCTCTACCAAGTTGGAAGGAAAAATATCTGCAACCTAAAAATAAGATCGTTAAATATGAAAGATATAGCTATCGTAATATCTGCAACCCAAAAATAAGATCATTAAACACCAAAGATGTAGCTATCGTAATATCACATGCCTCCTTCCTTCCCTATGATACTTACAGTGTGAGATCCCTGTCCCCACCATGTGACGGATTCGGGGTACTAGTAGCGGAAGTAGCACTTCATGCGCGGGGCAGGGACCCACACTCGGGGCCTCGTCCACCACGGATATCCGGACAAGAGACTAATCCGTCGGTTTTTCCAAAACCGAACCCGGAAAAACTTCCCTTACCCAGAAAGCACGGGCGATTCCACCAAGATAACTTTTTACTCTAACGTAGTCAAGATCATTACTGATCACGCTGATCCGACTGCACCTATAAAGATACTCGGTCGGATCAAGGAAGCCTAACTTGCACTTGGATCATTGGGATCAATGCTTTTTTCCCCATTAAGAGGCACAGCCGTTGATTCCTATCCATATAACAATTACTATCCGGGATTTACTTTATCTATCGTAATAACAGAAATTGAGTCTCGATTTACGGATCCATCAGTCCACAGCCTAACCCCATCCGCCGATCCCATGGGTTAGCCAACCGCCCAACCACTGTAGAGATGGGATCCAATTTGGAATTTGGTTAGGTTTTGTCCCGGGTACCAAGGAAAAGAGTTCCAAGGCCCCCTAGCCGGAAGTTCATGCAAACATAAAACTAGCCACACCACTTACACACCCAATATGAAATTGCCTTTTTCTTAGCATCAGCTAACTTTAAAACAATCCTTTAATGAAACCATAGTACCACTGATCACAATCTTCCAATTTATCCGGTTGATTCATAATTTTCCATCATTCCTTCATCAGAGTATCTATGGCATCATTGGCAACTAGAACGCTCACCACCTGTCCACACAGGGGCCTTTTCAATAGTTCCTAGCCCATAATACTCGGCAATATAATCACTTATAAAAATCAAGATGGACTCTCGTTGAAGATCAGCAATATCAACCAACAGATCCATAAAAAGAGCCATGAACTCATCCATTGTAGACCAGCAAGGTCAATCAACCAGATCCATGCCCGGTTTCAGAAAACAACTCTTACTCCTTGTTCCAATATCTTCCTCGATGCACGCGTGGGTATCCTAGGCGACCCAGAGCCCGAGCACCGTATGGTCAGCACCCTCTAGGATCCTTCGCAGGTGACCTAGCGCTTCACTCATAGGCCGCTTCCTTGGTCCCTCATCCACCGTACCGGAAGCTCACCATTTTAATCAAACCGAGGCTAGTCAAGACCTCGGCCTTGCTACGCGAGACGTCCTCCATTGACTCTCGGTTAGCAGTTGCAACTTTATCAGTTAGGTCTCGACGACCTTAATCACAAGACGGTCAAAATGCTTCCCCAGCATTCTTGACATAAAACAGCCATTTACAAACAGCATTTACAAACAGTTTACAAATACAATTTCTATATTAACTCTCATTTTTCCACATTATCCCTCATTAATCCACAATACTTATTCCACATTCCATTTATATGTATACTCATCCAATCACATCATTTTCCATCTCTTCACTTCAGATTCCTTCACATCACATATCATATATTCACATCCATATCCACATCCATACATCCACATCCACATCCATATCCACATTCACACCCATACATCCACATCTACATGCTTACCTGCATTTTCACATCCTCATTTATACATCCACATCCCATATCCACATTCATACATACACATCCATATCCACATCCATACATCCACATCCACATGCATACATCCCCTATCACGTCTTCATTCATACATCCACATCCACTTACATACATACATCCACATCCACATCTATACATCCACATCTACATCCACACACATACATACATCCACATCTACATTCCACATTCACATCTATACATCCACATCCACATTCACATACATTCACATCCACATTCCCATTCACATCTATACATCCACATCTACATCCACATACATACATACATCCACATCCACATTCCATATTCACATCTATACAGCCACATCTACATCCACATTCACATCTATACAGCCACATCTACAGCCACATCTACATCCACATTCACATCTATGCATATACATCTTCATGCATACATCCATTTTCACATTCATACATCCACATTCACATCTATGCATATACATCTTCATGCATACATCCATTTTCACATTCATACATCCACACTCCCATCTCCACATCCACACATCCACATACATACATCCATTTTCACATTCCCATTCATATAACCCCATATGCCTTCACATCTAATCTTTTACATCACATCCATTCTCGCCCTATCACAACCCACATACATCACATCCATTTCCACATTCCCATTCATATAACCCCATATACCTTCACATCTAATCTTTTACATCACATCCATTTCCACATTCCCATTCATATAACCCCATATGCCTTCACATCTAATCTTTTACATCACATCCATTCTCGCCCTATCACAACCCATATACATCTTATCCTATCACATACACTTCTTACCTCATCCCATACACATCTTATCACATCTTAATTCATCTTATCACCTCCTAACTTATTTCATAAGCATCTTATCACCTCTTATCACATCTTATACACCTCTTATCACATCCTATCTAATCTCATATCTATTTATAGAATACAAGAGAATTCTTATATTTGATATAAGATTTCTTTACACATTTATTTATGCATAAATTCTATTTAAGGAGATTAATACTTTTGAAGTAAAAATTAACCTTTTATGCATAAATTCATTTTAAATGAAAATGACACTTTTGAATTAAATTTTAATCTTTTATGCATTTTTCTTTGCATAAATTCAATTTAGATGAGAATGACACTTTTGAATTAAAAATCAATCTTTATGCATCTTCTTATACATAAATTCAATTTGGTAGGAATTACACTTTTAGAATAAAAGAATTTCTCTTATGCATCTAAGTTATGCATAAAATCCATTTATGATGAAAAATCACACTTTTAGTATAAAAAGAAGATTTTTTATGCATACTTCTATGCATGAAATCCAAATATGATAAAAGTAACACTTTTATAATAAAATAATCAACTCTTATGCATACTTCTATGCATGAAATTCAATTGTGATAAAAGTAACACTTTTATAATAAAATAATCAATTCTTATGCATACTTCTATGCATGAAATTCAATTGTGATAAAAGTAACACTTTTATAATAAAATAATCATCTTTTATGTATACCTCTATGCATGAAATTCAAATATGATAAAAGTAATACTTTTATAATAAAATAATCAACTCTTATGCATACTTCTATGCATGAAATTCAATTGTGATAAAAGTAACACTTTTATAATAAAATAATCAATTCTTATGCATACTTCTATGCATGAAATTCAATTGTGATAAAAGTAACAGTTTTATAATAAAATAATCATCTTTTATGCATACCTCTATGCATGAAATTCAAATATGATAAAAGTAACGCTTTTATAATAAAATAATCATCTTTTATGCATACCACTATGCATGAAATTCAAATATGATAAAAGTAACACTTTTATAATAAAATAATCATCTTTTATGCATACCTCTATGCATGAAATTCAAATATGATAAAAGTAACACTTTTATATTAAAATAATAATCTTTTATGCATACCTCTATGCATGAAATCTAATTATGATAAAAGTAACACTTTTATGTTAAAATAATAATCTTTTATGCATACCTCTATGCATGAAAATCAATTATGCATAATATAAAAATCAATTTCTCTATGATTACAATGAATATCTTCAATTAATCTAGGATGATAATTCCTAGAATATGGTAGGAAGTTCTCTTTTCATGCTTTGAATAAAATTATTTTATGTGTAATTTTTATAAAAATTTTGCCATAGCTCCGCTACTATGACTGATAAATCTCAATTTATTTTGAAGGATAAAGCTTATCATTAAAGAAATGATTAGAATGATCCCTAATTGGATCATTAACCCAATAATGGGTTGAATCATCAATATTCATGAAATACATAAACTAAAAGCATAGAAAAAAGCCATTAATTTGACCTCAAGCATAGATTAATCTTGGATTAAGGAAAAGCTTTATGAAAAGCTTCATTTGGATTGAGAATGGGTCATGAGTATGACCATTTCTTGAGTGAGAGAGAGAAATTACATAAAAGCCATTAGAATTAAGCATAAATGAAAATTTATGTAATTCTTAACTATCATTAATCAACTAACTTCAATAGCATTCATCAAATTATATAACTCTTCACTACCATTCATCAATTAACTTCAATAGCATTCAAAAACCATTCCAATTAAGCTTCTCAAGCTTGAGAGGGGTTGAGAAGAGAGAACATTGAGAAGTTATAGAAAATGATCAAAATTCACTGATTACCTTACAAATTGCTTGATTCTTTGTTCACGGTGGTAGAGGCCCCCAACCAATCAATTGGTTAAGTATGTTGATGGAGCCACTAATAGGGATTGAAGAAAGAGGGAAGCTCCAAAAACTAGTGAATTATTAATGAATTCACAGTTCTTGGCTTAGGTGGAGTAGAGTAACGATGCATAAACACTATATATTTTTCAACAAGGGGGAGGCTTCTATTTATAGGAAAAGTTGAGCTCCTAACCAAACAAACTGATTCTAGAATTTTTTAAATTAGTTTGGTCAATATTTGACCATTTTTAGGTCAGTTAAGCTAACTTTTTGGAACTAGACTTGAATGAGGAGAGAGGAGAGATGAAATATCTCAATTTTTATGAGTTTAAAACTCATTCAAGCATGTGAAATATGCACCTCCTTTAAAGAACTCCCCTTCCTTACATATGTGTCAAAATGGAATCATTATACCCAAAATATCTCATATTTTTAATATTGCTCATGGTTTTTTACTAATAAACCTTGTACATTTTCAACTCTTTATCTTATGTGAGCATTTACTCATTTTTGGATACCCAAAATATCTCATATTTTTAATATTACGCATAGTTTTTTTACTAATAAACCTTGTACATTTTCAACTCTTCATCTTATGTGAAATATGCATCTCCTTTAAAGAACTCCTCTTCCTTACATATGTGTCTCCTTTAAAGAACTCCCCTTCCTTACATATGTGTCAAAATGGAATCATTATACCCAAAATATCTCATATTTTTAATATTGCTTATAGTTTCTTATTAATAAACCTTGTACATTTTCAACTCTTCATCTTATGTGAGCATTTACTCATTTTTGGATTTCTCTCATATTTTTAATATTGCTCATAGTTTTTTACTAATAAACCTTGTACATTTTCAACTCTTCATCTTATGTGAGCATTTACTCATTTTTGGGTATCTTCTTTTACAAATTGGATTTATCTCCTCCCTACACATGGATTGATGCTATTGGTCCATAGGAACCTTAATTGGACCATAATCCAAAAGTTTCTGAAAATCTAGACCCTTAGGCTAAGGTCCAATATACCCATTTCCAATAAATTCTAATTGCACATTGGAAAGTTCTTTTTGAATTTCTGTTTCAGGGGAATTCATTTTAATAATATGAGAAATTTTTCTATCTGAAAATATTCAAAATTTGAATATTCTCTCTCTAGGTTAAAACAGTTAGAAACAAGGTCTTTATATTTCTGAAGAGGGATTGATTACAGGGGAAGATACTAGACATCAAAAAGGGGTTGGGGAAGGAATCTTACATTCTACCCCACTTAAAAAACGCGAGATGTCCTCATCTCGCAGGTGGAGTATGATCTCTTTCATCATCTTCTTCTTCTTCAATCACTTTCAATGTTACGCCTTGGAAGTGGGCGGCCGATTTTTTTTTTCCCCTGGTATTCTGCTAGAGTATGGATGACTTGAGAACTGTCGCAGTTAAGCCCTTGGTTTTCAATTGCAGTATAGACCTGCCCTCTTTTCCTCTTCTACTTCTTCTGAAATTGTGACTGCTCTGGCTGCTCTGCAGTCTGAGGTGGAATTCTTTCTCTTTGGTTGCCCCTGTTCTGGAAAGGAGTTCTGAGGTTATTCTGGATAGAGGCAGATGGTTGAGTTGGAGTTCTTCTGAGGTTACCCTGGCTTGGGCGAGACGGTATGAAGGGATTGGTCTCTGAATTCGGGGTCCTAGACCTCCCTGTCCCCTTGACATGGTAGGAGTTGGGCAGTCTTTTAACTGATGACCAAAACCTTGGCATCCAAAACACCGGTTCTCACTTCTGAGCTCATCGTTCTGAATCCTTAAAATAGGTGGTCCTCCTGAGAAGGTATTCTAGGGGAAGGGTCTTCCTAAAAAAAAAAACAGAATCTTTCTTTTATTTCAGAGAGGGAATAATTATAAGATCAAAAGGGAGATTCTTACTCCTGTATACCTCGAAGGCTGGGGAGGAATCTTACATTCTACCCCACTTAAAAAGTGCGAGATGTCCTCATCTCGCAAGTAGAGGACAACTCTTTTTCTTAAGATCTAATTTTATTTTGGGGTTCCTTATATTCTGGTCAACCCAACGGAATACTGGGATAAATATCCCTTATATAGAACTCATAACAATTCATTCAGATCATATCATTCATATCTTTAACATGATAATGGTCCATTAAACCGAAAAATTTCCTTCTGAACATTCCTCCACGGAAATTTCAGTCAAGCAAGTTCTCAATTTGTCATCCCTTAACTTAATCTACCGTCTCAAGTGTTAATAGTAGCAATTTGACAGCACAATCCACTAATCTCATAGTGATTTGCTGAAATCATTATCATCATTCTAGTTATGAATATCATCACAGGGACTCGTCCCATTCATCCTCATTGTGGTTTCGCTCAGCTTATTACATTTCAACTAAATTTCAGAATTCATCATTTTTCAATCAGAATCTAAATCAATTTCATCAGTTCTCAAACAGAATTAAAAATCATATCAACCACATTTAAATTCATCATCTGGATAGCATTAACGATTATAATTTCAAGTCTTAGATTTACTCGTATATACTGCTGGTAAAGAGCTGCAGTTATACCCTCGGTATATACGGTTAGTCATGATACTTGGAATTATAAGGTAAATACTATCATGTCTAAGCCTCAAGCAAGTCAGGGATTCTATATAATTGCGGTACTTCCATCTGAAGAGCCAATTACCAAATTACGAATTTTAGTTTGAATATCAAATTGTATGACTTATATCACACAATTACAACCTTTTTGTGTTTCTTGATAAATTTTTGACATATTTGTCTTCTCAGTTGATCTTTATTAACCAAATGCTCTGATACTAACTGTGACATCCCTGTCCCCACCATGCGATGGATTCGGGGTACTAGCAGCGGAAGTAGCACTTCATGCGCGGGGCAGGGACCCACAATCGGGGCCTCGTCCCACGGATATCCGGACAAGAGACTAATCCATCAGTTTTTCCAAAACCGAACCCGGAAAAACTTCCCTTACCCGGAAAGCACGGGCGATTCCACCAAGATAACTTTTTACTCTAACGTAGTCAAGATCATTACTGATCGCGCTGATCCGACTGCACCTATAAAGATACTCGGTCGGATCAAGGAAGCCTAACTTGCACTTGGATCATTGGGATCAATGCTTTTTTCCCCATCAAGAGGCACAGCCGTTGATTCCTATCCATAGAACAATTACTATCCGGGATTTACTTTATCTATCATAATAACAGAAATTGAGTCTCGATTTACGGATCAATCAGTCCAGCCTAACCCCATCAGATCCCATGGGTTAGCCAACCGCCCAACCACTGTAGAGATGGGATCCAATTTGGAATTTGGTTAGGTTTTGTCCCGGGTACCAAGGAAAAGAGTTCCAAGGCCCCCTAGCCGGAAGTTCATGCAAACATAAAACTAGCCACACCACTTACACACCCAATATGAAATTGCCTTTTTCTTAGAATCAGCTAACTTTAAAACAATCCTTTAATGAAACCATAGTACCACTGATCACAATCTTCCAATTTATCCGGTTGAATCATAATTTCCCATCATTCCTTCATCAGAGTATCTATGGCATCATTGGCAACTAGAACGCTCACCACCTGTCCACACAGGGGTCTTTTTAATAGTTCCTAGTCCATAATACTCGACAATATAATCACTTATAAAAATCAAGATGGACTCTCGTTGAAGATCAGCAAGATCAACCAACAGATCCATAAAAAGAGCCATGGACTCATCCATTGAAGACCAGCAAGGTCAATCAACCAGATCCATCCCCGGTTTCAGAAAACAACTCTTACTCCTTGTTCCAATATCTTCCTCGATGCACACGTGGGTATCCTAGGTGACCCAGAGCCCGAGCACCGTATGGTCAGCACCCTCTAGGATCCTTCGCAGGTGACCTAACGCTTCACTCATAGGCCGCTTCCTTGGTCCCTCATCCACCGTACCGGAAACTCACCATTTTAATCGAACGGAGGCTAGTCAAGACCTCGGCCGACCTTGCTACGCGAGACGTCCTTCATTGACTCTCCGTCTCAGCAGTTGCAACTTTATCAGTTAGGTCTCCACGACCTTAATCACAAGACGGTCAAAATGCTTCCCCAGGATTCTTGACATAAAACAGCCATTTACAAACAGTTTACAAATACAATTTCTATATTAACTCTCATTTTTCCACATTATCCCTCATTAATCCACAATACTTATTCCACATTCCATTTATATGTGTACTCATCCAATCACATCATTTTCCATCTCTTCACTTCAGATTCCTTCCCTTCACATCTCATATATATTTACATCCATATCCACATTCATACATCCACATCCACATCCACATTCACACCCATACATCCACATCTACATGCTTACCTGCATTTTCGCATCCTCATTTATACATCCACATCCCATATCCACATTCATACATACACATCCATATCCACATCCATACATCCATATCCACATGCATACATCCCCTATCACGTCTTCATTCATACATCCACATCCACTTACATACATACATCCACATCCACATTCCCATTCACATCTATACATCCACATCTACATCCACACACATACATACATCCACATCTACATTCCACATTCACATCTATACATCCACATCCACATTCACATACATTCACATACATTCACATCCACATTCCCATTCACATCTATACATCCACATCTACATCCACATACATACATACATTCCATATTCACATCTATACAGCCACATCTACACCACATTCACATCTATGCATATACATCTTCATGCATATATCCATTTTCACATTCATACATCCACATTCACATCTAAACACCATATTAGATAATTTGGGAAAAACCCCATTCCCATTTGAAAAATGAGAGCATGGTGAACTTGTCCAAAAGTTTGTCAAAACCCCCTCATGTGACATATCATCGGAAAGATCTTGAAGAGTAGAATCTAAATCTATGATCTCCGACAAATTTGGAGTTAGTATGTTTAAGATATGTCCAAAACTATATGGAGTAATTGATTCCCAAAATGTGAGATTTTTCCCAAATTACCTAATATTGACTTTCTATGCATATACATCTTCATGCATACATCCATTTTCACATTCATACATCCACACTCCCATCTCCACATCCACGCTCCCATCTCCACATCCACACATCCACATACATACATCCATTTCCACATTCCCATTCATATAACCCCATATGCCTTCACATCTAATCTTTTATATCACATCCATTCTCGCCCTATCACAACCCACATACATCACATCCATTTCCACATTCCCATTCATATAACCCCATATGCCTTCACATCTAATCTTTTACATCACATCCATTCTCGCCCTATCACAACCCATATACATCTTATCCTATCACATACACTTCTTACCTCATCCCATACACCTCTTATCACATCTTAATTCATCTTATCACCTCCTAACTTATTTCATAAGCATCTTATCACCTCTTATCACATCTTATACACCTCTTATCACATCCTATCTCATCTCATATCTATTTATAGAATACAAGAGAATTCTTATATTTGATATAAGATTTCTTTACACATTTATTTATGCATAAATTCTATTTAAGGAGATTAATACTTTTGAAGTAAAAATTAATCTTTTATGCATAAATTCATTTTAAATGAAAATGACACTTTTGAATTAATTTTCAATCTTTTATGCATTTTCCTATGCATAAATTCAATTTAGATGAGAATGACACTTTTGAATTAAAAATCAATCTTTATGCATCTTCTTATACATAAATTCAATTTGGTAGGAATTACACTTTTAGAATAAAAGAATTTCTCTTATGCATCTAAGTTATGCATAAAATCTAGTTATGATGAAAAATCACACTTTTAGTATAAAAAGAACATTTTTTATGCATACTTCTATGCATGAAATCCAAATATGATAAAAGTAACACTTTTATAATAAAATAATCAACTCTTATGCATACTTGTATGCATGAAATTCAATTGTGATAAAAGTAACACTTTTATAATAAAATAATCAATTCTTATGCATACTTCTATGCATGAAATTCAATTGTGATAAAAGTAACACTTTTATAATAAAATAATCATCTTTTTTGCATACATCTATGCATGAAATTCAAATATGATAAAAGTAACACTTTTATAATAAAATAATCAACTCTTATGCATACTTCTATGCATGAAATTCAATTGTGATAAAAGTAACACTTTTATAATAAAATAATCAATTCTTATGCATACTTCTATGCATGAAATTCAATTGTGATAAAAGTTACACTTTTATAATAAAATAATCATCTTTTATGCATACCTCTATGCATGAAATTCAAATATGATAAAAGTAACACTTTTATAATAAAATAATCATCTTTTATGCATACCTCTATGCATGAAATTCAAATATGATAAAAGTAACACTTTTATAATAAAATAATCATCTTTTATGCATACCCTATGCATGAAATTCAAATATGATAAATGTAACACTTTTACATTAAAATAATAATCTTTTATGCATACCTCTATGCATGAAATCTAATTATGATAAAAGTAACACTTTTATGTTAAAATAATAATCTTTTATGCATACCTCTATGCATGAAAATCAATTATGCATAATATAAAAATCAATTTCTCTATGATTACAATGAATATCTTCAATTAATCTAGGATGATAATTCCTAGAATATGGTAGGAAGTTCTCTTTTCATGCTTTGAATAAAATTATTTTATGTGTAATTTTTATAAAAATTTTGCCATAGCTCCGCTACTATGACTGATAAATCTCAATTTATTTTGAAGGATAAAGCTTATCATTAAGGAAATGATTAGAATGATCCCTAATTGGATCATTAACCCAATAATGGGTTGAATCATCAATATTCATGAAATACATAAACTAAAAGCATAGAAAAAAGCCATTAATTTGACCTCAAGCATAGATTAATCTTGGATTAAGGAAAAGCTTTATGAAAAGTTTCATTTGGATTGAGAATGGGTCATGAGTATGACCATTTCTTGAGTGAGAGAGAGAAATTACATAAAAACCATTAGAATTAAGCATAAATGAAAATTTATGTAATTCTTAACTATCATTAATCAATTAACTTCAATAGCATTCATCAAATTATATAACTCTTCACTACCATTCATCAATTAACTTCAATAGCATTCAAAAACCATTCCAATTAAGCTTCTCAAGCTTGAGAGGGGTTGAGAAGAGAGAACATTGAGAAGTTATAGAAAATGATCAAATTTCACTAATTACCTTACAAATTGCTTGATTCTTTGTTCACGGTAGAGGCCCCCAACCAATCAATTGGTTAAGTATGTTGATGGAGCCACTAATAGGGATTGAAGAAAGAGGGAAGCTCCAAAAACTAGTGAATTATTAATGAATTCACAGTTCTTGGCTTAGGTGGAGTAGAGTAACGATGCATAAACACTATATATTTTTCAACAAGGGGGAGGCTTCTATTTATAGGAAAAGTTGAGCTCCTAACCAAACAAACTGATTCTAGAATTTTCTAAATCAGTTTGGTCAATATTTGACCATTTTTAGGTCAGTTAAGCTAACTTTTTGGAACTAGACTTGAATGAGGAGAGAGGAGAGATGAAATATCTCAATTTTTATGAGTTTAAAACTCATTCAAGCATGTGAAATATGCACCTCCTTTAAAGAACTCCCCTTCCTTACATATGTGTCAAAATGGAATCATTATACCCAAAATATCTAATATTTTTAATATTGCTCATGGTTTTTTACTAATAAACCTTGTACATTTTCAACTCTTTATCTTATGTGAGCATTTACTCATTTTTGGAAACCCAAAATATCTCATATTTTTAATATTACGCATAGTTTTTTTACTAATAAACCTTGTACATTTTCAACTCTTCATCTTATGTGAAATATGCACCTCCTTTAAAGAAATATACACCTCCTTCATCTTATGTGAAATATGCACCTCCTTCATCTTATGGGAAATATGCACCTCCTTTAAAGAACTCCCCTTCCTTACATATGTGTCAAAATGGAATCATTTACCCAAAATATCTCATATTTTTAATATTGTTCATAGTTTTTTATTAATAAACCTTGTACATTTTCAACTCTTCATCTTATGTGAGCATTTACTCATTTTTGGATACCCAAAATATCTCATATTTTTAATATTGCTCATAGTTTTTTACTAATAAACCTTGTACATTTTCAACTCTTCATCTTATGTGAGTATTTACTCATTTTTGGGTATCTTCTTTTACAAATTGGATTTATCTCCTCCCTACACATGGATTGATGCTATTGGCCCATAGGAACCTTAATTGGACCATAATCTAAAAATTTCTGAAAATCTAGACCCTTAGGCTAAGGTCCAATATACCCATTTCCAATAAATTCTAATTGCACATTGGAAAGTTCTTTTTGAATTTCTGTTTCAGGGGAATTCATTTTAAAAATATGAGAAATTTTTCTATCTAAAAATATTCAAAATCTGAATATTCTCTCTCTAGAATATTTTCTCTCTCTAGGTTAAAACAGTTAGAACCAAGGTCTTTATATTTCTGAAGAGGGATTGATTACAAGGGAAGATACTAGACATAAAAAAGGGGTTGGGGGAGGAGTCTTACATTCTACCCCACTTAAAAAACGCGAGATGTCCTCATCTCGCAGGTGGAGTATGATCTCTTTCATCTTCTTCTTCTTCTTCAATCACTTTCAATGTTACGCCTTGGAAGTGGGCGGCCGATTTTTTTTTCCCCTGGTATTCTGCTAGAGTATGGATGACTTGAGGACTGTCGGTTAAGCCCTTGGTTTTCAATTGCAGTATAGACCTGCCCTTTTTTCCTCTTCTACTTCTTCTGAAATTGTGAGTGCTCTGGCTGCTGCAGTCTGAGGTGGAATTCTTTCTCTTTGGTTGCCCCTATTCTGGAAAGGAGTTCTGAGGTTACTCTGGATAGAGGCAGATGGTTGAGTTGGAGTTCTTTTGAGGTTACCCTGGCTTGGGCGAGACGGTATGAAGGGATTGGTCTCTGAATTCGGGGTCCTAGACCTCCCTGTCCCCTTGACATGGCAGGTGTTGGGCAGTCTTTTAACTGATGACCAAAACCTTGGCATCAGTTAAAAGACTGCCCAACTGATGACCAAAACCTTGGCATCCAAAACACCGGTTCTCACTTCTGAGCTCATCATTTTGAATCCTTAAATTAGGTGGTCCTCTTGAGAAGGTATTCTGGGAGAAGGGTCTTCCTAAAAAAAAAACAGAATCTTTCTTTTATTTTAGAGAGGGAATAATTATAAGATCAAAAGGGAGATTCTTACTCCTGTATACCTTGAAGGCTGGGGAGGAATCTTACATTCTACCCCACTTAAAAAGTGCGAGATGTCCTCATCTCGCAAGTAGAGGACAACTCTTTTTCTTAAGATCTAATTTTATTCTGGGGTTCCTTATATTCTGGTCAACCCAACGGAATACTGGGATAAATATCCCTTATATAGAACTCATAACAATTCATTCAGATCATATCATTCATATCTTTAACATGATAATGGTCCATTAAAACGAAAAATTTCCTTCTGAACATTCCTCCACACGGAAATTTTAGTCAAGCAAGTTCTCAATTTGTCATCCCTTAACTTAATCTACCGTCTCAAGTGTTAATAGTAGCAATTTGACAGCACAATCCACTAATCTCATAGTGATTTGCTGAAATCATTATCATCATTCTAGTTATGAATATCATCACAGGGACTCGTCCCATTCATCCTCATTGTGGTTTCGCTCAGCTTATTACATTTCAACTAAATTTCAGAATTCATCATTTTCCAATCAGAATCCAAATCAATTTCATCAGTTCTCAAACAGAATTAAAAATCATATCAACCACATTCGAATTCATCATCTAGATAGCATTAACGATTATAATTTCAAGTCTTAGATTTACTCGTATATACTGTCGGTAAAGAGCTACAGTTATACCCTCGGTATATACGGTTAGTCATGATACTTGGAATTATAAGGTAAATACTATCATGTCTAAGCCTCAAGCAAGTCAGGGATTCTATATAATTGCGGTACTTCCATCTGAAGAGCCAATTACCAAATTACGAATTTTAGTTTGAATATCAAATTGTATGACTTATATCACACAATTACAATCTTTTTGTGCTTCTTGATAAATTTTTGACATATTTGTCTTCTCAGTTGATCTTTATTAACCAAATGCTCTGATACCAACTGTGAGATCCCTGTCCCCACCATGCGACGGATTCGGGGGTACTAGCAGCAGAAGTAGCACTTCATGCGCGGGGCAGGGACCCACAATCGGGGCCTCGTCCACGGATATCCGGACAAGAGACTAATCCGTCGGTTTTTCCAAAACCGAACCCGGAAAAACTTCCCTTACCCGGAAAGCACGGGCGATTCCACCAAGATAACTTTTTACTCTAACATAGTTAAGATCATTACTGATCACGCTGATCCGACTGCACCTATAAAGATACTCGGTTGGATCAAGGAAGAAACTTGCACTTGGATCATTGGGATCAACGCTTTTTTCCCCATCAAGAGGCACAGCCGTTGATTCCTATCCATAGAACAATTACTATCCGGGATTTACTTTATCTATCGTAATAACAGAAATTGAGTCTTGATTTACGGATCCATCAGTCTAGCCTAACCCCATCAGATCCCATGGGTTAGCCAACCGCCTAACCACTGTAGAGATGGGATCCAATTTGGAATTTGGTTAGGTTTTGTCCCGGGTACCAAGGAAAAGAGTTCCAAGGCCCCCTAGCCGGAAGTTCATGCAAACATAAAACTAGCCACACCACTTACACACCCAATATGAAATTGCCTTTTTCTTAGCATCAGCTAACTTCAAAACAATCCTTTAATGAAACCATAGTACCACTGATCACAATCTTCCAATTTATCCGGTTGAATCATAATTTCCCATCATTCCTTCATCAGAGTATCTATGGCATCATTGGCAACTAGAACGCTCACCACCTGTCCACACAGGGGTCTTTTCAATAGTTCCTAGCCCATAATACTCGGCAATATAATCACTTATAAAAATCAAGATGGACTCTCGTTGAAGATCAGCAAGATCAACCAACAGATCCATAAAAAGAGCCATGGACTCATCCATTGAAGACCAGCAAGGTCAATCAACCAGATCCATGCCCGGTTTCAGAAAACAACTCTTACTCCTTGTTCCAATATCTTCCTCGACGCACGCGTGGGTATCCTAGGTGACCCAGAGCCCGAGCACCGTATGGTCAGCACCCTCTAGGATCCTTCGTAGGTGACCTAGCGCTTCACTCATAGGCCGCTTCCTTGGTTCCTCATCCACCGTACCAGAAGCTCACCATTTTAATCAAACCGAGGCTAGTCAAGACCTCGGTCGACCTTGCTACGGGAGACGTCCTCCATTGACTCTCCGTCACCAGTTGCAACTTTATCAGTTAGGTCTCCACGACCTTAATCACAAGACGGTCAAAATGCTTCCCCAGCATTCTTGACATAAAACAGCCATTTACAAACAGCATTTACAAACAGTTTACAAATATAATTTCTATATTAACTCTCATTTTTCCACATTATCCCTCATTAATCCACAATACTTATTCCACATTCCATTTATATGTGTACTCATCCAATCACATCATTTTCCATCTCTTCACTTCAGATTCCTTCACATCACATATCATATATTCACATCCATATCCACATCCATACATCCACATCCACATCCACATTCACACCCATACATCCACATCTACATGCTTACCTGCATTTTCGCATCCTCATTTATACATCCACATCCCATATCCACATTCATACATACACATCCATATCCACATCCATATCCACATCCATACATCCACATCCATATCCACATCCATACATCCACATCCACATGCATACATCCCCTATCACGTCTTCATTCATACATCCACATCCACTTACATACATACATCCACATCCACATTCCCATTCACATCTATACATCCACATCTACATCCACACACATACATACATCCACATCTACATTCCACATTCACATCTATACATCCACATCCACATTCACATACATTCACATCCACATTCCCATTCACATTCACATACATTCACATACATTCACATCCACATTCCCATTCACATCTATACATCCACATCTACATCCACATACATACATAGATCCACATCCACATTCCATATTCACATCTATACAGCCACATCTACATCCATATTCACATCTATACAGCCACATCTACATCCACATTCACATCTATACAGCCACATCTACATCCACATTCACATCTATATAGCCACATCTATAGCCACGTCTACATCCACATTCACATCTATGCATATACATCTTCATGCATACATCCATTTTCACATTCATACATCCACATTCACATCTATGCATATACATCTTCATGAATACATCTATTTTCACATTCATACATCCACACTCCCATCTCCACATCCACACATCCACATACATACATCCATTTCCACATTCCCATTCATATAACCCCATATGCCTTCACATCTAATCTTTTACATCACATCCATTCTCGCCCTATCACAACCCACATACATCACATCCATTTCCACATTCCCATTCATATAACCCCATATGCCTTCACATCTAATCTTTTACATCACATCCATTCTCGCCCTATCACAACCCATATACATCTTATCCTATCACATACACTTCTTACCTCGTCCCATACACATCTTATCACATCTTAATTCATCTTATCACCTCCTAACTTTTTTCATAAGCATCTTATCACCTCTTATCACATCTTATACACCTCTTATCACATCCTATCTCATCTCATATCTATTTATAGAATACAAGAGAATTCTTATATTTGATATAAGATTTCTTTACACATTTATTTATGCATAAATTCTATTTAAGGAGATTAATACTTTTGAAGTAAAAATTAATCTTTTATGCATAAATTCATTTTAAATGAAAATGACACTTTTGAATTAAATTTCAATCTTTTATGCATTTTCCTATGCATAAATTCAATTTAGATGAGAATGACACTTTTGAATTAAAAATCAATCTTTATGCATCTTCTTATACATAAATTCAATTTGGTAGGAATTACACTTTTAGAATAAAAGAATTTCTCTTATGCATCTAAGTTATGCATAAAATCTAGTTATGATGAAAAATCACACTTTTAGTATAAAAAGAACATTTTTTATGCATACTTCTATGAATGAAATCCAAATATGATAAAAGTAACACTTTTATAATAAAATAATCAACTCTTATGCATACTTGTATGCATGAAATTCAATTGTGATAAAAGTAACACTTTTATAATAAAATAATCAATTCTTATGCATACTTCTATGCATGAAATTCAATTGTGATAAAAGTAACACTTTTATAATAAAATAATCATCTTTTTTGCATACCTCTATGCATGAAATTCAAATATGATAAAAGTAACACTTTTATAATAAAATAATCAACTCTTATGCATACTTCTATGCATGAAATTCAATTGTGATAAAAGTAATACTTTTATAATAAAATAATCAATTCTTATGCATACTTCTATGCATGAAATTCAATTGTGATAAAAGTAACACTTTTATAATAAAATAATCATCTTTTATGCATACCTCTATGCATGAAATTCAAATATGATAAAAGTAACACTTTTATAATAAAATAATCATCTTTTATGCATACCTCTATGCATGAAATTCAAATATGATAAAAGTAACACTTTTATAATAAAATAATCATCTTTTATGCATACCCTATGCATGAAATTCAAATATGATAAATGTAACACTTTTACATTAAAATAATAATCTTTTATGCATACCTCTATGCATGAAATCTAATTATGATAAAAGTAACACTTTTATGTTAAAATAATAATCTTTTATGCATACCTCTATGCATGAAAATCAATTATGCATAATATAAAAATCAATTTCTCTATGATTACAATGAATATCTTCAATTAATCTAGGATGATAATTCCTAGAATATGGTAGGAAGTTCTCTTTTCATGCTTTGAATAAAATTATTTTATGTGTAATTTTTATAAAAATTTTGCCATAGCTCCGCTACTATGACTGATAAATCTCAATTTATTTTGAAGGATAAAGCTTATCATTAAGGAAATGATTAGAATGATCCCTAATTGGATCATTAACCCAATAATGGGTTGAATCATCAATATTCATGAAATACATAAACTAAAAGCATAGAAAAAAGCCATTAATTTGACCTCAAGCATAGATTAATCTTGGATTAAGGAAAAGCTTTATGAAAAGTTTCATTTGGATTGAGAATGGGTCATGAGTATGACCATTTCTTGAGTGAGAGAGAGAAATTACATAAAAACCATTAGAATTAAGCATAAATGGAAATTTATGTAATTCTTAACTATCATTAATCAATTAACTTCAATAGCATTCATCAAATTATATAACTCTTCACTACCATTCATCAATTAACTTCAATAGCATTCAAAAACCATTCCAATTAAGCTTCTCAAGCTTGAGAGGGGTTGAGAAGAGAGAACATTGAGAAGTTATAGAAAATGATCAAAATTCACTAATTACCTTACAAATTGCTTGATTCTTTGTTCACGGTAGAGGTCCCCAACCAATCAATTGGTTAAGTATGTTGATGGAGCCACTAATAGGGATTGAAGAAAGAGGGAAGCTCCAAAAACTAGTGAATTATTAATGAATTCACAGTTCTTGGCTTAGGTGGAGTAGAGTAACGATGCATAAACACTATATATTTTTCAACAAGGGGGAGGCTTCTATTTATAGGAAAAGTTGAGCTCCTAACCAAACAAACTGATTCTAGAATTTTCTAAATCAGTTTGGTCAATATTTGACCATTTTTAGGTCAGTTAAGCTAACTTTTTGGAACTAGACTTGAATGAGGAGAGAGGAGAGATGAAATATCTCAATTTTTATGAGTTTAAAACTCATTCAAGCATGTGAAATATGCACCTCCTTTAAAGAACTCCCCTTCCTTACATATGTGTCAAAATGGAATCATTATACCTAAAATATCTCATATTTTTAATATTGCTCATGGTTTTTTACTAATAAACCTTGTACATTTTCAACTCTTTATCTTATGTGAGCATTTACTCATTTTTGGATACCCAAAATATCTCATATTTTTAATATTACGCATAGTTTTTTTACTAATAAACCTTGTACATTTTCAACTCTTCATCTTATGTGAAATATGCACCTCCTTTAAAGAAATATACACATCCTTCATCTTATGTGAAATATGCACCTCCTTCATCTTATGTGAAATATGCACCTCCTTTAAAGAACTCCCCTTCCTTGCATATGTGTCAAAATGGAATCATTATACCAAAAATATCTCATATTTTTAATATTGTTCATAGTTTTTTATTAATAAACCTTGTACATTTTTAACTCTTCATCTTATGTGAGCATTTACTCATTTTTGGATACCCAAAATATCTCATATTTTTAATATTGCTCATAGTTTTTTACTAATAAACCTTGTACATTTTCAACTCTTCATCTTATGTGAGTATTTACTCATTTTTGGGTATCTTCTTTTACAAATTGGATTTATCTCCTCCCTACACATGGATTGATGC
The DNA here is from genome assembly GCF_041138505.1 of Cibotium barometz. Classification (NCBI taxonomy): domain Eukaryota; kingdom Viridiplantae; phylum Streptophyta; class Polypodiopsida; order Cyatheales; family Cibotiaceae; genus Cibotium; species Cibotium barometz. The sequence continues at coordinate 24,375,446 of NC_141087.1, forward strand.
TATTGGCCCATAGGAACCTTAATTGGACCATAATCTAAAAATTTCTTAAAATCTAGACCCTTAGGCTAAGGTCCAGTATACCCATTTCCAATAAATTCTAATTGCACATTGGAAAGTTCTTTTTGAATTTCTGTTTCAGGGGAATTCATTTTAAAAATATGAGAAAATTTTCCAACTAAAAATATTCAAAATCTGAATATTCTCTCTCTAGAATATTTTCTCTCTCTAGGTTAAAACAGTTAGAACCAAGGTTTTTTTATTTCTGAAGAGGGATTGATTACAAGGGAAGATACTAGACATCAAAAAGGGGTTGGGGGAGGAGTCTTACATTCTACCCCACTTAAAAAACGCGAGATGTCCTCATCTCGCAGGTGGAGTATGATCTCTTTCATCTTCTTCTTCTTCTTCAATCACTTTCAATGTTACGCCTTGGAAGTGGGCGGCCGATTTTTTTTTCCCCTGGTATTCTGCTAGAGTATGGATGACTTGAGAACTGTCGGTTAAGCCCTTGGTTTTCAATTGCAGTATAGACCTTCCCTTTTTTCCTCTTCTACTTCTTCTGAAATTGTGAGTGCTCTGGCTGCTGCAGTCTGAGGTGGAATTCTTTCTCTTTGGTTGCCCCTGTTCTGGAAAGGAGTTCTGAGGTTACTCTGGATAGAGGCAAATGGTTGAGTTGGAGTTCTTCTGAGGTTACCCTGGCTTGGGCGAGACGGTATGAAGGGATTGGTCTCTGAATTCGGGGTCCTAGACCTCCCTGTCCCCTTGACATGACAGGTGTTGGGCAGTCTTTTAACTGATGACCAAAACCTTGGCATCCAAAACACCGGTTCTCACTTCTGAGCTCATCATTTTGAATCCTTAAATTAGGTGGTCCTCTTGAGAAGGTATTCTGGGGGAAGGGTCTTCCTAAAAAAAAAAACAGAATCTTTCTTTTATTTTAGAGAGGGAATAATTATAAGATCAAAAGGGAGATTCTTACTCCTGTATACCTTGAAGGCTGGGGAGGAATCTTACATTCTACCCCACTTAAAAAGTGCGAGATGTCCTCATCTCGCAAGTAGAGGACAACTCTTTTTCTTAAGATCTAATTTTATTCTGGGGTTCCTTATATTCTGGTCAACCCAACGGAATACTGGGATAAATATCCCTTATATAGAACTCATAACAATTCATTCAGATCATATCATTCATATCTTTAACATGATAATGGTCCATTAAACCGAAAAATTTCCTTCTGAACATTCCTCCACGGAAATTTCAGTCAAGCAAGTTCTCAATTTGTCATCCCTTAACTTAATCTACCGTCTCAAGTGTTAATAGTAGCAATTTGACAGCACAATCCACTAATCTCATAGTGATTTACTGAAATCATTATCATCATTGTAGTTATGAATATCATCACAGGGACTCGTCCCATTCATCCTCATTGTGGTTTCGCTCAGCTTATTACATTTCAACTAAATTTCAGAATTCATCATTTTCCAATCAGAATCCAAATCAATTTCATCAGTTCTCAAACAGAATTAAAAATCATATCAACCACATTCGAATTCATCATCTAGATAGCATTAACGATTATAATTTCAAGTCTTAGATTTACTTGTATATACTGCCGGTAAAGAGCTGCAGTTATACCCTCGGTATATACGGTTAGTCATGATACTTGGAATTATAAGGTAAATACTATCATGTCTAAGCCTCAAGCAAGTCAGGGATTCTATATAATTGCGGTACTTCCATCTGAAGAGCCAATTACCAAATTACGAATTTTAGTTTGAATATTAAATTGTATGACTTATATCACACAATTACAATCTTTTTGTGCTTCTTGATAAAATTTTGACATATTTGTCTTCTCAGTTGATCTTTATTAACCAAATGCTCTGATACCAACTGTGAGATCCCTGTCCCCACCATGCGACGGATTCGGGGGTACTAGCAGCAGAAGTAGCACTTCATGCGCGGGGCAGGGACCCACAATCGGGGCCTTGTCCACGGATATCCGGACAAGAGACTAATCCGTCGGTTTTTCCAAAACCGAACCCGGAAAAACTTCCCTTACCCGGAAAGCACGGGCGATTCCACCAAGATAACTTTTTACTCTAACATAGTTAAGATCATTACTGATCACGCTGATCCGACTGCACCTATAAAGATACTCGGTTGGATCAAGGAAGAAACTTGCACTTGGATCATTGGGATCAACGCTTTTTTCCCCATCAAGAGGCACAGCCGTTGATTCCTATCCATAGAACAATTACTATCTGGGATTTACTTTATCTATCGTAATAACAGAAATTGAGTCTTGATTTACGGATCCATCAGTCTAGCCTAACCCCATCAGATCCCATGGGTTAGCCAACCGCCTAACCACTGTAGAGATGGGATCCAATTTGGAATTTGGTTAGGTTTTGTCCCGGGTACCAAGGAAAAGAGTTCCAAGGCCCCCTAGCCGGAAGTTCATGAAAACATAAAACTAGCCACACCACTTACACACCCAATATGAAATTGCCTTTTTCTTAGCATCAGCTAACTTCAAAACAATCCTTTAATGAAACCATAGTACCACTGATCACAATCTTCCAATTTATCCGGTTGAATCATAATTTCCCATCATTCCTTCATCAGAGTATCTATGGCATCATTGGCAACTAGAACGCTCACCACCTGTCCACACAGGGGTCTTTTCAATAGTTCCTAGCCCATAATACTCGGCAATATAATCACTTATAAAAATCAAGATGGACTCTCGTTGAAGATCAGCAAGATCAACCAACAGATCCATAAAAAGAGCCATGGACTCATCCATTGAAGACCAGCAAGGTCAATCAACCAGATCCATGCCCGGTTTCAGAAAACAACTCTTACTCCTTGTTCCAATATCTTCCTCGACGCACGCGTGGGTATCCTAGGTGACCCAGAGCCCGAGCACCGTATGGTCAGCACCCTCTAGGATCCTTCGTAGGTGACCTAGCGCTTCACTCATAGGCCGCTTCCTTGGTCCCTCATCCACCGTACCGGAAGCTCACCATTTTAATCAAACCGAGGCTAGTCAAGACCTCGGCCGACCTTGCTACGGGAGACGTCCTCCATTGACTCTCCGTCACTAGTTGCAACTTTATCAGTTAGGTCTCCACGACCTTAATCACGAGACGGTCAAAATGCTTCCCCAGCATTCTTGACATAAAACAGCCATTTACAAACAGCATTTACAAACAGTTTACAAATATAATTTCTATATTAACTCTCATTTTTCCACATTATCCCTCATTAATCCACAATACTTATTCCACATTCCATTTATATGTGTACTCATCCAATCACATCATTTTCCATCTCTTCACTTCAGATTCCTTCACATCACATATCATATATTCACATCCATATCCACATCCATACATCCACATCCACATCCACATTCACACCCATACATCCACATCTACATGCTTACCTGCATTTTCGCATCCTCATTTATACATCCACATCCCATATCCACATTCATACATACACATCCATATCCACATCCATATCCACATCCATACATCCACATCCATATCCACATCCATACATCCACATCCACATGCATACATCCCCTATCACGTCTTCATTCATACATCCACATCCACTTACATACATACATCCACATCCACATTCCCATTCACATCTATACATCCACATCTACATCCACACACATACATACATCCACATCTACATTCCACATTCACATCTATACATCCACATCCACATTCACATACATTCACATACACATTCCCATTCACATTCACATACATTCACATACATTCACATCCACATTCCCATTCACATCTATACATCCACATCTACATCCACATACATACATAGATCCACATCCACATTCCATATTCACATCTATACAGCCACATCTACATCCATATTCACATCTATACAGCCACATCTACATCCACATTCACATCTATACAGCCACATCTACATCCACATTCACATCTATACAGCCACATCTACATCCACATTCACATCTATAGCCACGTCTACATCCACATTCACATCTATGCATATACATCTTCATGCATACATCCATTTTCACATTCATACATCCACATTCACATCTATGCATATACATCTTCATGAATACATCTATTTTCACATTCATACATCCACACTCCCATCTCCACATCCACACATCCACATACATACATCCATTTCCAAATTCCCATTCATATAACCCCATATGCCTTCACATCTAATCTTTTACATCACATCCATTCTCGCCCTATCACAACCCACATACATCACATCCATTTCCACATTACCATTCATATAACCCCATATGCCTTCACATCCAATCTTTTACATCACATCCATTCTCGCCCTATCACAACCCATATACATCTTATCCTATCACATACACTTCTTACCTCGTCCCATACACATCTTATCACATCTTAATTCATCTTATCACCTCCTAACTTTTTTCATAAGCATCTTATCACCTCTTATCACATCTTATACACCTCTTATCACATCCTATCTCATCTCATATCTATTTATAGAATACAAGAGAATTCTTATATTTGATATAAGATTTCTTTACACATTTATTTATGCATAAATTCTATTTAAGGAGATTAATGCTTTTGAAGTAAAAATCAATCTTTTATGCATAAATTCATTTTAAATGAAAATGACACTTTTGAATTAAATTTCAATCTTTTATGCATTTTTCTATGCATAAATTCAATTTAGATGAGAATGACACTTTTGAATTAAGAATCAATCTTTATGCATCTTCTTATACATAAATTCAATTTGGTAGGAATTACACTTTTAGAATAAAAGAATTTCTCTTATGCATCTAAGTTATGTATAAAATCCATTTATGATAAAAAATCACACTTTTAGTATAAAAAGAATAATTTTTATGCATACTTCTATGCATGAAATCCAAATATGATAAAAGTAACACTTTTATAATAAAATAATCAACTCTTATGCATACTTGTATGCATGAAATTCAATTGTGATAAAAGTAAAACTTTTATAATAAAATAATCAATTCTTATGCATACTTCTATGCATGAAATTCAATTGTGATAAAAGTAACACTTTTATAATAAAATAATCATCTTTTATGCATACCTCTATGCATGAAATTCAAATGTGATAAAAGTAACACTTTTATAATAAAATAATCAACTCTTATGCATACTTCTATGCATGAAATTCAATTGTGATAAAAGTAACACTTTTATAATAAAATAATCAATTCTTATGCATGCTTCTACGCATGAAATTCAATTGTGATAAAAGTAACACTTTTATAATAAAATAATCATCTTTTATGCATACCTCTATGCATGAAATTCAAATATGATAAAAGTAACGCTTTTATAATAAAATAATCATCTTTTATGCATACCTCTATGCATGAAATTCAAATATGATAAAAGTAACACTTTTATAATAAAATAATCATCTTTTATGCATACCCTATGCATGAAATTCAAATATGATAAAAGTAACACTTTTACATTAAAATAATAATCTTTTATGCATACCTCTATGCATGAAATCTAATTATGATAAAAGTAACACTTTTATGTTAAAATAATAATCTTTTATGCATACCTCTATGCATGAAAATCAATTATGCATAATATAAAAATCAATTTCTCTATGATTACAATGAATATCTTCAATTAATCTAGGATGATAATTCCTAGAATATGGTAGGAAGTTCTCTTTTCATGCTTTGAATAAAATTATTTTATGTGTAATTTTTATAAAAATTTTGCCATAGCTCCGCTACTATGACTGATAAATCTCAATTTATTTTGAAGGATAAAGCTTATCATTAAGAAAATGATTAGAATGATCCCTAATTGGATCATTAACCCAATAATGGGTTGAATCATCAATATTCATGAAATACATAAACTAAAAGCATAGAAAAAAGCCATTAATTTGACCTCAAGCATAGATTAATCTTGGATTAAGGAAAAGCTTTATGAAAAGTTTCATTTGGATTGAGAATGGGTCATGAGTATGACCATTTCTTGAGTGAGAGAGAGAAATTACATAAAAACCATTAGAATTAAGCATAAATGGAAATTTATGTAATTCTTAACTATCATTAATCAATTAACTTCAATAGCATTCATCAAATTATATAACTCTTCACTACCATTCATCAATTAACTTCAATAGCATTCAAAAACCATTCCAATTAAGCTTCTCAAGCTTGAGAGGGGTTGAGAAGAGAGAACATTGAGAAAATATAGAAAATGATCCAAAATTCACTGATTACCTTACAAATTGCTTGATTCTTTGTTCACGGTAGAGGCCCCCAACCAATCAATTGCTTAAGTATGTTGATGGATATACCCAAAATATCTCATATTTTTAATATTGCTCATAGTTTTTTACTAATAAACCTTGTTCATTTTTAACTCTTTATCTTATGTGAGCATTTACTCATTTTTGGAACCCAAAATATCTCATATTTTTAATATTACGCATAGTTTTTTACTAATAAACCTTGTACATTTTCAACTCTTCATCTTATGTGAAATATGCACCTCCTTTAAAGAACTCCCCTTCCTTACATATGTGTCAAAATGGAATCATTATACCCAAAATATCTCATATTTTTAATATTGCTCATAGTTTTTTATTAATAAATCTTGTACATTTTCAACTCTTCATCTTATGTGAGTATTTACTCATTTTTGGATACCCAAAATATCTCATATTTTTAATATTGCTCATAGTTTTTTACTAATAAACCTTGTACATTTTCAACTCTTCATCTTATGTGAGCATTTACTCATTTTTGGGTATCTTCTTTTACAAATTGGATTTATCTCCTCCCTACACATGGATTGATGCTATTGGCCCATAGGAACCTTAATTGGACCATAATCCAAATTTTTTTGAAAATCTAGACCCTTAGGCTAAGGTCCAATATACCCATTTTCAATAAATTCTAATTGCACATTGGAAAGTTCTTTTTGAATTTCTGTTTTAGGGAAATTTATTTTAATAATATGAGAAATTTTTCTATCTAAAAATATTCAAAATCTGAATATTCTCTCTCTAGGTTAAAACAGTTAGAAATAAGGTCTTTATATTTCTCAAGAGGGATTGATTATAGGGGAAGATACTAGACATCAAAAAGGGGTTGGGGGAGGAATCTTACATTCTACCCCACTTAAAAAACGCGAGATGTCCTCATCTCGCAGGTGGAGTATGATCTCTTTCATCATCTTCTTCTTCTTCAATCACTTTCAATGTTAGGCCTTGGAAGTGGGCGGCCGATTTTTTTTCCCCTGGTATTCTGCTAGAGTATGGATGACTTGAGAACTGTCACGGTTAAGCCCTTGGTTTTCAATTGCAGTATAGACCTGCCCTTTTTTCCTCTTCTACTTCTTCTGAAATTGTGATTGCTCTGGCTGCTGCAGTCTGAGGTGGAATTCTTTCTCTTTGGTTGCCCCTGTTCTGGAAAGGAGTTCTGAGGTTACTCTAGATAGAGGCAGATGGTTGAGTTGGAGTTCTTCTGAGGTTACCCTGGCTTGGGCGAGATGGTATGAAGGGATTGGTCTCTGAATTCGGGGTCCTAGACCTCCCTATCTCCTTGACATGGCAGGAGTTGGACAGTCTTTTAACTGATGACCAAAACCTTGGCATCCAAAACACCGGTTCTCACTTCTGAGCTCATCATTTTGAATCCTTAAAATAGGTGGTCCTCCTGAGAAGGTATTCTGGGGGAAGGGTCTTCCTAAAAAAAAAAACAGAATCTTTCTTTTATTTTAGAGAGGGAATAATTATAAGATCAAAAGGGAGATTCTTACTCCTGTATACCTCCAAGGCTGGGGAGGAATCTTACATTCTACTCCACTTAAAAAGTGCGAGATGTCCTCATCTCGCAAGTAGAGGACAACTCTTTTTCTTAAGATCTAATTTTATTCTGGGGTTCCTTATATTCTGGTCAACCCAATGGAATACTGGGATAAATATCCCTTATATAGAACTCATAACAATTCATTCAAATCATATCATTCATATCTTTAACATGATAATGGTCCATTAAACCGAAAAATTTTCTTCTGAACATTCCTCCACACGGAAATTTCAGTCAAGCAAGTTCTCAATTTGTCATCCCTTATTAACTTAATCTATCGTCTCAAGTGTTAATAGTAGCAATTTGACAGCACAATCCACTAATCTCATAGTGATTTGCTGAAATCATTATCATCATTCTAGTTATGAATATCATCACAGGGACTCGTCCCATTCATCCTCATTGTGGTTTCGCTCAGCTTATTACATTTCAACTAAATTTCAGAATTCATCATTTTCCAATCAAAATCCAAATCAATTTCATCAGTTCTCAAATAAAATTAAAAATCATATCAACCACATTCAAATTCATCATCTAGATAGCATTAACGATTATAATTTCAAGTCTTAGATTTACTCGTATATACTGCCGGTAAAGAGCTGCAGTTATACCCTCGGTATATACGGTTAGTCATGATACTTGGAATTATAAGGTAAATACTATCATGTCTAAGCCTCAAGCAAGTCAGGGATTCTATATAATTGCGGTACTTCCATCTGAAGAGCCAATTACCAAATTACGAATTTTAGTTTGAATATCAAATTGTATGACTTATATCACACAATTACAACCTTTTTGTGTTTCTTGATAAATTTTTGACATATTTGTCTTCTCAGTTGATCTTTATTAACCAAATGCTCTGATACCAACTGTGAGATCCCTGTCCCCACCATGCGACGGATTCAGGGTACTAGCAACGAAAGTAGCACTTCATGCGCGGGGCAGGGACCCACAATCGGGGCCTTGTCCACGGATATCCGGAGAAGAGACTAATCCGTCGGTTTTTCCAAAACCAAACCCGGAAAAACTTCCTTTACCCGGAAAGCACGGGCGATTCAACCAAGATAACTTTTTACTCTAACATAGTCAAGATTATTACTGATCATGCTGATCCGACTGCACTTATAAAGATACTCGGTCGGATCAAGGAAGAAACTTGCACTTGGATCATTGGGATCAACGCTTTTTTCCCCATCAAGAGGCACAGTCGTTGATTCCTATCCATAGAACAATTACTATCCGAGATTTACTTTATCTATCGTAATAACAGAAATTGAGTCTTGATTTACGGATCCATCAGCCCAGCCTAACCCCATCCAATCCCATGGGTTAGCCAACCGCCCAACCACTGTAGAGATGGGATCCAATTTGGAATTTGGTTAGGTTTTGTCCCGGGTACCAAGGAAAAGAGTTCCAAGGCCCCCTAGCCGGAAGTTCATGCAAACATAAAACTAGCCACACCACTTACACACCCAATATGAAATTGCCTTTTTCTTAGCATCAGCTAACTTTAAAACAATCCTTTAATGAAACCATAGTACCACTGATCACAATCTTCCAATTTATCCGGTTGATTCATAATTTCCCATCATTCCTTCATCAGAGTATCTATGGCATCATTGGCAACTAGAACGCTCACCACCTGTCCACACAGGGGCCTTTTCAATAGTTCCTAGCCCATAATACTCGGCAATATAATCACTTATAAAAATCAAGATGGACTCTCATTGAAGATCACCAAGATCAACCAACAGATCCATAAAAAGAGCCATGGACTCATCCATTGAAGACCAGCAAGGTCAATCAACCAGATCCATGCCCGGTTTCAGAAAACAACTCTTACTCCTTGTTCCAATATCTTCCTCGACGCACGCGTGGGTATCCTAGGCGACCCAGAGCCCGAGCACCGTATGGTCAGCACCCTCTAGGATCCTTCGCAGGTGACCTAACGCTTCACTCATAGGCCGCTTCCTTGGTCCCTCATCCACTGTACCGGAAGCTCACCATTTTAATCGAACCGAGGCTGGTCAAGACCTCGGCCGACCTTGCTACGCGAGACGTCCTCCATTGACTCTCGGTCACCAGTTACAACTTTATCAGTTAGGTCTCCATGACCTTAATCACAAGACGGTCAAAATGCTTCCCCAGCATTCTTGACATAAAACAACCATTTACAAACAGCATTTACAAACAGTTTACAAATACAATTTCTATATTAACTCTCATTTTTCCACATTATCTCTCATTAATCCACAATACTTATTCCACATTCCATTTATATGTGTACTCATCCAATCACATCATTTTCCGTCTCTTCACTTCAGATTCCTTCACATCACATATCATATATTCACATCCATATCCACATCCATACATCCATATCCACATCCACATTCACACCCATACATCCACATCTACATGCTTACCTGCATTTTCACATCCTCATTTATACATCCACATCCCATATCCACATTCATACATACACATCCATATCCACATCCATACATCCACATCCACATGCATACATCCCCTATCACGTCTTCATTCATACATCCACATCCACTTACATACATACATCCACATCCACATTCCCATTCACATCTATACATCCACATCTACATCCACACACATACATACATCCACATCTACATTCCACATTCACATCTATACATCCACATCCACATTCACATACATTCACATCCACATTCCCATTCACATTCACATACATTCACATCCACATTCCCATTCACATCTATACATCCACATCTACATCAACATACATACATACATCCACATCCACATTCCATATTCACATCTATACAGCCACATCTACATCCACATTCACATCTATACAGCCACATCTACAGCCACATCTACATCCACATTCACATCTATGCATATGCATCTTCATGCATACATCCATTTTCACATTCATACATACACATTCACATCTATGCATATACATCTTCATGCATACATCCATTTTCACATTCATACATACACATTCACATCTATGCATATACATCTTCATGCATACATCCATTTTCACATTCATACATCCACACTCCCATCTCCATATCCACACATCCACATACATACATCCATTTCCACATTCCCATTCATATAACCCCATATGCCTTCACATCTAATCTTTTACATCACATCCATTCTCGCCCTATCACAACCCACATACATCACATCCATTTCCACATTCCCATTCATATAACCCCATATGCGTTCACATCTAATCTTTTACATCACATCCATTTCCACATTCCCATTCATATAACCCCATATGCCTTCACATCTAATCTTTTACATCACATCCATTCTCGACCTATCACAACCCATATACATCTAATCCTATCACATACACTTCTTACCTCATCCCATGCACATCTTATCACATCTTAATTCATCTTATCACCTCCTAACTTATTTCATAAGCATCTTATCACCTCTTATCACATCTTATATACCTCTTATCACATCCTATCTCATCTCATATCTATTTATAGAATACAAGAGAATTCTTATATTTGATATAAGATTTCTTTACACATTTATTTATGCATAAATTCTATTTAAGGAGATTAATACTTTTGAAGTAAAAATCAATCTTTTATGCATAAATATATTTTAAATAAAAAGGACACTTTTGAATTAAATTTCAATCTTTTATGCATTTTCCTATGCATAAATCCAATTTAGATGAGAATGACACTTTTGAATTAAAAATCAATCTTTATGCATCTTCTTATACATAAATTCAATTTGGTAGGAATTACACTTTTAGAATAAAAGAATTTCTCTTATGCATCTAAGTTATGCATAAAATCCATTTATGATGAAAAATCACACTTTTAGTATAAAAAGAATAATTTTTATGCATACTTCTATGCATGAAATCCAAATATGATAAAAGTAACACTTTTATAATAAAATAATAAACTCTTATGCATACTTCTATGCATGAAATTCAATTGTGATAAAAGTAAAACTTTTATAATAAAATAATCAATTCTTATGCATACTTCTATGCATAAAATTCAATTGTGATAAAAGTAACACTTTTATAATAAAATAATCATCTTTTTTGCATACCTCTATGCATGAAATTCAAATATGATAAAAGTAACACTTTTATAATAAAATAATCAACTCTTATGCATACTTCTATGCATGAAATTCAATTGTGATAAAAGTAACACTTTTATAATAAAATAATCAATTCTTATGCATACTTCTACGCATGAAATTCAATTGTGATAAAAGTAACACTTTTATAATAAAATAATCATCTTTTATGCATACCTCTATGCATGAAATTCAAATATGATAAAAGTAACACTTTTATAATAAAATAATCATCTTTTATGCATACCTCTATGCATGAAATTCAAATATGATAAAAGTAACACTTTTATAATAAAATAATCATCTTTTATGCATACCCTATGCATGAAATTCAAATATGATAAAAGTAACACTTTTACATTAAAATAATAATCTTTTATGCATACCTCTATGCATGAAATCTAATTATGATAAAAGTAACACTTTTATGTTAAAATAATAATCTTTTATGCATACCTCTATGCATGAAAATCAATTATGCATAATATAAAAATCAATTTCTCTATGATTACAATGAATATCTTCAATTAATCTAGGATGATAATTCCTAGAATATGGTAGGAAGTTCTCTTTTCATGCTTTGAATAAAATTATTTTATGTGTAATTTTTATAAAAATTTTGCCATAGCTCCGCTACTATGACTGATAAATCTCAATTTATTTTGAAGGATAAAGCTTATCATTAAGGAAATGATTAGAATGATCCCTAATTGGATCATTAACCCAATAATGGGTTGAATCATCAATATTCATGAAATACATAAACTAAAAGCATAGAAAAAAGCCATTAATTTGACCTCAAGCATAGATTAATCTTGGATTAAGGAAAAGCTTTATGAAAAGTTTCATTTGGATTGAGAATGGGTCATGAGTATGACCATTTCTTGAGTGAGAGAGAGAAATTACATAAAAACCATTAGAATTAAGCATAAATGGAAATTTATGTAATTCTTAACTATCATTAATCAATTAACTTCAATAGCATTCATCAAATTATATAACTCTTCACTACCATTCATCAATTAACTTCAATAGCATTCAAAAACCATTCCAATTAAGCTTCTCAAGCTTGAGAGGGGTTGAGAAGAGAGAACATTGATGAGAAGTTATAGAAAATGATCCAAAATTCACTGATTACCTTACAAATTGCTTGATTCTTTGTTCACGGTAGAGGCCCCCAACCAATCAATTGCTTAAGTATGTTGATGGATATACCCAAAATATCTCATATTTTTAATATTGCTCATAGTTTTTTTACTAATAAACCTTGTACATTTTTAACTCTTTATCTTATGTGAGCATTTACTCATTTTTGGAACCCAAAATATCTCATATTTTTAATATTACGCATAGTTTTTTACTAATAAACCTTGTACATTTTCAACTCTTCATCTTATGTGAAATATGCACCTCCTTTAAAGAACTCCCCTTCCTTACATATGTGTCAAAATGGAATCATTATACCCAAAATATCTCATATTTTTAATATTGCTCATAGTTTTTTATTAATAAACCTTGTACATTTTCAACTCTTCATCTTATGTGAGTATTTACTCATTTTTGGATACCCAAAATATCTCATATTTTTAATATTGCTCATAGTTTTTTACTAATAAACCTTGTACATTTTCAACTCTTCATCTTATGTGAGCATTTACTCATTTTTGGGTATCTTCTTTTACAAATTGGATTTATCTCCTCCCTACACATGGATTGATGCTATTGGCCCATAGGAACCTTAATTGGACCATAATCCAAATTTTTTTGAAAATCTAGACCCTTAGGCTAAGGTCCAATATACCCATTTTCAATAAATTCTAATTGCACATTGGAAAGTTCTTTTTGAATTTCTGTTTCAGGGAAATTTATTTTAATAATATGAGAAATTTTTCTATCTAAAAATATTCAAAATCAGAATATTCTCTCTCTAGGTTAAAACAGTTAGAAATAAGGTCTTTATATTTCTCAAGAGGGATTGATTATAGGGGAAGATACTAGACATCAAAAAGGGGTTGGGGGAGGAATCTTACATTCTAACCCACTTAAAAAACGCGAGATGTCCTCATCTCGCAGGTGGAGTATGATCTCTTTCATCATCATCTTCTTCTTTAATCACTTTCAATGTTAGGCCTTGGAAGTGGGCGGCCGATTTTTTTTTCCCCTGGTATTTTGCTAGAGTATGGATGACTTGAGAACTGTCACGGTTAAGCCCTTGGTTTTCAATTGCAGTATAGACCTGCCCTTTTTTCCTCTTTTACTTCTTCTGAAATTGTGACTGCTCTGGCTGCTGCAGTCTGAGGTGGAATTCTTTCTCTTTGGTTGCCCCTGTTCTGGGAAGGAGTTCTGAGGTTACTCTGGATAGAGGCAGATGGTTGAGTTGGAGTTCTTCTGAGGTTACCCTGGCTTGGGCGAGACGGTATGAAGGGATTGGTCTCTGAATTCGGGGTCCTAGACCTCCCTATCCCCTTGACATGGCACTCGGGGGGGTCACTCTATGTAGAATATCCCTATCGCGTGCGTTCAAGGCCTATATTTTAAATCCCTTATTTGTGAATTTTTTAATCCATATAATATCCCCTTTTCTTTATGAATCTGTAAATTTTTTTGAAAAATTTTTAAATCATACCCTTATGTAAATACATTTCTATAAGTTTCATAAATTAAAAATATGCTTCTGTTGAACGCACGTGATATTCACATTTTTTTGTGAGCGACCCTCCCGAGACATGGCAGGAGTTGGACAGTCTTTTAACTGATGACCAAAACCTTGGCATCCAAAACACCGGTTCTCACTTCTGAGCTCATCATTTTGAATCCTTAAAATAGGTGGTCCTCCTGAGAAGGTATTCTGGGGGAAGGGTCTTCCTTTAAAAAAAAACAGAATCTTTCTTTTATTTTAGAGAGGGAATAATTATAAGATCAAAAGGGAGATTCTTACTCCTGTATACCTCCAAGGCTGGGGAGGAATCTTACATTCTACTCCACTTAAAAAGTGCGAGATGTCCTCATCTCGCAAGTAGAGGACAACTCTTTTTCTTAAGATCTAATTTTATTCTGGGGTTCCTTATATTCTGGTCAACCCAATGGAATACTGGGATAAATATCCCTTATATAGAACTCATAACAATTCATTCTGATCATATCATTCATATCTTTAACATGATAATGGTCCATTAAACCGAAAAATTTTCTTCTGAACATTCCTCCACACGGAAATTTCAGTCAAGCAAGTTCTCAATTTGTCATCCCTTAACTTAATCTACCGTCTCAAGTGTTAATAGTAGCAATTTGACAGCACAATCCACTAATCTCATAGTGATTTGCTGAAATCATTATCATCATTGTAGTTATGAATATCATCACAGGGACTCGTCCCATTCATCCTCATTGTGGTTTCGCTCAGCTTATTACATTTCAACTAAATTTCAGAATTCATCATTTTCCAATCAGAATCCAAATCAATTTCATCAGTTCTCAAATAAAATTAAAAATCATATCAACCACATTCAAATTCATCATCTGGATAGCATTAACGATTATAATTTCAAGTCTTAGATTTACTCGTATATACTGCCGGTAAAGAGCTGCAGTTATACCCTCGGTATATACGGTTAGTCATGATACTTGGAATTATAAGGTAAATACTATCATGTCTAAGCCTCAAGCAAGTTAGGGATTCTATATAATTGCGGTACTTCCATCTGAAGAGCCAATTACCAAATTACGAATTTTAGTTTGAATATCAAATTGTATGACTTATATCACACAATTACAACCTTTTTGTGTTTCTTGATAAATTTTTGACATATTTGTCTTCTCAGTTGATCTTTATTAACCAAATGCTCTGATACCAACTGTGAGATCCCTGTCCCCACCATGCGACGGATTCGGGGTACTAGCAACGGAAGTAACACTTCATGCGCGGGGCAGGGACCCACAATCGGGGCCTCGTCCACGGATATCCGGACAAGAGACTAATCCGTCGGTTTTTCCAAAACCGAACCCGGAAAAACTTCCCTTACCCGGAAAGCACGGGCGATTCCACCAAGATAACTTTTTACTCTAACATAGTCAAGATTATTACTGATCACGCTGATCCGACTGCACTTATAAAGATACTCGGTCGGATCAAGGAAGAAACTTGCACTTGGATCATTGGGATCAACGCTTTTTTCCCCATCAACAGGCACAGCCGTTGATTCCTATCCATAGAACAATTACTATCCGGGATTTACTTTATCTATCGTAATAACAGAAATTGAGTCTTGATTTACGGATCCATCAGCCCAGCCTAACCCCATCCAATCCCATGGGTTAGCCAACCGCCCAACCACTGTAGAGATGGGATCCAATTTGGAATTTGGTTAGGTTTTGTCCCGGGTACCAAGGAAAAGAGTTCCAAGGCCCCCTAGCCGGAAGTTCATGCAAACATAAAACTAGCCACACCACTTACACACCCAATATGAAATTGCCTTTTTCTTAGCATCAGCTAACTTTAAAACAATCCTTTAATGAAACCATAGTACCACTGATCACAATCTTCCAATTTATCCGGTTGATTCATAATTTTCCATCATTCCTTCATCAGAGTATCTATGGCATCATTGGCAACTAGAACGCTCACCACCTGTCCACACAGGGGCCTTTTCAATAGTTCCTAGCCCATAATACTCGGCAATATAATCACTTATAAAAATCAAGATGGACTCTCGTTGAAGATCACCAAGATCAACCAACAGATCCATAAAAAGAGCCATGGACTCATCCATTGAAGACCAGCAAGGTCAATCAACCAGATCCATGCCCGGTTTCAGAAAACAACTCTTACTCCTTGTTCCAATATCTTCCTCGACGCACGCGTGGGTATCCTAGGCGAACCAGAGCCCGAGCACCGTATGGTCAGCACCCTCTAGGATCCTTCGCAGGTGACCTAGCGCTTCACTCATAGGCCGCTTCCTTGGTCCCTCATCCACCGTACGGGAAGCTCACCATTTTAATCGAACCGAGGCTGGTCAAGACCTCGGCCGACCTTGCTACGCGAGACGTCCTCCATTGACTCTCGGTCACCAGTTACAACTTTATCAGTTAGGTCTCCACGACCTTAATCACAAGATGGTCAAAATGCTTCCCCAGCATTCTTGACATAAAACAGCCATTTACAAACAGCATTTACAAACAGTTTACAAATACAATTTCTATATTAACTCTCATTTTTCCACATTATCTCTCATTAATCCACAATACTTATTCCACATTCCATTTATATGTGTACTCATCCAATCACATCATTTTTCATCTCTTCACTTCAGATTCCTTCACATCACATATCATATATTCACATCCATATCCACATCCATACATCCATATCCACATCCACATTCACACCCATACATCCACATCTACATGCTTACCTGCATTTTCACATCCTCATTTATACATGCACATCCCATATCCACATTCATACATACACATCCATATCCACATCCATACATCCACATCCACATGCATACATCCCCTATCACGTCTTCATTCATACATCCACATCCACTTACATACATACTTCCACATCCACATTCCCATTCACATCTATACATCCACATCTACATCCACACACATACATACATCCACATCTACATTCCACATTCACATCTATACATCCACATCCACATTCACATACATTCACATCCACATTCCCATTCACATTCACATACATTCACATCCACATTTCCATTCACATCTATACATCCACATCTACATCCACATACATACATACATCCACATACACATTCCATATTCACATCTATACAGCCACATCTACATCCACATTCACATCTATACAGCCACATCTACAGCCACATCTACATCCACATTCACATCTATGCATATACATCTTCATGCATACATCCATTTTCACATTCATACATCCACATTCACATCTATGCATATACATCTTCATGCATACATCCATTTTCACATTCATACATCCACACTCCCATCTCCACATCCACACATCCACATACATACATCCATTTCCACATTCCCATTCATATAACCCCATATGCCTTCACATCTAATCTTTTACATCACATCCATTCTCGCCCTATCACAACCCACATACATCACATCCATTTTCACATTCCCATTCATATAACCCCATATGCCTTCACATCTAATCTTTTACATCACATCCATTTCCACATTCCCATTCATATAACCCCATATGCCTTCACATCTAATCTTTTACATCACATCCATTCTCGACCTATCACAACCCATATACATCTTATTCTATCACATACACTTCTTACCTCATCCCATACACATCTTATCACATCTTAATTCATCTTATCACCTCCTAACTTATTTCATAAGCATCTTATCACCTCTTATCTTATCTTATACACCTCTTATCACATCCTATCTCATCTCATATCTATTTATAGAATACAAGAGAACTCTTATATTTGATATAAGATTTCTTTACACATTTATTTATGCATAAATTCTATTTAAGGAGATTAATACTTTTGAAGTAAAAATCAATCTTTTATGCATAAATATATTTTAAATAAAAATGACACTTTTGAATTAAATTTCAATCTTTTATGCATTTTCCTATGCATAAATCTAATTTAGATGAGAATGACACTTTTGAATTAAAAATCAATCTTTATGCATCTTCTTATACATAAATTCAATTTGGTAGGAATTACACTTTTAGAATAAAAGAATTTCTCTGATGCATCTAAGTTATGCATAAAATCCATTTATGATGAAAAATCACACTTTTAGTATAAAAAGAATAATTTTTATGCATACTTCTATGCATGAAATCCAAATATGATAAAAGTAACACTTTTATAATAAAATAATCAACTCTTATGCATACTTGTATGCATGAAATTCAATTGTGATAAAAGTAAAACTTTTATAATAAAATAATCAATTCTTATGCATACTTCTATGCATGAAATTCAATTGTGATAAAAGTAACACTTTTATAATAAAATAATCATCTTTTATGCATACCTCTATGCATGAAATTCAAATATGATAAAAGTAACACTTTTATAATAAAATAATCAACTCTTATGCATACTTCTATGCATGAAATTCAATTGTGATAAAAGTAACACTTTTATAATAAAATAATCAATTCTTATGCATACTTCTACGCATGAAATTCAATTGTGATAAAAGTAACACTTTTATAATAAAATAATCATCTTTTATGCATACCTCTATGCATGAAATTCAAATATGATAAAAGTAACACTTTTATAATAAAATAATCATCTTTTATGCATACCTCTATGCATGAAATTCAAATATGATAAAAGTAACACTTTTATAATAAAATAATCATCTTTTATGCATACCCTATGCATGAAATTCAAATATGATAAAAGTAACACTTTTACATTAAAATAATAATCTTTTATGCATACCTCTATGCATGAAATCTAATTATGATAAAAGTAACACTTTTATGTTAAAATAATAATCTTTTATGCATACCTCTATGCATGAAAATCAATTATGCATAATATAAAAATCAATTTCTCTATGATTACAATGAATATCTTCAATTAATCTAGGATGATAATTCCTAGAATATGGTAGGAAGTTCTCTTTTCATGCTTTGAATAAAATTATTTTATGTGTAATTTTTATAAAAATTTTGCCATAGCTCCGCTACTATGACTGATAAATCTCAATTTATTTTGAAGGATAAAGCTTATCATTAAGAAAATGATTAGAATGATCCCTAATTGGATCATTAATCCAATAATGGGTTGAATCATCAATATTCATGAAATACATAAACTAAAAGCATAGAAAAAAGCCATTAATTTGACCTCAAGCATAGATTAATCTTGGATTAAGAAAAAGCTTTATGAAAAGCTTCATTTGGATTGAGAATGGGTCATGAGTATGACCATTTCTTGAGTGAGAGAGAGAAATTACATAAAAACCATTAGAATTAAGCATAAATGAAAATTTATGTAATTCTTAACTATCATTAATCAATTAACTTCAACAGCATTCATCAAATTATATAACTCTTCACTACCATTCATCAATTAACTTCAATAGCATTCAAAAACCATTCCAATTAAGCTTCTCAAGCTTGAGAGGGGTTGAGAAGAGAGAACATTGAGAAGTTATAAAAAATGATCAAAATTCACTAATTACCTTACAAATTGCTTGATTCTTTGTTCACGGTAGAGGCCCCCAACCAATCAATTGGTTAAGTATGTTGATGGAGCCACTAATAGGGATTGAAGAAAGAGGGAAGCTCCAAAAACTAGTGAATTATTAATGAATTCACAGTTCTTGGCTTAGGTGGAGTAGAGTAATGATGCATAAACACTATATATTTTTCAACAAGGGGGAGGCTTCTATTTATAGGAAAAATTGAGCTCCTAACCAAACAAACTGATTCTAGAATTTTCTAAATCAGTTTGGTCAATATTTGACCATTTTTAGGTCAGTTAAGCTAACTTTTTGGAACTAGACTTGAATGAGGAGAGAGGAGAGATGAAATATCTCAATTTTTATGAGTTTAAAACTCATTCAAGCATGTGAAATATGCACCTCCTTTAAAGAACTCCCCTTCCTTACATATGTGTCAAAATGGAATCATTATACCCAAAATATCTCATATTTTTAATATTGCTCATAGTTTTTTACTAATAAACCTTGTACATTTTCAACTCTTTATCTTATGTGAGCATTTACTCATTTTTGGATACCCAAATATCTCATATTTTTAATATTACTCATAGTTTTTTACTAATAAACCTTGTACATTTTTAACTATTCTTCTTATGTGAAATATGCACCTCCTTTAAAGAACTCCCCTTCCTTACATATGTGTCAAAATGGAATCATTATATCCAAAATATCTCATATTTTTAATATTGCTCATAGTTTTTTATTAATAAACCTTGTACATTTTCAACTCTTCATCTTATGTGAGTATTTACTCATTTTTGGATACCCAAAATATCTCATATTTTTAATATTGCTCATAGTTTTTTACTAATAAACCTTGTACATTTTCAACTCTTCATCTTATGTGAGCATTTACTCATTTTTGGTGGGTATCTTCTTTTACAAATTGGATTTATCTCCTCCCTACACATGGATTGATGCTATTGGCCCATAGGAACCTTAATTGGACCATAATCCAAAAATTTCTGAAAATCTAGATCCTTAGGCTAAGGTCCAATATACCCAGTTCCAATAAATTCTAATTGCACATTGGAAAGTTCTTTTTGAATTTCTGTTTCAGGGGAATTCATTTTAATAATATAAGAAATTTTTCTATCTAAAAATATTCAAAATCTGAATATTCTCTCTCTAGAATATTTTCTCTCTCTAGGTTAAAACAGTTAGAAACAAGGTCTTTATATTTCTGAAGAGGGATTGATTACAGGGGAAGATACTAGACATCAAAAAGGGGTTGGGGGAGGAATCTTACATACAGTTGCATGGGAATCAAATTTTTTGGTGGAGATGGATGTCTCATGCCATGTACACATGTTGTACAATGGCCACCAGGTCTCCATTGCTCGATTTTTGAAATCCTGTAAATGAACCCTTCCAACATGAAGCTCCATCACATCTCGTCGTCGGTGCGGACCAATAGCAGTAGGCTACAAGAAAACCCAAGCACCCTTGTGAAATGCCTCTCTCACCCCACAAGCACCATCATCGTCCCTCTTGTTGTACAGCGAGATCTCCTAAATCTCATCTTTTGGTCTTCTTCTCATGGTGTGACCATATCAATTGTGAAGCTATAGTAGTGAGATAAGGGTTGGGTGAATGAGATAGAGAGAAAAAGAAAAGATGCTATGCAAATTAGGGTTTCAGGCTTGATGGATATTGAAGAGATGGAAGAAGAAGGGAGGAAGGTTAACGAGAGTTTAATTTGGACGTTCAAGAGGAAAAACAGACTTGAAAATGAAACTTTTGACTATAATGAAATTTGAGATGGGTTTTTGGAAGAAAAAGTGACTTTTTGGGGGAATCTCAAAAATTTCAAAATTTTAAGGATTTGTTGGGACTACACCTACCCTAACCCCCTACTTTTTGAAAGGGACAAGAGTAATTATTAGTACTGAAAGCCTAGTCCCCCTCCCTATAGGCTAGTCTCCCTCCCTATATTCAAAGGAGACCAAATGTGCACAATTCTCTATTCCTATTGGCCCATAGCAAAAGGCCCAAAATATGTTTAAATTCCTCCTAATGTGGGTGGGTGAGGAGACGCCAAACGTGTAGTGTTTGGTTATTAGTTTTATCTCTATTTTTGGTGACATTAAGGAGTGTTGGGATGTGAACTTGGTGGAGTCATTTATTCTTTCAGTTGACAAGGTGGTTGAGGAGATTTGTCAAAATCTTCCAGATGTTGTGCATATGGTTACATAGGTTCCTTGGTGTTTTCCTAATTGAGTGCTCTTGGTTGCAGATGGGTGCTATGTTTGGATCTACTCTCATGTTACAGTGGTTTGTATTGTTCTTGGCCATGGTGTTGTTAGTATGCACTCAATGACTGCCTCTCAGCATGTATCTCACTTTGATATATAATATACATTTGTTAGGCCCCCATTATGAGGAGTAGCCATGGTGCATATGTCTAGTGGAAACCCTAGCTTAGACACGATGAGGTCATTATTGTGACCATTGATGATGGTAGGAGATGGTCAGGGGTACGAGCGTTAGCTGGGGTTTGGGGAATATTCCCTCGGATACTAGGTCTATTATTAGTGGGCGGTGGTGGTCGATGGGCCGCGTTCTTGATACGTAGGTAGTGATTGTGTCTATGCAATGTAGTTGCCCTCGTTGTATACGCATCTACCACACTGCCTATAGTACTATATATAGACATGGTTGCCATGAAATAAGGCATCCAATGCTTGTGAGTATCCACCCCCTTCTACACCTCGTACATACTCCATCCAGAGTCTGTCTAGATCCATCCAGAGTCTGTCTAGATCGCCATCTAAGCTCTACTTGAGAGCGCATAGGTGGACAACACCATCACTTGTACCTCTTTGGTATAATCAAAATTTCAAATTCTCTCCATTGTGTTTCTATTGTGCTTTGTCTCGCTATCTCTTTCTTCTGTGCCATATTCTTTTATGGTATCAGAGCTTAGGTGCTCTTAGTAGGAATAGTGCATAAAGTTTAGTCTTTCTTTGCATAGAACCCTAGGAGTGATGGCTTCTACCTCTGCTCTGCTGCATCAGTCTTGCACATTCTTCCACCTACCTTCACGGAAGGCAAGCTTAATGGGACGAACTACACTCTTTGGAAATTCAAAATTTATGCCAATCTAGACTCTTATGAGCTCCTAGAAACTATTATGGGAATGGATGTAGAACTAGTGAGAAGTCCCGACCCCAACAACCCTACAAACATGCTTCCACTAGATGCTACACTTCTTCGGGCATGGAGAAGGCGCAATACTGACGCACTTTGTGCCATCATCACTAGCGTAAGTGATTGTGTTCTCACTCTAATTCAACATACTACCAAGGCTACAGAGGCTTGGATCATACACTGAGAAATCAGTATGAGACTCGCAATCAGACTAGGATTTCAAACCTAGAGAATCAGCTTGCTGCTAAAAAGTTTGCTGTGAAGGAGAAGCTGCTGAAGCATTTATCTCGCGGATCAAAAATCTGCGAGATCAAATGGCTGCTGAAGGGATTACACACACTAGTGAGGAGTTGATCCGAATTCTTCCACAGAAGTATGATGGCTTGGCTACATCACTAAATACTCAGGTTAGAGTACCATCTTTATCATTTGAAGAATTTAGTGCTATACTACTTGAGGAGGAGATGCAGCTGAAGACTTGTGATGGTATGCTACTTGAGGAGGAGACCTGCGATGGTAGCGATGCTGCATTTTTAGCCAATGCTAAAGGCAAAGGCATGACATATTTATCATTTGAAGAATTTAGTGCTATGCTACTTGAGGAGGAGATGCAGCTGAAGATCTGCGATGGTAGTGATGCTGCATTTTTAGCCAATGCTAAAGGCAAAGGCAAAGGCATGACATCTTCTGATGAGAAGGAGAAGAAGCCAAAGAAGAAGAAGTTTCAAGGGAGCTGTTGTTACTGTGACAAGAAGGGTCATGCTGTCACAAAGACTGTAGAAAGAAGCAGGCTGACAAGAAGAACGACACCTTAAAGTCTTCATGGAAGGGAAAGGAGTCTATCAACAATGTCAAGATCGAGCTTGAACTTTGGGTTGCCACCATTGAAGAGGTATGTTCATATGCTCAGGCTCTAGTTGATGATTCATGGATTTTGGATAGTAGAGCATCCCGACACATGACCAGTAAAAGAAGGGCTGGTATAGTTCCTGGAAGCCTCTACAGGAACCCATCAGTGTTGTTGTTGGAAATAATGTTAAATGTCCAGGTAAAGGGTCTAGAGCCATATCTTTTGTGGTAGCTAGAAGTGAAGAGAAGAAGCTATCAAATGTGCTCTATGTACCATAGATAAAGAGAAATCTACTATCAGTTGTGCGATGACGGATTGTGGGCTTGAAGTACGCTTCAAGAAAACTGAAGTAAAAATTTTAGATACTGTTGGTAAGGCAGTCGGCAAAGGGGTAAGGCGCAACAATCTCTACGAGCTGAGCCCTTATTGTGTCTGCAGATAAGAGCACAAGCAAGCTTTGGCGCACGAGAGATTTGGTCACATTGGATTTGCCGTGTTAAAGGAGATGTAGAAAAAGGGTATGATAGCTAATTTGCCTGCATTTTTAGAATTGCAGGAACCATGTGAAGCTTGTATGATGGGCAAGTAGCAATTGAGATGACAGACTTGGGTCTTATATGCAGTTATGTTTGGGGATTGAGGTTTGGCAAGAGTAAGGTAAAATCTTCATTTCGTAGCAAAAGTATGCTTGGGAGATTCTCAAAGCATCTGGGATGACAAACTGCAAGCCTGTGTCTACGCCAATGGAAGTGAACATGAAGCTTTCTTCTTCATCACTTGTTGACATCAGGAAGTACAGGAAGTTGGTGGGGAGTTTGATTTTTCTCACTAACACTAGACCTGATATCAGCTTCACAGTTGTTGGTGTGTTGAGTAGGTTTTCCAACAAGCCACGAGAGAGTCATTGGAAGGAAGGGATGAGGGTACTTAGGTATATTAGAGGTACTCTTGAGTATGGCATCACTTACAACATGGGTGACACTCTGACAGGTTATTGTGACTTAGATTGGGTAGGAGATTGTGACTCTAGGAAATCAGTTTCTGGATATTGTTTTTCGCTTGGTTTTGGTGCTTTCTCTTGGACCAGCAAAAAAGCAACCTACAGTGGCACTTTCTTCACAGAGGCTAAGTATAAGGAAGCTTACTTTGGTGCATGTGAGGTAGTATGGCTGAGGAGAATCTTGGTTGACATGGGAGTTTAGAGCAGGGAGGCTATAGTCTTGAGGTGCGATAATCAGAGTTGCATGGCTATCTCCAAGAACCCTATGTTTCATGCTCACATGAAGCACATTGAGATCTATTCAATATCATTATGTGCAAGAGCTGATAGAGGATGAGATAGTGGAGCTGGAGCATTGCTCTACAAAGAAAAACTATGTCGACATCTTTACCAAGGCTCTTGGGAAGGACCACCTCACTCGGCATCTTCATCGACTTGGCATTGGGCCAAAAAAACCTAGTTCATCTTCGGGTGGATATTGCATTGTCTATTGTGCTTTGTCTTGCTATCTCTTTCCAATGTGCCATATTCTTTTAGGTGTTTTATACCTTTGGTATTATTTTTGGTGGATGGAAGATCTTGTTGGAATAACAGATGTTTATGTTTATTCTTTGGATTTGTTTTCCTTGCATGCCAATCATTTTGATAGTTTAGAGGAATGTATTTCTTTTTAAAGGATGTACATGAAAAAAGGGGGATGGCTTGCCTCTAAGCCTATGCAATCGAACAAGTTGCGAGGTGATGTGAGATGCTTGGGATTTCTTTATGGTTCTAGATGATCTTCTACAGGGTTATGACATATTTTTAGTTTTTTATGCAGTGCTTGAGACTTGTGATGTCTTTGCGGGAGAATCTATTGCCTATTTTGATGTGAACATGCTTGGTAATGATGCAAAGGAGATTTTGAATGCAAAAAGGGATACAATTTTTGCTTGTGATAAGGAGTTGCATTTGATGCCTAGTATGACATACCTAGATGTGGATGTAGAGAAGTACAGGAGGGTGGATGTAGGAGGTAGCACATTTTCTTCAATAGTGGTGGCATGGCTTATTGTAGATATTCTATTCCTAGGCATCAAATACAATTCTTTTATCACAAGCAAAAAATGGTATCCCTTTTTACAGTCAAAATCTCATTCACATCATTACCAAGCATGTCCACATCAAAATAGGCAATACATTCTCCCGCAAAGGCGTCACAAGTCTCAAGCACTGCATGAAAAACTAAAAATATGTCATAGCTCTGTAGAAGATCATTTGGAACCATAAAGAAATCCCAAGCATCTCACATCACCCTGCTACTTGTTCGATTGCATAGGCTTAGAGGCAAGCTATCCCCCTTGTTTTCATGTGCATCCTTTAAAAAGAAATAAGTCCCTCAAAACTATCAAAATGATTGGTAGTGTCGGGATGTGAACTTGGTGGAGTCATTTATTCTTTCAGTTGAAAAGGTGGTTGAGGGCATTGTCAAAATCTTCCAAATGTTGTGCATATGGTTACACAAGTTCCTAGGTGTTTTCTGAACAAGTTTTTAAGTGCTCTTGGTTGCAAATGGGTGCTATTTTTGGATCTACCTCATGTTACAATGATTTGTATTGTTCCTCGCCCATGGTGTTTTGTACCTTTGGTGTTATTTTTGGTGGATGGAAGCTCTTGTTTGGAATAGTAGATGTTTATATTTATGCTTTGGATTTGTTTTCTTTGCATGCCAATAATTTTGATAGTTTAGAGGAATGCATTTCTTTTTCACATGAAAATAAGGGGAATGGCTTGCCTCTAAGCTTTTGCAATTGAACAAGTAGCAGGGTGATGCGAGATGCTTGGAATTTCTTTATGGTTCCAGATGATCTTCTATAAGGCTGTGACGTATTTTTAGTTTTTTATGGAGTACTTGAGACTTGTGATGCCTTTGTGGGAGAATCTATTGCCTATTTTGTTGTGGACATGCTTGGTAATGATGTGAATGAGTTTGTGAATGCAAAAAGGGATATAGTTTTTGCTTGTGATAAGGAGTTACATTTGATGCCTACTAGGATGACATACTTGGATGTGGATTTAGAGAAGTACTAGGGGGGGTCACTCAAAAATATGTAAGCGTAACACATGGGTTCAACATAAGGGTGTTTAAAACCCCTTTTTTACACAGTTTTTACATACACAAAGGTACCATTTAAAGGGTCTATTCACAAGTTGAATACAAAAAGGGTATGATTTATTCATGAAAAATGTACAGATAAGGGGTTTTTAAAATAGGCCTTGAACGCATGTGATATAGAGAGTTTGCAAATAGTGAATCCTCCGAGGAGAAGTATAGGAGGGTGGATGTAGGAAGCAACACATTTTCTTTAATGGTGGTGGCATGGCTTATTGTAGATATTCTATGCTTTGGGTTAACAATCTATTTTACTGTTCTAGGAGCTATAATGATGTAAGTGGGCCACTCGAGATTTTTTTTTTGATCTTGGAGGTTCAACATAGATGTGTGGTCCTATTAGTGTGAGTTGGATGCTTCAATTTGTGCATGATTGAGGAAGATTTGGTGGATATCTATGGATCCTCTTATCCTATTATTCATGGATGTGTTGGAGCTTGGTCTTTGATCTAGGTGGTGCAGGTTATCTTATATTGACTATACTTTGACCGTTTGATCCAAGAGGACTTTCAATTGTTGAGAGGTGGATATCACAGTGTTTCATATTTGATTGCGGAGGGACATTGATGTCATGTGCTGAGTGGTTTATTGTGGTGACTACTACATGGCATGACGCCCTTGTGGATGGTGTAAGGCATGAATGCCTTACTTTGAGGGGGATGGCTGATATGATGTGGGTCTTTCTTTGTTCCAATTTACCTCCTCATGATCCCAAACCCCGGGAGCATCTCTTAATTAGTCCATGTGTTTGTTTTGTGGGTTCTTGTGAGCCCTACATAATGAAGGCAGCAGTAGATTTTAAAAAAAAACCACTCTTGCCCTAGCCAAAGGAGCAAGGGAGAGAGGGATGAATATGGCCATGGGGGAGCTCTACAGCACTGACAATGAAAGTTGATAATGCTGCGTGGCACCTAGCTATATATAGGAGGACACAAAGAAGTCGTTCGCATGGTGGTTTGTTGGCCATTAGGCTCTGCCGGTGCTAGTCTTGAGTTCGATCCCTGTAGAGCGCACCTTGAGGCTTTTTTATTGAAGGGCCTTTGGGCATTGGCCCTTGTGGCCTTAGATGGTTGCTAGCATCAGACTTTCCTAAAAAATAAACAAATGCAGCCACCCTTTTTTCCTCATTTTTTTTTTGCATGAAAGAAACCAGCTGTGGCTAAAACAAATAAAGAAAAGAAGCAAAGTAAAGGAGGAGTTTTTAACCATTCCTTTGGGACGTACCAAAGTAGAGAAAGGGAATAAAAGAAGAAGAATCTCCCATGCCTAAAAACTTATATGAACCACCATCTAGCTTCATTTCAAGAGAGCGTATAGAGAAGGGAAGGAGGGCGCTTCATTTCAAGAAAAGGAGAGAAGTGTTAAGCTTATCAATTGGAGCATGAAGAGAAAGGAGTTGAGTTTCACGTCAAATGTTTCCTCCCTCTTGAACTTCATCATGCTAGTTTTTTTCATCTATTAGTTTTCTATGCAATGGGAGGCTTTTCTCTTCCATCATATGATTGTATGGGTTTTCCTTTTGAGTATACAAGTAAATATTGATTTTCATTCTTAGTTTTCAAGTTTGGTGTGCTTCGATGAGTGTTCATGAATTTTTCTTGATGAGTTTGAGCGATGCGTGTTGAGTACTATGGTGAGAGTAGAGGGAGTGCTCTGTTCTAGCTCGAGTTGTTGCCTTTCAGTGAGGGAGTAGAGGGTGCTATAGAGGCATGTTTACTTTGCTACCTTCAATATCAATGCCTGCCATTTTAGCCTACAAATAACTAATCTCAAATACAAAGTGCAAATATCCAAACTAATTGTAGGTACTATCAATGGCCCCCCACCAGTGAATGTAGCCAAGATGGCTACTAGTAGATCACTGACGATGAAGAAGAAAACCTACAAAGTGTATGAAAAATTATAGAGTGTAGAGTGTGGAAATGATATTTAGCAGGAAAACAAAAGTCGATGATAATGTTGATGATGATGTTGAAGCTATTGAAGATGAGTTAAAAGATGTGATCACTGTCAAAGATGAGGACATCCCTATCTGCAAACCAAATGTTGTTGGAGTGCAAAAAACCCAAAAGTAATTCGAACTAACACTCCTCCGGATCTATGCAGAAACCTTACAACATGCAAAAAAGCCTTAAAATGCATCCGAAATGCTCGAAAACTCACAAAAATGTTGTTAACAACACACTATAGGGTATACCCTCTCCACTTGAGAGGATAGCTCAATTTTTGAGACAATCAAAAGAGCCGCTCAAAGA
This sequence comes from Cibotium barometz, assembly GCF_041138505.1. Classification (NCBI taxonomy): domain Eukaryota; kingdom Viridiplantae; phylum Streptophyta; class Polypodiopsida; order Cyatheales; family Cibotiaceae; genus Cibotium; species Cibotium barometz. The sequence goes on from NC_141087.1 coordinate 24,405,125, forward strand.
GATGATGACAAGAGGGTGAGAGTAAAGAGAACTTACTCGAATACCAATTGTGGAGTGGAGATCAAGGTAGCAACACACACATATATGTAGCAAGTAAGGAGAAGTAGATGGAAGGACAACACTCAAAGTAGATTGATGAGAATGAGTGAAGTACAAGTGAAGTGACATGATAAGGTCACTTACACACACTCACAAGAGTGTGTACATATGCTGGGAAAGGGTACCCCAGCACATTATTAGCCTACATCCATATATCAGTACTATATAAATGGCTCCAAGTAGGTCATTGGATATTAGTAGTTCCAACTACCCTTCTACTATACCTTTACTAGATATTGGTAGTTGCAACTACCCTTCTGATGCTATACCTTTATTGGGTCATTGGGATTTAATTATTCCAAAAAATTACACTTTAACTACCAAAATAAGGAGCTCACTAAGAGGCACCTTCGAAACAAATGCAATAGCTAGGACGATTAGAGATATCCTAGTTAGAGCTGCCACCTTTTAGGTAGCATGAACCCAAATCATATACATGCATTTCTCTTTTCTTAATAAAGTTATATCTCCTCTTTGGATTAAAAAAAAACTTGGATAAGGAAAAAAATGTTCTCACACTTTTCAAGTTATAGTTACCATTTAATGAAATTATGAAGAAAATGTATGATTCAAAACATTTATTTTGCAGATGAAAAGAATTGATATAACCATTGTAAAAAATAATTGGGGGCAATAGCTCACTGGTTTAGAGTAGGAAGCTCTCTCCAACATGAAGCTCTCTCCAACATGATGCCAATTTAAATATGATTTCCCAAACGACCCTTTAAAAAAACCAAAACTCGACCAAGGGATGGTAAAGGGTGTACTCTAAAGAAATTACTCTTCTATGGCTGCTTGCAACTCTCCCTGATGTGTCATATTCTCAGCTTGGTAAAAATTATTTCCCAATGTTGCTTGAGACTAGAATTATATTAGAAAATGAAAAAGATACATTAAGCTTTTTATCTGAAGAAGCTTAACTTTAGGGTTCTAAATCTATGGGCAAAGGATGTTGCTGCCATGCTAGTCATCTTGAAAATTGTTAAGCTTTACTTTGTTTTTTTGAATTGAGTGGAATTGGAAAGTATAAACACATCATATACACCCATGTGTGTCACCACTTGCACAGTGAGGGCGATAGCTCATTTACAACAGGAAGCTCTCTCCAACGAGATGCAAGTTTAAATATGATTCCCCATGATCCCCCAAAAAAACCAAAACTCTACCAAGGGGTGGTAAAGGGTGTACTCTAAAGGAAATCATCAATTAAATAAAAAACATTGGGAAAAATTGTTTCCCAACATTGCTTGAGACTAGAATTATATTAGAAAACGAAAAAGTTACATTAAGTTTTTTATTCGAAGAAGCTTAACTTGAGGGTTCTAAATCTATGGGCAAAAGATGTTGCTTCCATGCTAGTCATCTTGAAAATTGTTAAGCTTTACTTATCATTATTTGTTGAATTGATTGCAATTGGAAAGTGTAAACACAATATACATACCCATGCGTGTCAAAATTGCTAAGCTTTACTTATTATTATTTGTTGAATTGATTGGATTAGGAAAGTGTAAACACAATATACACACCCATGAGTGTCACCACTTGCACAGTGAGATCTTGAACCCATGACCTTTGGAGTCTCAAGTGCCACAGCTGAGGGCTTGAACCCATGAATTTGGGACTCAAGCAAGTCTAACTTGCCTTCTGCATTAAGCTTTACTTATTGCTTGTGGGGTTTTAAGCTGAGTAGATTATACACTAAGGAGAAGAGCTAAGAAACGTAAGCACAAGGTTCAAGATGTGATCATGGATGATGATGGCAGAGCCGTACAATAATCGGCACCCGTGAGCGAGCGACAGCTGCACGGCACCAAAAAGAGACGTTGATCATGGACGACGAAAGAAACGCGACCGTTCAAATAATGTAAAACGTGTGTTTCCAGATTGGGAAAACTCCCCTCTCGTATCACGTGGTGACAGCAAGAAAGCAGGGGTTTGCCAGCAAAGATCGATCATGAACCATTGTGAGTGCGTGACTGTGCGTCTGCCTGCGAATTTCGTTAGAAAAAGAATGCATATTTTATCAAAAGATTAGGGTGCCTAGATCCGAGCGGATCTAGGGGCGCAACTCTAAGGCTGATTAATGTCTTTATTGCCTATATAATTAATCATACCGTCGGTTAACGTGTACTTACTAACTACTTAATATATGAAAGATCCATTTGTGCTCCATTAAGCCACAGTATTATTAGGGTTGCTGCAATTGTGTGCAGAGGAGCTTGAGGTGTAGTATTAGGGTAGCTGCAATTATGTGCATAAGATCTTGTAGTGTATAGTATTAGTGCAGTTGCGTGGGGATTATAGCTTTACCTATGGTGAGCACAGAAAAACCTGGGTCGTCTCCTTCTGGTTCTTCTTCACGACGCTACAAAGGTATTAGGAAACGTTCATGGGGCAAATGGGTTTCTGAAATAAGGATGCCTCATAGTAGAGATCGAATATGGTTAGGCTCTTACAGTACTGCAGAGGAAGCGGCGCGTGCTTACGATGCTGCTGCAGTTTGCCTTCGCGGAGCCTCGGCCTCGCTCAATTTTCCCAGTTCAGCCCCTCAAATCAGAGCGTCGAAGAGCTTTTCAAGAAAAGACATACAGTCCCTTGCTGCAGCCGCGGCCGCCGCCGGCTCTGATAACACCCGGATCATTAATACTATCCCTAGCTCTCTCATTAACGACGCCCGCGATCGATCAGAAACTCGGGATATCTCCGCCGACGAGGCTTTCGTCTTCCGCATCCTAGATGACATGGACGTTCTCAGGCCCGACTTGAGCTTCGCCAATGTCTGATCTATCTACGACGACAAATGAGGGCATCTCATGATTGCGTGTTGATCTCCAATACAGTCAGTCCTCATGATTCAAAAGCTTGGAGATGCTGTGTGGGCAATGGCATTCTTCCTCGCCTGGCATAGTGCTCTTGAACACCACCATTCTTCAACCTCCCAACTCATGCCACACATGCTTCCTGGGGGCTCTCTGAGCTGGTAGCGCCCATCCCTCTCGACAGTGGTATGGGGTTTGAATCTGCCTACCTCCCTGTGTGGAGGTTATGGCGTTGTAATTGGTTATCGGGTTTGAATCTACCTACCTCCCTCCTTGTGTTGAGGTGATGGCATTGTAATTTCTGTACCTCTCTTGCAATTTTAAAAAAAGTATTGCCACTTTTATGGTTCACAGCTTGGAGCTTATGAGTTCTCAGAGCTTATGGAATACTTCAGCGTCATGAAGGTCGTCTCTGTAGGGCAGTGTGCCAGTTTGCACCTTCCTCTTGAGAGTTTTTAACTTCTACACATCTTTAAATTTAGATCTAATATTTGCTATGCATTGTAACTCTCTTTAAGCTCTTGAAGTGTTTCCTATCCAGATACATGTAGATTTGTGTGTGTGTGTGTGTGTGTGTGTGTCGAAAGAGGCTTGTAACACTAGAGTTGCTCTAGCCATACATGGTTTGCAATTTTAGTAACTCTAAGGTTCCACGAAGGGTGAAGTATGCACACCCCTTATAGAGTGGAGTGCAAGCGGCTTGCCATATTGAGGCTTCAGGCTCCTCCTCCTTCTTTCTCAAAGAGGTCATCCATTATCTCATCCATGCCCAAATCTTCATCGACTTCATGTGCCATTGATGAAGGTATTTCTTCCTCATGTCGACCACACAAGCTCACCCCAATTGTATCATGGAGGTCTCTAGAGCCTTTACATACTCTTCCACTAAACATGGAGTAATGAGAAATAGACTCCCTCATTCTACGACATGTCCTCGTCCTAAAAAACATTGACGAACTTATGAATACCTAAATCATATGCATAAGAACTTGTGATAGAGAATATGTACACTCACCAAACTAGCCGTGTGTTGTACATCTTCGAATCGGCTATAATCTTGCACATGCTTTATTATGATTTGTCATAAATGCACAATTTCTCCCTTGCATCTCTTTCATGGACATGGGATTTTTTGATGTAACCACTCATGCCGACTTTACATAGGTGCCTCATCATTGGAAGAAGAAGGTGTCGACGGTCCTCTATGCATGGTGGGAACCTAAAAAGAAACTCAGGCAATACACGTGTGAAAACACTCTATTCCACTTCACCAATCACAAATTTATCTCTCTAGAATCTTCCAAAAATAGCTCTCTGGATTTTTCCCAATACGTGGCTATCAGTGCGGCTATGGGTGTGGCTTTAGCGATGCCCATAGCCATGTACTAGGAAAAACAAATCAAATACCACCCTTCCACTCACTACACCATGTGCTTTCCTATTCTTGTGTTTATTTTTTGTAGGCTATGTTGTGGGATACCTAAACTCCAACCCTTTTCTCTCACCTTCACAACCCCTTCTCTTGTTCTCCCTTCACAAGCCCTCCTCTTCTTCTCCCTTCCCACCTTCATGCCCCTCCTCCTATTAAGGTATGTACCATATCCTTATATTCTTTGTTTTCTTTAATCTTTTTTTTTAAAAGTACACTAATCTAGGGTTTGACAATTACCTCAAATGTGTTGCTTGTTCTCTTAAATGCTTGCTTGCTCTCTTGTATGCTTGTATGCTCTCTTGAATGTTTAACTAGTTGTATTATTAGTTTTTTATAAATAAAAACATTTCTTATCTTATTGTTTTTTGTGGCTAGGTTTAGGGTTTCTTCTCCAAAAAAGATAAACCACATACAAGACCTTCTTACAAGCATAAGAGGTAAGCGGGTTAAAGCATGATAAGGTGGTACACTTTCTACCAGTTACATTGGTTGCTACCACACTTGAAGACAACCAATATTAGTGGATTTGATATCATAATAAGATGTATTTAGCAATTTATCTAGTGCCTTTTATATATAATAAATGTGAAACAAGATTAAACAACCATGTTTTAATTCTCTAACTCTTCATAAAAGTGTTTCACAAAACCAATTGTAAACATTGCCCAGGACATAGGTTTTTAGTCCACCTTATCCCCTTGACATTTTCTCTTTATTATTTTGCACCTTCAGGTGCCGGGGACTATTTTTCTTGCATATGTTTTGCCTCTAGTACTTATGCATGAGGCTTGATGCACGAGCCTTATGCATTAAGCTATATGCATAAGGCTTAATGTATGAGGCTTTATGCGCGAGCCTTATGCATTAAGGTCTATGCATAAGCTTTATGCATAAAGCTTAATACATAAGCATTATGCATAAAATCTCTATGAATTAGGCTTTATGCATAAACCTTATGCATTAAGCTCTATGCATGAGCCTTTTGCATTAAGCTCTATGCATAATCTCTATGAATAAGGCTTAATGCATAAGCCTTATGCATTAAGCGCTATGCATAAAGGCTTTATGCATAAACTCTATGAAAAAGGCTTTATGCATAAAGCTTGATGCATAAGGCTTATGCATAAAACTTTATGCATGAGCTTATGCAAATTCTTTCATGCATTAGCTTATGCCAATGCTTTATGCATAGACTTAATACATAAATTTAATGCATTAAGCTTATGCATAGTCTTAATGCATATGACTTAAAGCATTAATATATGTCCACTTTTATCTTATATGTTCACCTAAGAGAGTTCATTCTTTGGCTACTTGAAGCTCTTTCAAGAAACGGTGACTTAAAGATTAATATATGTTCACTTTTATCTTTATATATTCACCTAAAAGAGTTAATTCTTTGGCTATTTGAAGCTCTTTCAAGAAACGATGCTTTCTTGTAAAAGCAATAGAGGTAAGCACCCTTCTTTCATTCATGTTTTCATAGCACCTATATGGGTGCCCGGGTTTTCTTTTTCTTTAGTACATTCTGTTTGAAGCTTATGCATAAGCCTTTATTAAGCTTTATGCATAGGCTTATGCATAAAGCTTTATTAAGTTTGTGTATTAAGCTTTATTAAGCTTATGGATATAGCTTAATGAATTAAGATTAATGCATAAGCTTAATACATAAGCTTATGCATTAAGATTATGCAGTGTGTTTAATGCATAATGCATTAAGCTTGTGTATTAAGCTTATGCATTAGGAATAACGCGCATTAAGACTATGCATTAAGCTTAATACTTTAAGCTTATGCATATGCTTAATGCATAAGCCTTATGAATAAGCTTAATATGTAAGCTTAATGCATTAAGCTTATGCATTATGCTTTTTATGTAATGTATGCTTTATGTGATCTATGTTTTTATGCATGTAGATGTGGCCATTATGGGGTTCATCATCCACGGACCAGGATTGGATATAAGGAGGGGCATCCTCTAGTGCTGTGCCCATACCCATAGATGACCCAGATTTGCAGCATGTTTCAGAGGCATAGGCATCTTGGAACTGCTTGAACTCTAGGTATACAGTCGAGAAATTGAGTCGCTTGGTCTTATCCCCTTCCTATTATGTACTTAACACGTTAGCTACCATAGTCATCCACATCCATGCTTCCCACACCTTTCCTACCCTTCTCACTTCTACTTTGTCTACCCCTCATATAACTTACACTTCCCCTAATCCTCGCCTATTATCCCCTGCCTATTATGTACTTGACACATTAGTTGCTCCTCGCCTATTATCCCCTGCCTAATTAAGTCGCTTGGGCTTATCCCCTGCCTATTATGTACTTGACACGTCAGCTACCATAGTCGTCCACATCCATGCTTCCCACACCTTTCCTACCCGTCTCACTTCTACTTTTTCTACCCCCCATATAACTTACACTTTCTCTACTCCTCGCCCTTCACCTCCTCCTAGTGCTCAGTGCACGTAGCATCCTCAATGCCGCTTAGGTGTGGTGATAGCTCGATGGATTCTTAGAGCTGTCCGCGATCGAGTAGTGGGGGAAGTGGGTGCGGTGGATTCTTTGGGAGAGGTCGAGAGTCACCTTCGCTTATGGAAATAGGCGAAATGCTCGGGGAGGGTGGGATGGTTTACTATGCCCTAGATGAGGAGAGGTGCATGGTCACCTTCGCCTATGGCAATAGGCGACATGCCCGAGGAGGTTGGGATGGTTTACTATACCCTAGATAAGGAGGACGGGCCTTATATGGATGACATGGGATGAAGGGATTATTATACCTTCCGTCATTTAGTCAACCAAACCTATAAGGACACCTTTAAACCATGGGGAGAATAAAAAGACAAAGACTTCATGTATGTAGTTCAATGCATGTAGGAGCAGTTTACTACCCACCAGGCACACGTGCTTTCGATGAGTGGGCGAGAAATCGCATTATAAAGATCCTCAATACTAGGAGGTCTCCTGCAAGGAGGTGCATGAAAGAGGAAAAACAATTGCCTGCCAACTGCACCATTAAAGATTGAAAGAAGTCAAAGAAGGAAGTGTGGGAGGATACTCAAAAACCTTAACAAAAGGTGACGCATGCGAGTCAACTGCTGAAGTATGGTATGGCAAAGTATGGATCTAGAGGTGTTGCATTTTTTTCCGCCCTCATAACATATCCCTTGTAATAAGTGGATCAACAATCTTCAGATCCTTTAATCAAGGTTGAATTAACAAGGAAGATGCTTGATTAAGTGGGGCAATAGAAATCTGCAAACATATCAAAGCTATACAAGACAAACTAAGGTTTAAACCTTAGTGGCTGGGAAACGCCGCCGCCAGCGCATGTAGTTGCAACGAATCATCGCCAGCCCTCACGTTCGCTTGATTTGAGAGAGTGTGTACCCATTCCCTGGTTGCCGGCCTATGTGCTACGAGCAGAAAGAGGAGTGATACAAGCCTTACTAATCGTCGCCGGCCTTTGAAGGGAAGTTGCCTCGCTAATCGCAACTACAGCTGTCGCACCGTGAGACTGTGAAGGAGAAGGAGGCGAAATCGTATGCTCCTTCAACACGCGTAAAAAGAGAAGGGAGACAGAGTCGTGTGCTCCCTCACACATGCAAAACGAAAAAGCAAACGATAAGGATCGCAGCAAAATCTGGATCGCAGCAACGATCTGAATCGCTGGGAAATACCTTTATATCACACGTTTTTTTTATTTAAGCTTTTCTTTATAAAAAAAAGAGTATCATTAAAAAGAGGTGATCGCCACTTTCACTTAACAAAAGGGAAAAAAAAAGATAAAAAACATAATAACATTTTTTCTTTTTCTTGCATGTGAAGAAGGAAGTAGAAGAGGAGAAAATATTCGTAATAAAGAAGCAAGTGCAATTTTCGGCGGCAAATAATAGCATAGCTTCGCAGTCACCCACTCACATAGTCACGCATTATCACCGTATGTGACTTACCCTGATTCAACTTCTACCACTCCACCACCAGCAAATCACAAGGGGGGGATGGGAATGACAGCACCGCATCTAGTATTGGGGATTTGAAAAACATGATGACAAATTACATGAACCAACTTAATGAAAATGTGAAGGCTGTGACTCTTGATGTGAATTTTCTTAAGCGCCAACAAAACTTGTTGTCTGCACGTCGCCCTGAGCCTAATCCCACCAACATGGTGTGTCGAGCTCGTCATGTATCTGGCCATCTTTCCAAAGATTGCCCCACTATTATTTGCACTTATGAGAAATGTTTGGGTAGGGGGCACACAGAGGATACGTGTTACATTAAGATGCGCCATTTGATGAATAGGAGCACCACTTTGCCACCCCTCGGCCCCATTAATTATCGTATTGGTGCCGAGAAACCCCCGGACCCTAGTTGGACACTTCTTCAGAGGGGATCTCCTAGTTCTCTAGTAGTTGCTTCGTGTAGTGCACCACCTACCACCACTGAGAATCCTTCGATTAATATGATTGAGTTAGATTCATCACCCGTGCGAGCCATCACACGAAAGGGGAAAGAGAAAGTTGTTGATGAGGAGAGAGATCCCGAACCTGTTGTTGCTACCCACCCACACACCCATGTCGCTTTTCCTGTTTGCTGACCCTTTACCTCGACCTCGCCACACTCGTCCACGCCCTACTCCAAGTAAGTTGTTTTCCCTCATTCTTTCTTTTGACCTTGTTTCTACTCTTAATCGAGTAGAGCTCACCATGTCCCTTCCACAATACCTTCTCACTTCTCCTTCTAGCCGAGCCCTTTTGAGGAGGTACTGTAGAGCTTTGAGTTCTTCCCAGGGAGTGGGTCCTAATCTTCCTGTTGTTCAGAAAGTGGATTCCCTTCTTGCTGAGTGTGAGTGTCCTCGAGTGGAATGCATGATTCACCAGCTAGTGATTCCACATGCTATTGTTGATGGAGGATCAGGCGTCAATGTTTTGAGTTATTCTACCTTTTCCAAGCTGGGGTTATCTTTCAATGGAGTTCCTACTACTAGTTTGTGTATGGGTGATCATCGACCAGTGAGAGGTGAGGGTTTCATCCAGGGTTTGCCAGTCCACTGTCTGCTGGACATGTGGTGGAGATTGATTGTTATGTTTTGCGGCTTAGTCCAGGACGACCTGGCTACCAGTACCAGCTTCTTTCATTAGAAACTCAATAGAGTCTTTTTGGGCCCTTTAATTTGCCATGAGGTTATGGAAACATTTAACTTTTTGACAAATAGGAGCCCGCCATGTAAGCAAAAACCATTGGTGATTAAGAGAGGTGTAAGAGTGGTCAAAGGGTGCACTTTTTTTCCCAAAAAGGGGGGCAATTTTACAATTTTCGGCCCTCCATAACTTCTACATACAAGCTCCGATACGAGCGAAGATTACAGATCCATGATCTACGCATCAAGAGCTTTCCATAGATATGTTACATGATATGGTTTTATCCGCTGGATTTTAAATTCTATTTTTTCCCCAAAATTCAAATTCGAATAAAGTAGCCGTTTTGAAGCTTCAAATTAGAAAACGTTTCTTCTTAAGAGAAAAGGCTTCACTCCCTTAAACTGCCAAATAAAAGGGCCCAAGAAGACTCCATTGAGGTCCTAGTGACCTTGGATATGGAGGACTGATTGTGTTATTGCCATTCCTAGAGGGCGGTTGCTTCTTGGTAGAGGATCTTCCCGAGCGGTTCTTCCTGCTTACCCTTCTTCTATTGTGAGCCCTGGGGTTACTACTGATGTTGAGAGTGATGGGGATGATGATCGGAGTTCTACTTCTTCATGTACACCGAGTTCCTATTGCATTTACCCTGATTTTTTTGAGATTACCCTTGATGATGATGAGGAGACTCCACCTTTGGCCAGAGAGGAGGATACTGTAAGAGTTCCTATAAAGGGGGATGAGAAAGTAGGAGTTGGGTAGTCTTCTAAGGGTTTTCAAGTCATCCCATCCTTCCACTTTTGCTTCTCTCATTCTATCCATGACCCGTTGATTAATTCACTTGTCAGATGTTACCTTTCTCACTATAGATCCTAGCCATTTGCTCATGATCTTGTAGCCCAATGGATACAGCACTAGTTTACCCAGAAATTCTAGGTTCACACTAGCCAGCTAGCTTTCCTCGTAGGATGCCACTGTTGCATTTTTTTTCCACCCTCATAACATGATCCCTTGTAATAAGTGGATCAACAATCTTCAGATCCTTTAATCAAGGTTGAATTAACAAGGAAGATGCTTGATTAAGTGGGGCAATAGAAATCTGCAAACATATCAAAGCTATACAAGACAAACTAAGGTTTAAACCTTAGTGTGGCTGGGAAACGCCGCCAGCGCAAAACGAATCGTCGCCATCCCTCACGTTTGCTTGATTTGAGAGAGAGTGTACCAATTTCCTGGTTCCCGGCCTATGTGCTGTGAGCAGAAAGAGGAGTGATACAAGCCTTACTAATCATCATCGACCTTTGAAGGGAAGTTGCCTCGCTAATCGCAACTACAGTTGTCGCACCGTGACTGTGAAGGAGAAGGAGGCGAAATCGTATGCTCCTTCAATATGCGTAAAAAGAGAAGGGAGACAAAGTCGTGTGCTCCCTCACACGCACAAAATGAAAACGCAAATGATCAGGATCGCAGCAACGATCTGGATCGCTAGGAATTACCTTTATATCACACGTTTTTTTAATTTAAGCTTTTCTTTATATATGAAAAAAGAGTATCATTAAAAAGAGCTGATCGCCACTTTCACTTAACAAAAGGGAAAAGAAAAGATAAAAAACATAATAACATTTCTTCTTTTTCTTGCATGTGTGAAGAAGGAAGCGAAAGAGGAGAAAATATTCGTAAAGAAGCAAGTGCAATTTTCGGCGGCAAATAATAGCATAGCTTCGCACTCACCCACTCACATAGTCACGCATTAGCAAGCCTCGTAAGTTGTTTGTATTTAAAAATAAAAGCATTGTAAAATTCAATCCTTGAGGGCTATGAGGGCATTGTTTTTCGTGGAAGGCATCATTGGCAAGCGTGCAAAAGCTTCGTCCACATCAGGCAAAAAGTGGCTAGATAAGATTTCTTCTCTCTCTTTTTCTCATCATAAAGTGCTACATAATTCATTTTGAAAATCAAACACGGGCACATCAAATTCAATAAACAAATCACATTTCATGCTACATTTTGCTTCACTTGGTTGTCGTAGTGTCATCTCCCTCTTTTGTCATTTAGCACAAACCTTGTAAAACATTTTTGTATGTATACATCATCAGCACCCCGTCATTGCAACGTCGTATTTGTCAGAAAGATCCATAGCACTCATTCCTATTTACTAGTGCCTTCTTCATTGGGGTGTTGGGAGAGTGTAGCTCCATTCCTTGTTGGATATCTGGGGGGGTTGTCGGGTTTTGTCCTCTTTGCCTTGCTCATCCAGATATTTCCCAGACAAGAGGAAAGGGAGTCTGGCTCTCGCACAATTTGTAAGTTTTCTCTTTGCTAATTTTCACTAAGTTTATGTGTCGTCATTATTTTCATATCCCATATATGTCATCATTATTTTCATATCCTGTGCATGTTGAAATTTGCTGTAGGAAAGGGTAACAAGTCACCCTCCCAACATCTCGGGAGAATAGGTACCACAAGCACCACAACGAAGCAGACACTTGGGAGTGGCTCAAATTCCATGGAGTGGATATCCAACAAGCTCGACAAGGAAACTTGATGATACTCTAAACTTGATTTTTAATTATCACCTAAAGCGGTTATTTGTGTTGCCACATGAATGTTTTTTTCCATTTCTAGATCCTTTTAAATTTCCATGGCTTTTCATGTAGTTGCACTCTTTGTTTGTATTAGTGAATCCACAAAACTTGAAGAAGCCATATCTAGGGAAAAAGGACTTGTAAGAAGATGGCATGATTATAAATAGAGTAGAGAGTGTTGGAAATAGGGTTGTAGGAATGCACACACACACACATATACATAGTGGAGAAGCTCAATGGATCACACAATGAGATAAAATATAGATAATGAATGTGTGCCGTACAAAGATAATAAGCATACCCCAACATGGGTGTATACTAGTACAGGGAAAAAAACCTCCTAAAGAGGGAAAAAGTGTCTCGGATGGTCCTAGTGTAATGGCTACAAATCTCCTTGATATGGGCTACCACACCTCCAAGAGGGAACTCAATGCATTCACCTAAAGGATGAGCAATAGAATATAACTATCGTAGGTCACTTACCAATGTTTTGAACTTGAGTCCCTTGAGGCCTCCAAGCTCACTTGTTAAGCTCCACATCCACTCTATCACCATAGAGTCTCTCACACCGTCGCCCGCATAAGGAAATCACTCTCTCTCTCTCTCCCACACAAACAAGAATCATACAAGCATAGAAGAGGCACAAATGCTAGAATTCTCTCTCTTAATCTCTCTCAAGACACAAAGAAGAGCTCTCAATAGCACAAAGGGGGATTGTATCTTTTCATTATGAGAAAATGCCTTATATAAATTTGGCTACAAATCTCCTTGATGATATGGGCTACCACACCTCCAAGAGGGAACTCAATGCATTCACCTAAAGGATGAGCAATAGAATATAACTGTCGTAGGTCACTTACCAATGTTTTGAACTTGAGTCCCTTGAGGCCTCCAAGCTCACTTGTTAACCTCCACATCCACTCTATCACCATAGAGTCTCTCACACCGTCGCCCGCATAAGGCAATCACTCTCTCTCTCTCTCCCACACAAACAAGAATCATACAAGCATAGAAGAGGCACAAATGCTAGAATTCTCTCTCTTAATCTCTCTCAAGACACAAAGAAGAGCTCTCAATAGCACAAAGGGGGATTATATCTTTTCATTATGAGAAAATGCCTTATATAAATTTGGCCCTTATTCACACTTGGGCACCCAAAACTACCCAAAACTAGGCCTTGGGTGGCCAATATCTCATAATGTATAACTTTTGTAGTGTCGTTTCATCATGACACTTATTAATGTCCTCAATTGGAGGAGCATACTTGTTAATCCAAAATGGGATTAACATCCCTCCCTACCTGATGTACGTTTTGTCCTTAGAACCTGTTTTACCGAGCTCTAAAGACCTGGTCACCGAACTCATGTTGGTAGAAATTTTGACGTGACTGAAGCTTTCTGAGGGTACGTCTGAATGCTAAGTGTAAGTGCCAAAACCCTTTTCTACCATGTCTTTGAACGTGACATGCATGTAAGCCAGAAGACATCGTAGACGATGGTAATATAGCATTATACCTCGGTCATATGGGCCTTGATTCATGTCGAGAGTTGCAGGTGCTCAGCTTCATAGCCATCATAGGACTCTTTGGGTTAGGACCACAAGCAATTTCAAAAATCAAACTGTCACGTAGGCTGTAATGCCTGTGACCGACGGCAGACCGGATGGCCATGTCCGGGGTTCAGTGGGAGAGGACGCCCGTGCGGAGTCATGGGCGGCCAGGCTAGTGTGGATGGCAGGCCACACACTATATAGCCTAGGGATGAGGGGCAATCCTCATTCTTCCTCTATGGCTGGGTGGTGACTCCTCTTGTGGTAATGCCCGTAGCGGCGTTACGGGAATGTAACACTGGTATCAGAGCGTGGTTCGATGGGATTGTCAGAGCCCGCGCGTGACCGGGGGACCGGAGCCCACTTGATGGTTTTCGACCATTCATCTCCTTATCCTTATCTCGAATGGAGTGTGTGGAGGGAGGCGGCCAAGGAAGAATGGAAGGAAAGAACTCTCTCTCTCTCTCTCTCCCCGTCACACATAGCAAGCATATTGGAGGTAAGCTTCTCGTTTGTTTTCCTGCGTTGAAGCTTATCTGCGAATAAATTTTCGTTTGGAAATCGTTGAAGCTTAAATCGTAGAGCTTGTCTGGAACGAAAATTTTGGAAAAAAATTGTGTGTGTGGGGGGGGCGACACCAGCCCCACGACCTGTATAAGCAGCGCAAGCATTACGCTGTACGCAAGCATTACGCTGTACGCTGTTTGACGTGGGGCAAGATCACCCTAAGCGCCGTCTGAGGGGGCAAATGTGCGACCTGTGAAGCCTGCTGTGTGTGAAGCGAAAACACCCAGGCAAAGAGCCATTATGTGCGACCTATGAGGGGGAGCGATTTGCTGGATCAAGGTGGCCAGGCCTTACTCGGCCAGCCAGGCCAGCCCAGGCATTGATTTTTGCTACGCTTGAGGAGCTGAACCGTGTGCCTTCTGAAACGCATGCTATTTACGTTTAGAGATGAATCATGTACAAGGCGCCGTCCATGGGGCTCGTATCCATGACCACAAGGTTGAAAGCCTTCCGCTCTACCAAGTGAGCTAGGCCGGCTGCTGCCGAAAATGACGTCTGTGAATACTGGCTGCGGCGAAAGCCTGGGAAGAGCTGAAGCAAACAACGCCGGCTGCTCTGCAGAACTGCGCTGGTGTTGCTGGGCGGGTGGATGGCGGGCGGGCGGAGTTGAACGCCCTGCTGAGGCCTGGCCAGGCGGGCAGCCCAGCCTTAGGTGGCCAGCCCAGCGGGCGGCCATGCCAGCCTTAGGCAGCCAGCCCAGCGGGCGGCCAGGCCAGCCTTAGGCAGCCAACCCAGGCGGCCAGCCCAGCGGGCGGGCGGCCATGCCAGCGGGCGGGCGGCCAGGTGGCGGCCAGACTGGGTGACATTTTGGACACTCCCCACGGGCGGGCGGCCACGCCCGAAGCAGCAAGGGCTGGCACGGCCCGTTATATATATATATATTAAAAAAAACACAAAACAACGATACACGCCACGAAACAAACCCAACACGGCCATCGTGTCGTGTGGCCGTAGTGCCCGTTTTCCACGAAAGACACCCACCGCACACGGTCGTAGCACCGCGTGCTAAGAGAGAGACAAATCCCATGGCCGTAGTGCCGAGTCCTTCGAGAGAGAGCCGTTCTATGGCCGTTGTGCCTAGTGAACACGTCTATGGCCGTAGCGCCTCGAGAATAGCACATGTGGTGATCACACATTTGATTCAGAGAGACTAAATTTAAACTAAGCAGAGACTTAGTATTAACCATCAAAGTCACGTAGTTTGGCTATAGTGTAAATCTGAAACCGCGGTGTGTTTTACTTGGGCTAAGAGGATCGGCAATGGCGTTAGTTGTGCCCAAATTAGACGAAGTGCTTATCACGAGAAATCAAGGTAAGCCTAATTGAGCTGTAGTGCTCATAACCCTTCACGATCTTTTAACAATTGGATTGTGATAAACTTTGGCAAATGAGAACCATGTACAAGCGTAGTCTTGATGTGGTTATGCCTTGTGTCCAAACAAGTTGCTTACTGTTTGTATAGCAACAAGAGAGCCTTGGCCCGTAGAGGCAAGCTGGCCCTTGTTGGTAGTAACAAAATAGTGTCACTACTTGGGCCTAGAGAGTAGTGACTAGTTTGATTTAGTCACGTAGATTGCCTTGTAAAAGTAATCCCTAAGGTGTTATTACTTGGGATAAAGGGGCTAGCAGTACTCAATTGAATGGTTTATCTAGGAGTACTAATGTGAGGGATTAGCAGACGCCTAGATAATAATAGCAGATTTAGGATTGATTTGTAGAAATCAAAGGTAAATCTGAAGGGGTATAGTCTTGAGATGTAATGCTCAATGCCCTTATAGAAGTTGATTGAAGAGAACTGTTCTTAAACTTACTAGCATGGTTTTCTCTTCTTTTTATTGCCATGCGTCGACATCCCACTGCTCGAGAGTTTGTGGTGATCTTTCGAGGGGGGAAAGAGCCTTTTTATATGTCACATCAATTGGTTTGGTGGTAATTTGATGGTATGGGACATCAAATTCTCACGGAATCGATTGTAGTCTTGGTGGAATGGGACGCCAAGGCTTGTGCATGTAACTTGACTCTTTGGCAGGTCTGTATGTACACTTGTCTATAGTGATAAAGTGTGCAAGATAAAATTTGAACTTTGAAAATTACCAATAGAGCCATAAGCTGGGATAAAACCCAGTTACAGAGTTTGGAGAAGCTCTAGGTAGCAAGACCATGATGGTGTACTAGTGCTAACAGAGTGATTTAGTTCCGGAGTGATCTAAATCTAGAGGTTAGCAGTAAGACTAGTTTGGTTGGACAGTTTCATGCATGGGGGATGCCCTATAGCATTTTGCAAGCGTAGTCTTGCCTATGTTCAACATAAGTGTGCGATTGTGAGAATATTTTAGTTGCTACCATATGAATTTGGGAAATATATTACTTTCCTACATAAGCAATTGTAATATTGCATGACAGGCTATTTTGCTTACAAGTTCATGTGCGTGTAAACCCTATAAGTCGTATGACCCCTGGGAAATGAGTGGAGCATTTCTAGAATTTAATAAGGTTTTACATGGCAATAATGAGTAGTATCTCACTCCAGATGAGCCTGGTTGTTGTTAGCATCGGATTCGACATATGAAGTGTACATAAACTCGGGCTGAGTTAGGATAGAAGGCTAAGCCGGAGAGCCTAGTGGTAAATCCTACTGTATCTGGTGAGTTTTGACTTAACCGGAGTGTTAAGAAGTAAACTCAAAGTCTGGGGCTGAACCGGAGTGTTCGGAGGCAGACATATCTTTTGTTAAATCGGAGAATTTAGCAAAAGATGAGCTTCGGGTGAACCATGGTACCCAGGAAAAAAGCTCTTCACACTAAAATAGTGCACAATAATTTTAGGGTGATAAAAATCCATCACAGGAATGTTTTACAACTTTCCATAGATGATAGATGAAAACCATGTACTTTACGGAGTTAAAGTACATAGGTGGTGACTTCGGCGCCACATTTTTTGTAGGAAGTCACCAGTGGTGTGGTTAGGTTAGCCGAGACTCCACAAGTCCTATGCACTAGTTTTTAAGTTGACCTCTATGATAAGGACGTCCAAAAATTCGTGTTGTAATACCAGAAATTGTACTGCAATGTGCAATGGAGGGGTCAATTTGTGTAGTCACTTCTTAGCAGCAACAAGTGACTTCAGCATCTTGTTATAGATGGTTGTATATGATACTCCCACTCGGGGGAGGTACGCCATTGGGTACGGAGTTACTCACAGACTAGTATGGAGCTACTAGTGTGATGATAGTGGGTACGTAGTTACTCACTACTAATACATAGCTGCTAATTAAATTAAGATCCTCGAGTGAAAGATACTCTAGATCAACATTTTAAATTACCGAACCACAATCCATGAGTATCGAGGTACTCATAAATATGTTGACGTTGCTCAAATCGAGGGACCAATTTGTTCGATGGTATGAAATAAGCAAGGAGAGTGGAGTAACTTAAAAGTTACACATCACTAGTCCTAGTGAGTTGTCGAGGTCATCCGTAGTTTGATGATCCCCTCTACCTATCAGACAACATTAAATTTTGCAAGCCCTGGCATTTAATTCGTAGTGATTATGAGTTTGGTGTGAGATATGGTTATGAAGTTCTTACAAGAGTACTCGTTTATTTGCTTGTCATCAGTTATAGCTTGGTAGAGATTGCCACTTGTGAATAGGTAGCTTTGCCGCTATAATGAGGAGGCAGCAAATAATGTTCTCATAGTTATACTTCATACCAACACCAAACAGGGATAGGATGAAATTCCTAAGTTCATCATCACGAAGTACTGTGATGTTTGCATTTATATTGAATGTATGATGTAATGAGACATTGGGCTTGTGTAATTACCATTTATCTAGCAACCTATGGCTTCGCAGCAAGCTCAGTCATTATCTGTGGATTGATAAGGTGGTTATTAGTAGTTTGGAATTTTTCTTGATAGATGGTACAACCCACCCAAATAATTCATAAGTGTGTAACCGTTTATGAAGGGTAATAATATGCAACAATGAAGCACTTTGTTACAAGTGTGAAACCACTGAACTGTTGCAAAGCAGTTTATCAATAGTACCACCATATGTGCGTAGACACTATACCACATCTTCGTTGTTGTAAGATGTTTAAAAGTTTCTTGGAAGGACTCAAGAATATAACATATGATATTAAACATGGTCTAGATTTGTTCTTGGACCTATGACACTAGCGCGTAGTCCGCTTGAGAGTAGAGTTTTTGAGGACAAAAACCTTTCTTGAGGGAAAGGAGGGATATCCTCAAATATCACATAAACTCGAATAGTTGTGTAAGTCTAGACAATACTTGAAGGGATGTGTCTGGTAATAGCAACAAAGAGTTGTAAGTGATTAGATGTAACTCCAGACACCCGTAGTGGTGCAAGAATCTTTATCAAACATCTCCACATACTATATGGTCTGCCCGCATATATAGTATGGCATAAGAGATAGGAAGTTTGATTGTTATATTTGAAGGGAAATCTTCAAAAAGTTACATTTACTCTGAGTTAGAGTGGAGTTTAACCATCCGTAGATTGATGGTAGTTAGAAACTCAACAAGATTCTAGAGCATATGCTTGTGCAAAGATGTTACTCTAAGAGAAAAGTATCTCTCAACTTTGGAACTAATCCTTGTGATGCATGATTAGATTGGCTCTAGTTTATTTCTCCTATGGCCGTAGAGCTTTCCAAGGAGAAGTTTTAACAAGTTGGTGATGCAACATGGTAGCGTAGTCTACAAATATCTAGTAGCATGGTCTAAGAACTTGCGCTACTAGAGTGCTCTCCAGTACATTAGCTTCTGTGCTAATGACATGATGCAAAATCAAGGCATGAAATTTGTCTTAAGGTTTTGGTTGAAATACCAAATCATGGCTTGTGTGAGCATGATCATGGCTTGTGTGAGCATGATCCTGTCTTTACAGAGGTCTGGCGCACTGTACGCGTACGCACTTTGTCACAGCCTCGCCCACCTTCCTCGCTGGCACGTAATGCTAGTCCGGAGAGACTGGCCGTAGGTGCGGTGGGTAGCGAGGCGAGAGTTAGTCCGGAGAGGCTAGCCGAGCCTTCGGGGTATAGTTTTGATAGTCCAAGTGCGGGTCATCCTGGGATTCAGAAGACCTGTGCACTAGTAAAAAGACAGTTTTATTGGCCTAGTTTGTTTAAGAACGTCCAGACTTATGTGCTGAAATGCAGTAAGTGCCAGGTCAATAAACATGAACGTTTTAAGGTTGGAGGACTACTCCATCCGGCCGCTGGAGATTCCTCAAGGGAAATGGGAAAGCATTTCCATGGATTTCATTACCGGTTTACCCAAGCAGTGTGGGTGGTAGTGGACAGGTTAACTAAAATGGCAAAGTTTATTGCCGCGAAGAAAACTGTAAAAACGCCAGAGTTGGCAAAACTCTTTATTGAACATCTCTACAAGCTATATGGCCTGCCCGCAAATATAGTGTCGGATAGAAGTCTTCAAAAAGTTGGATACTACTCTGAGTATGAGTACGGCAGATCATCCGGAGTCTGATGGTCAAACAGAAAGGGTTAACCAAATACTCGAGGATATGTTGCGTTATTATGTAAGTAAGAAGCAATCAAATTGGGAAGAATATTTGCTCATATTGGAGTTTGCTTATAACAGCTCCAAGCATTCAGCGATTGGATTTACACCATTCATGTTAATGCATGGATTCCAGCCGAGATCTCCGATGGCTGTAGGCCTAGAAAAGGAGAAGATTTAATCTGTCAAGGATTTCCTTGAAGATATGAATGATATGCTCAGAGCCGTACGTGAGAGCATTCATAGCGCTCAGGATCGCGCCAAAACTTATGCGGATAAAGGACGAAGAAAGGTGACCTTTGCAGAAGGTGACTTTGTATTCCTCAAGGTTCCTGCGCAGTCAGAAACCATGAAAACGGGAAAGTGTAATAAACTTTCTCCGAGATATTGTGGTCCTTTTAAAATCCTTAAGAAGATTGGGGACGTAGCATATAAACTTGAGTTACCAGAGAGTTCTCAAGTCCATCCTGTCTTCCATGTCAGTAAACTGAAGAAATCAGTTTACGGGTTAGAGAACGCAGTTTCTCCAGAGATTTTGGTGGACTTGATAGAGCCACCAAAGATACCACATGAATCTGAAAAGATTCTACAGTATCGTGACAGACAAACCCGACATAAAGTGTACCAGGAGGTATTTGTTAAATGGACAGATAGGGATGAGGAGGTAGCTACCTAGGAACGCCGTAGTGCAATTTCCAAAAGGTTTTCCCAGTTGTTTTCGAGGACGAAAACTCTTCTTAAGGGGGGGGTAATGTCACGTAGGCTGTAATGCCTGTGATGACCGACGGCGGCAGACCGGATGGCCATGTCCGGGGTTCAGTGGGAGAGGACGCCCGTGCGACGGAGTCATGGGCGGCCAGGCTAGTGTGGACGGTAGGCCACACACTATATAGCCTGGGGATGAGGGGCAATCCTCATTCTTCCTCTATGGCTGGGTGGTGAGCCAGAGGCCGTCCCCTCTTGTGGTAATGCCCATAGCGGTGTTACAGGAATGTAACACAAACACTTGCCACTGTTTTGTTGGGTCTGAGACACGACAGCATGCCTATATCCAAGTGAGCATATGTTTCCTTTGCTTCCGTATGTCTGTAAAGGTTGCTAGCATGAAGACCGGGAAATTGTAATAGACATGGAAGTTGTGCTACTTGGCCTCTTGAAACTCTAGAGGAGTCCATCTTCTCTTTAGGGACATGTACAATGGGTCAGTTGGTGGCGCGCATATATAGACTTGAATGTACTTTAAAATTGTTAAGTATTCTTTCTGCCAGTCTGGCTGTATTCCAAAATCCTCTAATTTGGGTTGTGCCTCATCTGTGACAATTGTGGCATAGCCTCCTCTTGTGTGTATGGGGTGAGCCTTTCTCTACCTGTGAAAGTAATAACTGATCATGAAAGTGACAATTCTGATCTCCAACATGTTCACCAATTGGGAATTGGCCAATTTTGTGTGCTGCACCACATTAGCCCATAATGTACCCTCTCCAGCCAAGGGAAGTGCACTCTTCTAAATCTAGGCGAGGTGCTCTCATAGAGGGTATGGCACATAATGATGTTTTGTTGGTGTGACCTCGGAGTAGGCTTCTGGTAAAATCCTTCAAGCTGGTTCAAAGGGTGTTACTTGCATTAGCACTTTGAACATCAGCTTGGGCTTTAATAGAGGATTACCAGTGCGCGAATGAAGCCCTCATATTCTGCACCAGACAATGATTCTAAAATTGTATCATCAGTGAAAGCTTCAATATTGTCCTCCTGGGGAACATGATAGTGTACCTCCTGAGGTTTCCATTGGGGAGATAGGTGATGTGCGAGTATCTCCTTGGGGGTGAGAGGGTTAGTGGGAAAATCTATTTACTATGAGGAGTGAAAGTAGAGAATATGTAGTCAGTCTAAGATGTGTTAGTAGGTGGGGCATTAGGATAGGGATTAAGAAGTTTACTAGAGAGACATTAGAATATACAGGGAAAGTCGTAATTGAAGATGAAGATGAGGCCTCTTTCTGACCATGACCTGTGCTATGGGGTGGGTGGCTAGGCTTGCGAGATTTCATAAACTCTTGAAGGTCAGGGTTATCCTCAGGATTTATGATAGGATATTCAATATGTGTGGCATCAAAATTGTAGACATTAGGAGAAATGTGGACTCAATTTTGGGCCTTTTAGTTCTAGAGAGAGAGTGGTGCTCAACCAATGAGGAGGTGGCTTCCGTAACGGAGAAATTCGGCATTTTAAAGCAAGAATTCAAGTAAATAGAGTAAAATTATGCTCAAAATGCATATTAAAATAACATTTACTCAACTTAAAATAATAATAAAATAATACTACCGAATCTTTGCACGTATGCTAAAAGATAGTGATAGTTAATGATAGAGAATCTCTAAGTTTCCCCCCAAAACTAGCTCTGATCTTCTTCGTCTCCAACATAGTTGTTCTTTCTTTTTCTAAGTCTTCTCCAAATTAAGCACTCATCTTCTTCTTCCGTGTGTCTTTTGCTAGACAAAATGGCAACTTGTAGAAAGCCTCGTACTAGCATTTCTGCTATTACTGTTGCAACAAAGAATGTCAAGCGTACTATTTTTATGCCTATCGAAGTGTTTGTTGACTTCTCCTTTGATGAAGAAATAAGAAATACTTCAACAATGTTTATTTTCAACTCAAGTAAGGCACTGGAATTTTCGGACAATGGTTGGGACAGGAGAAAGACAGAAAGTATCATTTCTGTTTTGGAGAAGAAGTCAATAGTTTGCAAGTACATTATTGGCTCTCAAAACTTCATTGCAACTTTTCACTAGACCAGATATCATTATGTTAATGGCAACCTTGTTCCATTAAATCAAGATTTGGAGTCAAATCTTGAGAATACGCCTCTAGTAATGGAGATATATTTGGAAGGGCAAAAATGTTGAACACACTATCTAAAACATCTCTTTCTAAAACTAGAGAAGACCTTACATAGGAGGAGATTGAACAATTACCAAAAGATTATAAATTTATAATGGATACTAAAAAGGTAAACCATTTATATTTACATTCACCATTTAGTATGTTGTGCATAACATTATGTAATATAACATTAACAAAACCCCTTTTTTACAAGTGCCAAGGCGAAAAGAGAAAACGACTTTCTGCAAAGAATCTCTCTCATACTATTTACTTGATTAATTGTTGAACGATGACAGTATTGAGACATTGTAACTCCAAAAGCAATTGTATATATGAAAGATTTTTTTCTTACAAAACAATGTCTGGTCTCTTACAAAATTAATGTTAATGTTACAAATGTAAATATAAGTCTAATGATGGTGATGCCAATCAGAAGAGTTAGGGGCACGGGAGCGATGTCATGATTGAGAGGTCGACTGCGCTTGGGACTGAGGGGGCCGTTGATTTTGCTCCTCTTGTTGCAGTCTTTCCATTTCTTCCCATAGTGTTTCTTATCTTTCCCTCTCTGCCTGTAGCTCGTGACCTGCTTCCTGGAGTCCACCCACTCATCCACCTCTGCTTGCAGCTTGTCATACTCATGCAGGGCAACCACATGTTCTTGGACTTGTCTTTGCCACTCCTCGTCTCACTAATGTATTTTCTTTGTAGCTTCCCTTGCAAATTTGTCCGCCCTCTTGATCTCTTCTTTTGCACGATCATGGACAGCCAAAATAATTCTTTGTACAGATTTTGTCCTGAATTGTTTTACGTGCAAGGGACCATATTTGTCAGACTTATTTCATGTACACAGAGAAAAGCTTTGTTAGAGACATTATAGCTACATTTGATTATGCAAGTCTACATTACAAACATCACTTACATCAAGAATATCAAAATTTTTCTTTATTAAAAGAGCAACATTTAGGGTCATCCTCCATCCACAATTGACATCATTTGGCTGGATTGGCACCCTTATCCTATGATATCTCATGCGTTGAACAAGTTTCGGCTTCAATAGGAGATGTTCCAATGCATATACAAACTTTTGAGCACATGTGAGAGGTCCAAAAACCCGCATCAACTTATCCTGCTTAATGTTAATAGGGACTTACTCTCTAACGTGGCCATGATATTATTGAACAGAGTTAGCAAAATAACATGTGTTTTGCTCAATATCGTACAACATCAAACTCCACTGTCGGCGGCTGAAAAAAACAAAGAGGACATAGGTGTTATTAAAGAAAACATATATAGATTACCAAAGATTTGATATCAATTTTAAACTTAACATGACTCACTCTTCATGGTAAGCCGTGAAAACAAGTCTTGCCAAGTCGAGGTTCATTGGTTCAAACCAGGACATCAGGTTCAAAAATGTTGAGCTTTCATTTTGTAATGCCACAGAAATGAGAGGATCCACAATATATGTACAATTTTGGACCTCTTATGGTAGTAGTAATATACAATACCTAAAGGCAACAATGAAAAGAACAAAGAATTAGTCCACTGTGGTACTTACAGCTCAGTCATGCATCATACTATATACATCATGCATTGTATATACTATACATACCATAGGAAAATATTGACAATGTTATCTGTGATTTCGAATGCGTCATTCCTCAAAACATTTAAATCATATGCATCCAGACGCCTGACAACTCTTTGGCCCCGAAGTGAAAAAGTCACTTTTTGACCGCAATAGCAGCCTCCAAAACTCTCAATTCTCTGATATTGTTTGCTTCAATCAGACTTAATTCCCTCTCTATCATATCTGCATCTTCTTCTTCTGCAATAATTTCAACTTTAGCGGAGGGCTGTGGGGCTGGGGTATCATCATTGAAGTGTTCAAGTCAACCTACTCTAAGAACGGGTTGAGGAGCATGGGAGCTCTCGGATGGCCTTGTACAAGGATGGAGGGGGGGAACTGTAAAGATACGCCGCATTCAAGAATCGCTTACAGAAATAGGAACAAGCATCTGGTCGTATCTGTACCGCAATCGACGAAGGGTATCAAAATCCCTCGGCATTATTGTCAGCCTGTGGTGGTGGGCATGAGCGGTGAGAAAGTAAGCATCTTCAAAAAACTCGATGATCCAATTCTCAGTGATTTCTTGAA
The DNA here is from genome assembly GCF_041138505.1 of Cibotium barometz. Taxonomy (NCBI): domain Eukaryota; kingdom Viridiplantae; phylum Streptophyta; class Polypodiopsida; order Cyatheales; family Cibotiaceae; genus Cibotium; species Cibotium barometz. Next base: position 24,429,902 of record NC_141087.1, read on the forward strand.
GACACAATAATGCAGATGATTGCCACCGCATGCCGATACTCCATTGCTCACAAATTTCCCTCATAATCCTCCTGCATGTGTCGCTCAACGATAAAGCTCCTGCAAAACTGCCCAATGAGTTTGATACCTCCTTGTTCTGCCTTGTGCTTGCAGTGACTCAGTAGGTCTTTCAAGCCTCCGAGCAGTTGTCTTGGTATACGAGCCATCTAAACAAATAAACAAAGTGTTATGAGAAACACATTTAAAAAGTCAATACCAAGCGATATAAAAAAAATAGGATTCCATAGTACATTGTATCACTTGGTACTGACTCCATGACCCCATGACTCATAGTGGGGTCAGTACCAAGCGATATAAAGCAGACAAGAATCCCGAGGCCTTTGTATCGCGCTTGGTATTGACCCCATGACTAACGTTATCACATTGGGGTCGGTACCAAGTGAAAAAAAGAAGACAGGATTTTGGAGGCCTTTGAATCGCTTGGTGCTGACCCCATGACTCACACTGGGACGGGGTACCAAGCGTATAAAGCAAACAGGATTCCGGAGGCCTTTGAATCGCATGGACTAACCCCATTGTGAATGTTATCACAGTGGGGTCGGTACCAAGCGATATAAAGCAGACAGGATCCCAGAATCGCTTGGTACTGACCCCATGACTCACAGTGGGGTTGGTACCAAGGGATATAAAGCAGATAGTATCTCGAATGTCTTTGTTTCGCTTGGTACTACTGACCCCATGAATCACAATGGGGTTGGTACCAAGTGATATAAAGCAGACAAGATCTTGGAGGCTTTTTGTAAGATTCCTCCCCAGCCTCTCAAGATGTCCAGCATCTTCCCCTGTAAATCAATCCCCTCTTCAGAAATATAAAAGATCTTGTCTCTACCTATTTTTGACATAGAGAGAGAAAATATTCTAGAGAGAGAATATTCAGATTTTGAATATTTTTAGATAGAAAAATTTCTCATATTATTAAAATGAATTCCCCTGAAACAGAAATTCAAAAAGAAATTTCCAATGTGCAATTGGAATTTATTGGAAATGGATATAAAGGACCTTAGCCTAAGGGTCTAGATTTTCAGAAATTTTTGGATTATGGTCCAATTAAGGTTCCTATCGGCCAATAGCATCAATCCATGTGTAGGGAGGAGATAAATCCAATTTGTAAAAGAAGATACCCAAAAATGAGTAAATGCTCACATAAGATGAAGAGTTGAAAATGTACAAGGTTTATTAGTAAAAAACTATAGCAATATTAAAAATATGAGATATTTTGGGTATCCAAAAATGAGTAAATGCTCACATAAGATGAAGAGTTGAAAATGTACAAGGTTTATTAGTAAAAAACTATGAGCAATATTAAAAATTTGATATATTTTGGGTATCCAAAAATGAGTAAATGCTCACATAAGATGAAGAGTTGAAAATGTACAAGGTTTATTAGTAAAAAACTATGAGCAATATTAAAAATATGAGATATTTTGGGTATAATGATTCCATTTTGACACATATGTAAGGAAGGGGAGTCCATTAAAGGAGGTGCATATTTCACATGCTTGAATGAGTTTTAAACTCATAAAAATTGAGATATTTCATCTCTCCTCTCTCCTAATTCAAGTCTAGTTGCAAAAAGTTAGCTCAACTGACCTAAAAATGGTCATAAATTGACCAAACTAAGTTGGAAAATTCTAGAATGAGTTTGTTTGGTTAGGAGCTCACTTTTTCCTATAAATAGAGGCCTTCCCCCTTTGTTAAAACTCAACAATGTCTAATGCATTGTTACTCTACTCCACCCAAGCCAAGAACTATGAATTTGATTAATAATTCATTAGTTTTTGACATTTCCCTCTTCCAAAGATTGGTGGCCACTCTTGTTCAAACAAGAGTTGAACCCTCAAACCATCAAGCCAAAGGAAAGCTATCAAAGTCATTAGTAAGTTGGTGGTTCTTCTTTCTTTCAATTATTTTATGGATTTTTATGGTTTTAAAATGGTTTTTATGCTTTATGTCTTCTCTATAACGTTAGGCCTCATTACAAAAGGCATTCCTCTCTCTTCTCTAACAAAACCAACCATGCTCTATCCTAGGTGAATGGTTAAGTGATTAATGTCAAATTTTTATAATGTTTATCTCAATTAAGTGAAAAAATGTTTACTTTATGATAATTTCAATATTGGTGTACTTTTAAGTAGTTTTACAGATGTAGAAAATTGAAAAATGGTCAGCCATACAAAGGAGGTTATGGCGAAATTTTTAGAAATTAGTAAAAGAAAATTCATCTTTTTATTATTATAAAAGAGTTACTTTTAGCACAAATGAATTTCATGCATAGAGGCATGCATAAAAGATGAATATTTTATTATAAAAGAGTTACTTTTAGCATAATTGAATTTCATGCATAGAGGTATGCATAAAAGACGAATATTTTATTATAAAAGAGTTACTTTTAGCATAATTGAATTTCATGCATAAAGGTATGCATAAGAATATGGATCTGTTGGTTGATCTTGCTGATCTGCAATGAGAGTCCATCTGGATTTTTATAAGTGATTATATTGCCGAGTATGATGGGCTAGGAACTATTGAAAAGGCCCCTGAGTGGACAGGTGGTGAGCGTTCTAGTTGCCAATGATGCCATAGATACTCTGATGAAATTAAGAATCAACCAGATAATTTGGAAGATTGTGATCAATGGTACTATGGTTTCATTAAAGGATTGTTTTAAAGTTAGCTGATGATAAGAAAAAGGCAATTTCATATTGGGTGTGTAAGTGGTGTGGCTAGTTTTATGTTTGCATGAACTTCCGGCTAGGGGGCCTTGGAACTCTTTTCCTTGGTACCCAGGACAAAACCTAACCAAATTCCAAATTGGATCCCATCACTACAGTGGTTGGGCGGTTAGCTAACCCATGGGATCGGATGGGGTTAGGCTGGCTTGATGGATCCGTAAATCGAGACTCAATTTCTGTTATTACGATAGATAAAGTAAATCCCGGATAGTAATTATTCTATGGATAGGAATCAACGGCTGTGCCTCTTCATGGGGAAAAAAGCGTTGATCCCAATGTTCCAAGTGCAAGTTTCTTCCTTGATCCGACCGAGTATCTTTATAGGTGCAGTCGGATCAACGTGATTAGTAATGATCTTGACTATGTTAGAGTAAAAAGTTATCCTGGTGGAATCACCCGTGCTTTCCGGGTAAGGAAAGTTTTTCCGGGTTCGGTTTTGGAAAAACCAACGGATTAGTCTCTTGTCCGAATATCTGTGGACGAGGCCCCGAGTGTGGGACCCTGCCCCGCGCAAGAAGTGCTACTTCCGCTGCTAGTACCCCGAATCCATTGTGCGGTGGGGACAGGGATCTCACAGTTGGTATCAGAGCGATTAAAGATCAACTGAGAAGACAAATATGTCAAAAATTTATCAAGAAACACAAAAAGGTTGTAATTGTGTGATATAATTCATACAATTTGATATTCAAACTGAAAATTCGTAAATTAGTAATTGGGTCTTCAAATGGAAGTACCGCAATTGTATGCAACCCTGACTTGCTTGAGGCCTAGACATGATGGTATTTACCTTATAGTTCCAAGTATCATGACTACCCGTATATACCAAGGATATAACTACAGCTCTTTACCGACAGTATATACGAGTAAATCTAAGACTTGAAATTATAAGTGTTAATGCTATCCAGATGATGATTTCGAATGTGGTTGATATGATTTTTAATTCTGTTTGAGAATTGATGAATTGATTTGGATTCTGATTGAAAAATGATGATTTCTGAAATTTAGTTGAAATATAATAATCTGAACGAAACCACAATGAGGATGAATGGGACGAGTCCTTGTGATGATATTCATAACTGGAATGATGATATTAAATTCAACAAATCACTATGAGATTAGTGGATTGTGCTGTCAAATTGCTACTGTTAACACTTGACTCAGTAGATCAAGTTAAGGGATGACAAATTGAGAACTTGCTTGACTGAAATTCTCGTGGAGGAATGTTCAGAAAGAAATTTTTCGGTCTAATGAACCATTATCATGTTAAAAATATGGATGATATGATCTAAATGAATTAATGATGAGTTCTATATAAAGCTACATGAACGGTGTGGGAGGTTTTTGCTTGGATAATCCTTTGGATAGATTTTATATGATCAAGTCTTCTATAAAAAACAATGACATGATTGAAATGCTCAAGCTCTCATAGTTTGCAGGGCTTCGAAGGAAGGTAGTCAAGGAAGTTTGCAATGATTTTCGTGACTTGGTCAAGCCTGATGAGGTGGTGGAGGCATGTGACAAGGTTTCAATAAGAGAAAAGGGATACAGAGCCATATCAAAGCTACTCATCCAAGGTATGAGGCATCATGATCTTCGTGTGTTCGGCTTACCTTGACCACATGCCGTACCAATGGCACGACACCAAAAAAAATGGCTTTTCCAAGATTCATAGGTGAATGCAAACATGTTGAAGATTTAATGATTGTAGAGAAGCCAAAAAAAAATCAATATTCAACTATGACATGTATAATAACATATTTACAGATGTTAGAAGGGTCCAATCAGCCATGATGAAGTTCTATCAGTGTGCACAATAGAGGACTATGAGGGTAATCTTATTTTTGTTATCAAGATTGATGAGGCACAAATTCTTAAGCATCAAAAAATGGAAAGAATCAGTATAGGGTTGATGAACAAAGCTTTAAATTATGTCCAAGGTGAGGAAGACCAACCATTACATAACACATAGTCAGAGATGGAACTATGATAAATAGGGACAACTGCAATGCCAGATGAGAATCATGATACTCTCAAATGGTTGTTTTGGCACACAAAACAACCATTTGCCCAAGGTGAGGAAGACCACCCATTACATAGCACATAGTCAGAGATGGAACTATGATAAATAGGGACAACTGCAATTCCAGATGAGAATCATGATACTCTCAAATGGTTGTTTTGGCACACAAAAATTCCAAGCATCATTGATGCTCAGAACGAAGGTGAGATTCTTGTGGTGGATGGGGTAGGAAACTTTACAGTTGAGTGGCATGAGTGCTGACTTGAAAGTATTGAAGTGCATGCATGGGGTGTGTGGTGGTCCTAGATGTGTAAACCCATGCCTCTATTGCATGGCAGGCATGAACAGTTTGGATTGGTACAATCCTATAACGGATTGTAAAAAGCCTCCATTTAGAGACAAGACAAAGCAAGTAACTAGTGATAAAGACCAAACCAAGGCTAAAGGGAAATCAAAGACTTAGATCAAGGGAAAGTCAACAAAAATAGCTGAATTCAAGGGTGAACCATGTATTGTGCTTGAGGATCTCAATTGGGATCCCATACTTCCCATAAACTACAGAGAATTCACATTTGTACTTTATAAGCAAAAATTAAAATACTAGATAAGCTATTAAAGCCTCATCTTGACTATGCTCATTCCATTTTGCTATCAGAGCTATCGGATGCATGTTTAGAGCAATGTGAGATTTTACTCTCTAACATGGGCTTTCATGGTGGACATGTGCAACTTAAAAAGGATGACAAGAAATCAGGTACCATTGGTGATGTTCTGGCATGTGCGTTAATGGGAGGAGCCAAAGCTAGGAGGTTCTTGTCAAACTATGAAAATAAACAAGTTACAATAGTGTGAGAATGTTGGAAATCTCTATGTGAGCACACAACTAACCAAGCTAGTGATCCAAGGATGACAAAGCTTTGTATGAGGGTCTAGAGAGAGCTTGATAATTTTATAAAACTCTTATGTAAGCAAATGATTGAAGGTGATTATGCAAGTTAGTTTGAAACAACAAACAAGATGCTTGTGGAAACAATTGTAGCTGCCTGGGGGAACAAGGACATAACCTTCTACCTAGTAAGAGTTTTTGCTTCATGTAATTCGTACATTGACTAATTATTATGATATAAAACAATTATTAGTACGTTTTTTTATATGTGAAGCATATTTTGTTTGCACATGGCCCATACTTTGTGAGGAACCAACAGCCTCTTGCTACACGGAGTACTCAAGGCATGAAAAAATCACACTATGCCGCATGTATCAACTATTTTCGTACAACTCGACATGGTGGCAAAAAAACGAAAACAAATGCACTACAAGAGCTTTTCAACACATTCTACCGAGGAAAATGCAATGATACAATGAAATTCTTAAAAAATAGGTTAGTTTATATAACACAAAAAGTCACTATTATTAACATCAATATATTATCAACACTCATCATGCTAAATAAAGCGTATCTTTATGAAGATGGTGATTGAGAAGGAGAAAAAGTTAAGGTGACGCAAATTGTAACAAAAATTATTCTCAATACAAGTAAGAAAATAATTGTAAAAAAGTCTTTTTTTCACTTCAACTCTTTATCTTCCTCTCAAAGAGACTCCCCTCGTTTTCGAGGTTTTCTTTGGGCAGTTGTTTGCCCTCATCTTCGGATAACTATTTAGCCTTATCTTCTTCGAGTAGTTTGCCTCTATACCTTAATAGCTTTTGGGGCTGATAGCCTCCAAGAGCATGGGCATTCAAATCAGGAGCTGACTTTGCATATGCCGCATAACACAAGAAATACCTTTCCCTCGATGCCCATAGCCCTGGTGCATATCCAAAAATATGTATAGCTTCTTGCTTCTCTATCAACATTATCTTTTTTGTGTTGTGCTGTATTCTTCCATATCTTAAGTATGCTGACACAACCTTTAAGGCCATCAATGGTGTGCGTGAATCATCTGAATATTTTGAATGGTAAATGATTAGCACACATGGAGGTATCCTTGAAATATAGTGGCTAAGGGTTGTGTCTTCGCTAAAAAAAGTTTGTTTACCTCCACACCTCGACTGAGGAATCCATCTTCATGTGCTATCTCAAGCTGTAAATAAAGAAAATATTTACTTTACAACATTATAAATCTTAAAAAAATGTTATTAATTTATTCTTATAAATACCTTTTTGTTCTCATCGCCAACATGTCACTTATTCTCCCACAAGTCAATTGAACCTTGTTGAGGATTCTGTCCTTCTTAGTATGGAATCTTTGGTTGCTCCCTTCTCATATTAGAGATTTCGACTTTCTTGAATAGCCAAAAATTCTTCTTCTGTGGGAAGAATTTTTTTGTGTTCTTCAATCTTTTTTATGCACATTTCTATAGCCTTAGGTGCACCGATGAAATTTCCACCTGCTATGTGTCTGTATCAAGTAATGAAAATTCATTAGTGGCATTTGGATCTAAAAAATTTGATGCAACTTGATATCCATTTGTATAAGATTCCTCCCTCCGGATTTTGAGGTGTGCAGGTGTAAGAACCTCCCCTTCTGATCTTATAATTATTCCCCTCTCTGAAATAAAAGAAAGATCCTGTTTTACCCTGTTTTGGCCTAGAGAGAGAAAATGTTCTAGAGAGAGATTATTCAATTTTTAGATTTTTTTGGATGAAAAAATATCTCTTCTTATTAATATAAATTTCCTTGAAACAGAAGTTCAAAAAGATTTTCAGAAGGTGCATTAGAAATCAATTATAATCTGTTCAAAAGGCCTTATCCTAAAAGAGTCCAGATTTTCGAAAAATTTTAAATTAAGGTTCTGAGAGGCCAATCAGATTCATCCCAATGTAGGGAGGAGACAAATTGAAGAAATAAAGAAAATCCCCCCAAAAATGAGTAAATACTGACATAAGATGAAGAGTTGACTAAGGACAAGGATATTAGTTAAAAAAGAATAGATATTTAGAGAAATGATGCATTTTTGACACCTCAGTGTGGGGGAATTCTTGTCATGAAGGAGACGCCTACTTGACACATGTGGTTAAGTTTTAAACTCACAAATAATGAGATATTTTCATCTCTCCTCTCTCCTGCTTCAACTAGATCCAAAAAGTAAGCTAAACTGACCTAAAAATGGTCAAAAATTGACCAAACTAATTTGGAAAATTCTAGAATCAGTTTGCTTGGTTAGCGGCTCACTTTTTCCTATAAATGAAGCCTCCCCCTTTGTAAATGGTTAATAGTGTTTTATGCACTGTTACTCTACTCCTCCCTAGAGCCAAAAACTGTGAATTTATTAATAATTCATTAGTTTTTGACCATTCCCTCTTCTAAATAGGCCTTGGGGGTGGCCAATATCTCATAATGTACAACTTTTATAGTGCCATAATTTTCATGACACTTATTAAAGTCCTGAATTGGAGGATCATACTTGTTAATCCAAAATGGGATTAACACCCCCTCAGGTGTGATGATGCAAATAAGGGTGAGCTGGCACTAAAAGTACACAGATGTGCGAGGCTCTTTGGACTGTGAGTGGGAGCCCAGACTAATCCCCAAAGGGAAGTAAGTTCAAAGCTTTGCTAAAAGCTTCAAACTTCTCTCTTTAGAGAGCCTTCATGAACAAATATACCATGTTGTCCTGTGTTGGCACATAAGCTAAGATGATTTACCCTACAGAGCACCTCTCCCTATCATAATGATAATGCACCTCAATGTGCATTATGCGAGCATGAAGAATTGGAACCCTCACAACTTCCATAGCACTTTGACTGTCAGTAAAAATGATAGTGGCTAAGGACTCGATAATAGCCAAATCAAGAATAAGGCATCTCAACCAAACACACTCAATTATAGTTGTAAATGCTATCCTATACTCAGCTTCACTCTAGAAGTGGCCACAGTGGGTTGCTTCTTGCTAAGCCATGATATAAATGAATCACCAAGATGAAAGTAAAAACCACTCACACTCACGTGTCATAACAGCCAACCCAGTCTAAGTCTGTAAATTAATGTAGTTATGATTTACATCCCTTGGGATAAAACAACCCAAAGTTCTTGGTGCCCTTTTGGTAATGAAACACCCATTTGATAGACTGCCCATGCTTTGTTCCTCGACTCTACATAAATCTAAACAATATTGAGACTCCATACCAAATTTCAAGTCTTGTGTTACATAAGAAGATAAAGCATCTACCAATGAGGTGATAGCTCAAGTGGTGAAGATGTTTGACCAAGAGGTCCTGGGTTCAAAAGCCCTCTTGGTGGTTCCTTGGTGGCATCACCTACATGCAGTGGAAAATCAATAACTACAGGAGGATCTTGGGCCTAAGGCCAGTTGAAAAAGAAGAAGATAAAGCATCCAACAATTTCATGATATATAGACCAACATAAAAAGAGTTAGCTCCATCTTCAAGACTAAGTCACATACCAGGTTCCATAGGTGTAGCAACACATTTGTAGTCTTAAATATTGAACCTCTTTAATAATTCCTCTATGTATTGTGTCTGCAGCATAACAATGCCATAATTATGCTACCAAAACTCAATTTCTAAATAATAGTGCAGCATGCCATCAATGTATAGTACAATGACCAAACATTCATCTTCATTCCTCTTAATGTAGAGGGTACTACCAATAGGACTGTTGCATAATTTGGGAGCCTTTTTTAAGACCATAAAAAGCCTTTTTCAATTTGCATAATTTTGTTTCCTGACCTTTCTGAAAAAAACCATGAGGCGAGATACATAAACCTCCTCATGTAAGTCTCCATTCAAAAAAGAATTTTTGATGTCCAATTGACGTATATTCCAACCTTTATGTGCTTGCTTTTTATCTCTTGACACTATCAATAGGTTTATGTCAAAGCTTGTAAACCCATTTTGTACCAATGGCCTTCTTACCCCATGAGGCAAATCAAACAGCACCCAAAAGTACCATTTTTAAGTAAAGCATCATTTTCAAATTGTATAGCACTCATCCATTGTTCTAATTTCTTTGCTTCATCAAAGGAGATAGGTTACTCTTTATTACATAAACTGGCAACAAAAAGATCATGACCTATGTGAACATGAGATGCATGATGAGAACCTACACATATCTTGCTAAGCAAAGGAGTGGCCAATGTGCTGTCACATAGTGTTTTTACTAGCTATTTTGGCATACTTTTTGACTCCTTAGTTTCCCTTGTTTCCTTATCAACTGAATCATCCACATTTGTCTCAATAGGATAATCTATGGGTTGAAAAACATGCTGATTTTTAACTTGTGTGGGTTAATTTTCCATTAGGGAAAATTTGGACTCAAATTGGACCCTTTTAGGATTGGTACACATTCTCTCTCTGCAAAAATGGGATCATGTCAATTTTTTTGCAAATCAATTTAGAAGTGAGCAGATTTTGGTCATTTGGAATCTACTCTTTGAGACCTTTCCAATGATATATAACATGATGCGCAATTTTGCATATTTAAGAAGTCCCCAAATTTTGTGTGATGATGTGGCATTTGACATTTGGAATCTAGTCTTTGAGACCTTTCCAATGATACATAGTGTGATGCTCAATTTTTCATATTCAAGAAGTCCCCAAATTTCATATACCATTGAAAAGTTCTTGAAGAGTAGATTCCAAATGTCCATACTCCGCTCACTTCTGAGTTGATTTACAAAATTTTCACCATAAGCCCATTTTTGCAGAGAGAGAATGTGTAGCAATCCTTAAAGGGCCAATTTGAGTCCAAATTTTTCCTAAATGAGCATTCCTTTAAGTACCCAAATTCTTTACATCAATGTGTCACCATTGAATAATGGAAGCAGAGTGTCTAATATGTCCTATAAACATACATTTTCCTAAAGCAAGGACTGAATACAACATCTCTACTCTCAAGAATATTCTTGGTAGCATGATGATAGAGATGGTAACGTTTACCTTCTGGGCTGTACTGCATAAAAATACATTTAATAGCCTGAAAAGCCTTTGTAGGAAACCTGTTCAAAACATATATTGCACACACGATTGCTTCTAGCCAGGAACCATGAGGTAATCTTGACTTTTGACCATATAACGTGTCATCTCCATGAGAGACCAGTTTTTGCGTTCAACTACGCGGTTTTGCTAAGGTGTATAGGTGTATAGGGCACAATACATTGGTGTTTTATCCCATGATCAGCCATGTATGCATGAAACTCCATAGACATATACTCCCCTCCTTGATTCAATACACACAAGGTACCACTCTTACATGTAGAAACATTTTTAACCATAGAAACAAAGTGCTTAAAGGACATAAAAACCTTGGATTTTTGTTTCAATGGATATACCCACGTATCTCTAGAATAATCCTCAATTAATGTGCAAAATTAGAGCTATCTCCCAATAGATGGTTTCCTCATAGGACTACATACATCACTGTGTATAAGCTCTAATTTTTGGATAGCTCTAGTTGAACCCTCTTTCGTCAGAAATGATGCTTGCTGCATTTTTTCCAAGAATATATCCCTCACAAACATGTTTGATAGGGGCTTCAAGATGTGGGAGCTCAAACCCATGTCATGCTTATAAAAATGCAATAAACTACCAAAGTTCAAGTGACCAAAGCATGCATGCCACAACGTAGTATCACCCATTGCCTTTGTGGCAAAAACTAGACATACATCATGCTTTTGTCTTTCGTATGTATCTAGCCTATAAAGGCCATGAGACAAAGTACCAAAAGAAACAATTATATTATCATCACTTGATCATAAACAATACATCCATCATCCTCAAAATGAATGACTAAGCCAACCTTAGTAATAGTAGAGTCAAATAACAATTCTTCTTGATCCTTGGTACATATAATACATCTAAGAGAATAATTGTTCCACCATTTGTAGCAGTGAGAATAATTTTACCAACACCTTTTACATGATATGAGGAGTTGTTTGCAAATGTAATGGTATTTCCATGTGTAGCAAATTCAAGTAATGAGAACAAACTATGATGAGAAGTAATTTGCTTACTAGCACCACTGTCAAAATACCAAACATGTACATCTAATAGCCATACATACATCCTTATGCTTACAAAGGGTCAAAACTGCATTGCACAATGAAAGCCTAATCATCATGTGTATAGTTTACAGATTCTTTGTTTTGTGCATTACATCATGTTGACTTATCAGCTATACAACCATACCTGAGTCTTTGTTTTTCTCCTTCTCCAATGGCTTTCTACACTCATTAATGTAGTGACCAGGTTTCCTGCAATAGTTGCATTTTTCCTTCTTCTTTGGATTGTGGCCTTTCTTGTCTACAAGCTTTCCCGATGACTATGATCTTGGCTTGTAACTACTCTGAGGAAAGGATTTACCTTTGCCTCTTTGTTGACTGGTAGCAAAAGCTTGATCTCTTATATGCATGATAGATTTGTTTTTCCTAGATTGCTCTTCTTGTTGCAAGAGTAGAGAGACTAAGGCATTTAGATTGCCTTTCACGAGTTTGGCGGAGGTTGAAGTAAAACTTTGATACGAGTTTAGTAACACATTCAAGATAGTAGGCACCAATGAATTGTCTGGATCACTGCCGACCAACTGCTCCTTGAAATCTTTGATTTTTGTAAGAAAATTATTCATGGAGTCTCCCTCATTCATATTCTCTGACTCTAATTGCTTGCATAGATAAGCAACATGAGCTTCATTACGTACCTAGTGCAGTGATGCAAGTGCATCCCAATAATGTTATAGTCTTGCATGACTGAATGTGAGGAATGATACTCCTCTTGACTAACAAAGAAAGCAATGCATGTTCTTGCATATCTCTTCCATCCCACTTTGTTTGTTCCTACGTAGGAGGTATGTTATCTTGTGGTAATGCACCATGTGAAACTGAGTCCGTGTCTACAGATGTGCCTTTTACATCATGTTCATGAAAGGAACTAGGACATTTATTAGTACCAACCACAACATTCCATAGCCCTTTGGCTACTAATACATACAGTATCATATAGGACCATACAGGTAGTTGGACCCATCAAGCTTATGCTAAGCAAGTAATCACACACCCTGTAAAGTGATCCTTTGTTGCAACCAAGGTGGCTACTAATAAGGCCACTCATAATAGAGGCATGCAAGTTTTATGAAAGAAATGTAGGGTAAAGTGAGTAGACATTTTGCTCGTAAGATGTATAGATTGTTGTGTCATTGAAGTGAAGATTATAGATGAGATCCGATGTGGTGAGGGTTTAATGATGCTTTCATGCCTGCACATCCGTCTATAGTAGATCGGACAATATTACTCTAGAATCTAATGAAGAATAGTGCAAAAGAAAAACTACACACAAAAGCAAAACTTTACTTTTTGGGTGCAAAAGCACTAAAAAAGTGGACTATAAGATACCCCTCTATTTAGCGTAATTTTTGAACTTGTTAGGGTCCAAACTAGATTCAAGTTGAACTACAAAGTTGTAGATTGACTTGCAAGCTTTCCAAGCCTCAATCGGATCTAAATTTTGAGTTTCAAGCAAAAAGTTATGGCCAAAAAACTAACTTACAATTTTGTCATCCCCACCTAGTGGCGAATTTTCACGACTCAAAAAGTGCCATTTGAAGTAGATGACCCAACTTCTTGCACCTAATGATTTGTATGCAGCATTAGCATAGGTCTAGGTGAATGTTGCTCTGATACCAATGTAATGCTCCTTGCATTATAAGCTTGAGAACTTGTAAAACTAGTACTTTGATTCTCCACCCAACCATATCCCAAATAGTCCCTAAACTCATGGTTATATAGGCCTAAGTGGTGCATGACCTTCCAACTTTTGCCTCGACCTTTAATTGGCTATAGACATTGCCTTGTCCTTCTCCAATGCCTCTTCAACTACCCCTAGAAAGGGATGCCTACTTCTAAGTCCCTTGGGCTTCCATTGTGCACAATCTACTCCCCTTTTTATAGTCTTACACTTTAATGCCTATTAACCATTGCTTGAAATCCCTCGAACCTTATTTATATGCAACCTTTTGCATATAAATAATCTTTCCTAGTGTTATATTTTAGTTTTTCCTATCAGTATCATAGCAAGTTTGGTGTGCCAAGTGCTCCAATGAAGGTCATGCCAAGGAGGAGTGCAAGCTGACCCCATATTGTGCAATCTACATGACCAACACATATAGAAGAGAAGCCTGCTAATACAACAGTCATGTTTATCATCCACACCATAAGCTGTAGGTCCAAGGCAACACAATGTTTTAGCAAATGGCACCCATCAATCCAGCAAAATGCTAATGTACCATCGTATCATCCCTATGGGTGCGGTAGATCTAGAGGAGTACTTGGAAAAAAAATTCATTGTTCTGTTACTATTGTAAAGCCCCAGGTCACCATAGGTCTAAATGTCCAGTCTGAAAGCACCATCAAGGGGAGTTACAAAAAAACTAGGCGAAGGGGTTTACTTCTCAAGCTCCATCAAGATTGGGCCTATTCCGGTGGAAGATAGTCCACCAATAGCTGTACTGTGGTAGTGAAACGTTCACAAGAGTTGATGGACGAAAGAAAAGAATGCTTTGCCAAGGGCAAAGGAAAAACCCACAGATTGGGTGGACCAAAAGCGTGTTCGGGACCAGGTTTCCAAGTTAGTGCAAGAAGCACAAGGGGTGGTCTGGAAATGATCAACATGTTCCTTCCCAGATTTGAGTGGCAAGTCCGACTTTGCTGTCAACAAAGCAAAGCAAGGCAAGTACTCTTGTCATTCCTTCTTTTGGAAAGCGTGACAAAGGCCAAATTAAGAAGCCGATCAAAACTTTCACCAATAAATAAGGTAGCACATCCACCTAGTTGCCCTCATTGTCTTGAGACTGAGCTTGCAGATGGTGTGGGAAGCATCCGACATGCGAGAGGAACTGACAAAGGACAAAGAAGGCTGGAAAGTGCTAGTACAAACCAAATGCGTGAAAGAATTCTAGTTTGACAAAGAAGGCTGAAAAGTGTCAGTTTGCACACAGAATGCAGGAAAACTATCCAATTTGACGTGTGATTTCTCATGGTGGATCTAGAGTAAATATTATCACAGAGATGAAACCCACCAAGAACTGGGCATCCTGGAGAAAGAATTGGAACTGGCTCCATTTCTCATCCGAATGGCAAACCAGCAAAGAGTGAAGCTGCTTGGGTTGATCCGAAACTCCAAAATCTAGATAGCAGGATGTGACTTCCCAGTAGCTTTCATTGTGTTGAAGATGGAAGGAGTTGCCAAATCTTACCCCATGTTGTTGGGAAGACCATGGCTGAGACAAGAAAAGATTAAACACAATTGGGCAACTGATCAGATTACAATTCGAAACTAGAAGAAGAAAGTATGTGTACAAGTAGCATTCCATGATATGTTTACAACAATCCATGTGCCCAGTTTACAACAATCCATGATATGTTTACAACAATCCATGTGCCCAATTTTTCCTGAAGGATTGAACTGGATCAAAGGAGTTGATGTGGATGAAAAGGAAGAAATCCTTAATTAGAATTTCGATTTAGTACCATTGTTTGAAGTGGATGTGGATAAAATTATTTCCCATTATAGTTTGACTCTAGATATGGTCCAGTCTCCAACGTCTCATAGCACTATCTTGGATGATGTGGGTGTACCGAAGGAAGTTCAAGCTCTCATCCAGGCATAAGAAAATCATGAGAGAGTGATGAAGTACAGCCATAGGGTCATAGCAGATGAGATGGAAGATATGAATGTGGGTGATGTGGAGGATCCAAAGATGGTTCAAGTCATACAGCAAGCTTGATGTAGAATTTACACAAAAACTCCATAAATTATTAACATCATATGTGGATGTATTTTCTTGGTGTTATAAAGATATAAAGGGAGTTAGTCCTTAGTTTTATTAACATCATATCAATCTTAAGGAAGATGCCATTCCCCTCAAGCAATGATACGAGAGAAACTCGAATTATGCAAAGTAGATTAAGGAGGAAATTGATAAACTCTTGAAAGTGGGGTTCAAGTATCCAATGGATAAGGTGACCTGGCTGTTGAAATTTGAGCAAAATGATGAGCTATGGTGGATCAAACACTAGAATCAACATGATTAACAAAGTGATTAGCAAGTGATTAAGACGTAATTAGTGAATAATTAGCAGATAGATTAATGTAGGCATGGATACTCAAAAACCAGCAAATTCTCATTAGGGCTATGCCTCAATTTATAGTGTTTACATCAAGCATCAAATCCCATTGATTTCTCCATGATTTACTCCCTGAATATCTCCACCTTTTGCCTGATTCTCTCCACCTCTTCTCTTTTCCCTGAATATCTCCCAGAATATCTCCACACTCCTAAATTCCCTCATGCTACCCATTATTCTCTCCCAGTAGATTCTTCTCACCTTTTCACAGGTTCTTTCACAATTACATCTCCTCTTTTACAGCCTCTATCCAAGAGCTTGTTCCCACACACACCCTTTTCACTTGTATATTTCAACACCTCCCCTCAAGTGAATACTCCTAGTACACCTAGACCCTATACCAAGTTTGCCTCCCCTTACTTGGTAGTCCGCGACCAGTGTCTACTCCTCCCCTCAAGTTATCTCAGCACACCTGGACCCTGTATCAAGTTTCTTTCTTACTTGATAGTCCGCGACCAGTGCCTCAAGTCCCTAAACTCCATAGTCCTTGACACTCTCTCTCTCTATGTGTCCAAGGCTACTATAAGTGCCCGCGACCTTGACTAAAGTGCTCACACATACATCTACCACATGGCCTACATCATCGGTGGCTCAGAGGTGGTTTTACTTTATTGGGACAGGTTACATTGGGTTGTGGGGTCTCTCTCTCTCTCTCTCTCTCTCTCTCAGAGATTTTCACACGGCTCCTCACTCTTTGGAGCCTCACATCTTCTCTTTTATTCAGTCTTCTTCTCGTGGCAGCATCTCTCCACGTGTCCGTCTCTTCTTTCAGTCTTCTCGGGGTAGCTTCTCTTCTTGTGGCAGCTTCTCTTCTCGTGTCCATGTCTTCCTTCAGGTCTTCTTCTCGGTGTGGATCCTCTTCTTGGAAAGAGATATTCTTCTTCTTTCATGGCTGGGGCCATGAGCTCGTCCGTCAGGTCATTTTGCTCCATGTGAGCAACATGTTTCAATGTTTTGCTGACAGTTCCTTTGGGTTTTTGATGTTTATATTTTGTCATTATGCAATGCAAACCCAAATTTATGCGGGAGGTCTTACCTCTTGCCTTAATCTTGACAAGGGCAGTGTCTGTTCCCATTTTTACACTGATGCAATGTGCCCAATACATAATGCGTATAGCATTCATTCTCATGCACATTCCAAATGCAACTCTGGCTGTGAATAATCTTTAATTTGAGTGAGATTTATAGGCATCAACCAAGGGTTAAATGCAAAATGATGATTTTCACAATTTTATCAGCACAATTTTTCCAGAAATTACACTAAATTAAGGGTAACCAATTTGTACGGGATGGTTGGAGTATCAAACCAACTCCGATTTGAAATCTGAAGTTATAGGGATCTGTATCAGATACCTAATGGTTAATTTGAACCCTCAATTGCACCAAAGTACAGTGATTAGCACTGATTAATCACTGATTAGCAAATTAATGCTCTGGTTTGTGTGCAAAAAACAGAGTATGCGGGGAGCTCAGATCTGGTGCCTTCCACTTCAAATGAGCTCAAATGCTTTCAAAGGCATCAATAGCAATGAGTCTAGTAGAGGATTAAGCCAAGAAACACAAGATTTGACCAAATAATGAAAGCTTAATCTCTGTTTTACCAAAGTCACCTGCAAATTTGATGAAGAGCTTGGATCTCACTGTAGACTTGATGAAACTGAATTCTGTCTTCACCAGCTTGTAGAGCATGCTTGATTACCGTTTGTGCTAAGAGGAATTAGAAACATTTGAACTGTGCTTGAAGAAATCTCTATTTTGCTTCAGAAAAACGGCGCCTGCAGAAATGACGAATTCTCCCAAATGCGCTGGCGGTTTGCTGCGTTTTTTGCATAGGCTTGAAGAGCTTAGGGTTGGCTATTATGTGCTAGAAGGGCTTGCCCTAATTTTGAGTGTGCTAGATGCTAGAGACCCTCCACTGGCTGGGGGTGAAGGGGAAGATGAAAAACTCACTAAAAACTGATTTTTTTGCTAATTACCTACTAATCTTGATTAATTTACTAATGGGCTCATAAATCTGGTTGATTCTAGGCATGGCTCTGATACCATGTTGAAATTTGAGCAAAATGATGAGCTATGGTGGATCAAACACTAGAATCAACATGATTAACAAAGTGATTAGCAAGTGATTAAGACGTAATTAGTGAATAATTAGCAGATAGATTAATGTAGGCATGGATACGCAAAAACCAGCAAATTCTCATTAGGGCTATGCCTCAATTTATAGTGTTTACATCAAGCATCAAATCCCATTGATTTCTCCATGATTTACTCCCTGAATATCTCCACCTTTTGCTTGATTCTCTCCACCTCTTCTCTTTTCCGTGAATATCTCCCAGAATATCTCCACACTCCTAAATTCCCTCATGCTACCCATTATTCTCTCCCAGTAGATTCTTCTCACCTTTTCATAGGTTCTTTCACAATTACATCTCCTCTTTTATAGCCTCTATCCAAGAGCTTGTTCCCACACACACCCTTTTCACTTGTATATTTCAACACTGGCTACTGATAGTGATTGTACCGAACGAAAAAGAACAGAAAGCTCCATGTCTGTGTGGATTATTGTTAGATATCCGTAACATCGCTATAGGCCCTACCACAGGAGGGGACGGTCTCTGGCTCACCACCCAGCCATAGAGGAAGAATGAGGATTGCCCCTCATCCCCCAGGCTATATAGTGTGTGGCCTGCCGTCCACACTAGCCTGGCCGCCCATGACTCCGCATGGGCGTCCTCTCCAACTGAACCCCGGATATAGCCATCCGGTCTGCCGGCAGTTCACAGGCGTTACAGCCTACGTGACATTACCCCCCCTTAAGAAGAGTTTTCATCCTCGAAAACAACCTGGGGAAACCTTTTGGAAATTGCACTACGGCATTCCCAGGTAGCTACCTCCTCAACCCTATCTGTCCATTTAACAAGTACCTCCTGGTACACTTTATGTCGGGTTTGTCTGTCTCACGATACTGTAGAATCTTTTCAGGTTCATGTGGTATCTTTGGTGGCTCTATCAAGTCCACCAAAATCTCTGGAGAAACTGCGTTCTCTAACCCGTGAACTGATTTCTTCAATTTATTGACATGAAAGACAGGATGGACTTGAGAACTCTCCGGTAAATCAAGTTTATATGCTACGTCCCCAATCTTCTTAAGGATTTTAAAAGGACCACAATATCTCGGAGAAAGTTTATCACACTTTCCCGTTTTCATGGTTTCTGACTGCGCAGGAACCTTGAGGAATACAAAGTCACCTTCTGCAAAGGTCACCTTTCTTCGTCCTTTATCCGCATAAGTTTTAGCGCGATCCTGAGCGCTACGAATGCTCTCACGTGCGGCTCTGAGCATATCATTCATATCTTCAAGGAAATCCTTAACAGATTGAATCTTCTCCTTTTCTAGGCCTACAGCCATCGAAGATCTTGGCTGGAATCCATACATTAACATGAATGGTGTAAATCCAGTCGCTGAGTGCTTGGAGCTGTTATAGGCAAACTCCAATAAGGGTAAGTACTCTTCCCAATTAGATTGCTTCTTACTAACATAAGAATGCAACATATCCTCTAGAATTTGGTTAACTCTTTCAGTTTGACCATCAGACTCCGGATGATCTACCGTACTCATACTCAGAGTAGTATCCAACTTTTTGAAGACTTCCCTCCAAAAATGACTGTTGAACTTTCTATCTCTATCCAACACTATATCTACGGGCAGGCCATATAGCTTGTAGAGATGTTCAATAAAGAGTTTTGCCAACTCTGGCGTTTTAACAGCTTTCTTCGTGGTGGCGATAAACTTTGCCATTTTAGTTAACCTGTCCACTACCACCCACACCGAGTCATTCCCTCAACTCATCTTGGGTAAACTGGTAATGAAATCCATGGAAATGCTTTCCCATTTCCCTTGAGGAATCTCCAGCGGATGGAGTAGTCCTCCAACCTTAAGACATTCATGTTTATTGACCTGGCCCTTATTGCATTTCAGCACATAAGTCTGGACGTCCTTAAACAAACTAGGCCAATAAAACTGTCTTTTTACTAGTGCATAGGTCTTTTGAATCCCAGGATGACCCGCACTTGGACTATCATGACTTTCTTTAAGAATTTGGGCCCGAAAGTCACCAATAGTTGGTACACATATTCTACCCTTGTAGAGTAGGTACCCGTTGTCAATGGAGTACTTAGCATATTTCTCTCCCCGACGAAGTTTATCACTCCCCTTTGAAGCCGTGGCAGTCAAAGGTGATGAAGGGCCTACGTCAGAGCTCTCCGGCTCCAAACTATACCCACAAGACACGGCTAGTCTCTCCGGACTAACTCTTGCTTCCCTTCCCGTTGCACGTTCGACCAGTCTCTCCAAACTAGCAACATGTGCCAACGAGGGAGGTGGTCGCATCTATGAAGAAGTGCGTACGCGTATAGCGCGCCAGACCTCTGTAAAAGATGGATCATGCTCACATAAACCACGTAGGGACTCCAAGAAATCATTCTTGAAGACTATGAAACTAAGTTCATTAATCTGTGGCATGCAACTAAGTGCATCTGCCACCACGTTATACTTACCTTTCTGCTCACATAAACCACATAGGGACTCCAAGAAATCATTCTTGAAGACTATGAAACTAAGTTCATTAATCTGTGGCATGCAACTAAGTGCATCTGCCACCATGTTATACTTACCTTTCTGGTAACGTATCTGAAGGTCAAACTCCTGTAGAATCTCCGCCCACCGAGCTTTTCTACCCTTCAGTTCATTTTGACTTGAAAGCCATTTCAGACTTTCATGGTCTGTCCGGACCTCCAAAGTAGCACCATATAAATAATGTCTCCACTTTTTCAGTGCATGAACTATCGCTAGTAACTCTCGCTCGTAAGCCGAGTAGTTACGCTGCGCACAATCTAACTTTTTACTCTCAAATGCAATTGGGCATCCCCTTTGCATAAGTACGGCCCCAATGGCCTTGTCACTAGCATCTGTTTCCAAAACAAATGGCTCATTTGGATCGACAATAGTCAAAACAGGTGCAGCTCTGCTACGGTCACCTTGAGCTTATCAAAGCTCTTCTGCTGGGCTTCCCTCCAACTAATGTTTTTTGTTTTTGACCGTAACTAGTCAGTCAACGGGACTGCGATCTTCGCGTAGTCCTTTACATACTGTCGGTAGAACCCCGACATGCCAAGAAAAATCTGTAGTTCCTCGAGCTTCTTCGGCATTGGCCATTTAAGAATAGCCTCTACTTTTTCTGGCTCCATACGCATACCATTGGCGGATATAATATGGCCAAGGTAGTGAATTTCTGTTTCAAAAAATTCACATTTGCTCTTCTTTGCAAATAGTTTATGTTTTCGCAAAACTCGAACACTAGACGCAAATGCTCTATGTGTTCTTTCTGTGTCTTACTGTGATCATTCACATCACATACATCAAGTGACACCAATTCCATCATTTCAAGGTGTCTCTTTATCTCCTGAAAACCTGCTTTTAAATTCCAACAACTCACAAACAAAAGATGACATATGGCATATCTATAACACACTCATGTGATTTTAGGAAACTCCATGACTTGCATTCCAAAATCCAATTGAGTAGAAAATAAAACCCAATTTCCAGGAACCTTATTGTATTTCGATGCTTTCTTATTCCAAGATCCTTCAAATCCAAAACCTTCTCATCTTCCAAAACCTTAAAGCTTTCATAGGTTATACCATTTTTCAAATTGTAAGTGGTAATAAACAAAAACAAAATTCACTTATCTGAAAGTAAAAAAAAAAGCAAATTTTTCTTTGATTTTCGCTATTCCCCTCACGGCTGCTTCACTATCGACTGCGCAAGGAACAAAATGCCTATGATGTGAAAATCATATCCCTTGATAGTACTCAATTCCATCTTTAATTCTAACCCCAAGAAGCTATAAACAGTAGTCGCCTTTTTGATTTTAAAATCCTTGGTTAGATGACGCTCTGCTTCACATTTTCTGCACACACACCGTTTTGATATGCGCCCCTTTTCTGGTTTTTCTCTCTTTCCCCGCAAGGAATTCGGGCGCGCATCCCTTTTGCAGCTATATTATCAAAATTTCCCTAGTTCCCAATACACTGCGCCACCTTTTATGTAGCTTTAAATTCGGATATCTCCACGTAAGCTGCCACGTAAGGATAGCATGTGGCAGAGCATAGCCCTCGTAGATAGGAACGGTATGTGTAACACCATCACCCGAGTCCAGCACAATACCTGTTGTCCTTCCACTGGTATACAATGAAGGCACAGCCTGGATAGCAACATACGTAGCTGTATACAATGAAAGCACAGCCTGGATAGCAACATACGTAGCTGGTGCATTGAATGTATCGAACCTGATTTGAGTCATCTTCTCTCGATTAGCTTTTGGATTGAGAGGAGCTTCAGTGAGCAAGACTGGATGCTCTTCAGGAGCAACTCGAAGCTCATTAAAGAATGTATGGTGCCAAATCTTTTCCATGTCATCCCAGTTGGTTACGATACCATGCTCATTAGGATATTTCAAGGTCAATATTCCCCACTTAGATTGGACCTCATCACCAACATATGCATCTTTCTGTCCCATACCCACCATAACACCAGTGCGCCGAGAACGACCTACAATACTAGGAAACACTGCCCTAGGAGCATCATCTCCAGCAAACCCAGAGCCTCCTTGATCTGCTCATTCTGAATAAGAACAGGAATCATGGTATCCCAAGACACAATATCTCAAAAGGGCATTCTTGAAAACCAAACCTTATATCATACATGCTCTCACATTTCCATACATGTCGAGAAGGGTGTTCCCTACTACAAGGTCTACCATAAACATAAAGCTCCATAATTCACACCACACTTATGTACAGAAGCTTCGAGACCTGACTCAGCCTCAGCTCGTCTTATTGAACCTCATTTACAATATGAACATATGTTCATGGGCATCATATAATGACTCAAGTCATGGCACTTAATCCCATGCATCTGGATTTGCATTTAATGGCCTCATATGCATGATTTCACACCATAGACGTGCCATGGCATGACAACGTACCCCTTGACTTTTGATATGCTAATTAATTACTGCAGTATGTGTATTTGAGTAGATTATCTATCTACCAATGGTGCATGAGATTAAAAGGTGGTACGTCATCCCTATTGCACCACGTTCCAAAGTGATGTATAATACATTCACTGATATGGAGCATATGGAGGACGTAACAAGCCGCAATGAAGATGATGTCGAACATGCCAATGAAGATGTTGTGATCGATGATCAAGAAATAAGAGATGATCATGATAATGAGGATGAGCGTGCCATTTCTCATGATCATGAGAATGACCCTACCATTGAGGATGATGGTGATGTTGATGAGGATGATCAGGACATCGATACCATTATCAATGGAGTACAAAATATTGATAGTGGAATAAATTTAATCGTAGCCTTACAAATTGATCAAATGGATATTGATGTTGATCGTTTGGCAAGGATGGATCTTATTGAAGATGAGATCGAACCCTAACCAATCCGTCACCGTATCGTTCTAAATTGATGACATTTCTATTGTATGTGTTGTCTTTTAATTATCATCTCATGATTTATTTTTGAATATATTTCATTGTTATAAATGCATGTAGTGGGATTGTGTAATGATATATACTATAATGTACTATCAGATGGTTTAAAGAAAATAGTTTTTAATTTTGTAAAGGAATTCAGTTTTTTTTTACCAAGCGTGTATTGATGCGTGTATTAATTCGTGTATTGATGCGTGTATTATTGCGTGTATATACACGCGCTTATACACACGCTGATAAATGCCAATATACACGCGAATTTAAATGCCAAAATATACGCGCCCGATTCTATTCAAATACATGCGTGATCATACACACGCCCGTAATTTATCGCATGTATGAAACGCGTGTATGGCAGCATTGTCTTGTAGTGTACCGACGAACCAAAATAAACGGATCATCTTCCACTTTTCAATCCAACGAATTCGCTTAAGGCGATGGTAAGGTTCCCAATTCGATCTGCTCGGATGAAGAAATATCTCGGCCCACAATTCCAGAAATCTCTACCCCATCCTCTTTCAATACGAGAGAAATGAGGGAGGGACATCTTCTCTAGTATCTGCACCATGGTGTCACGGAACTCAAAATTTGAGGAGTGACTACAGTCTTGAAGATGCATTGGAAAACTAGAAACTTCGAGTAGGCATCTTCCTCTTCCTACAATCATCCAAACATCAATTCAACTTGTTTTTTTAGTAGGATGTTTTTATTAATTAGCATTATGTTAGGTAAAACACTCATTGTAAAACAGTCCTTAAATGGCAATTCCTAGGAGCTAAGATCGGCTTTGATGCCAATTGTAAGGTTCCCCCCTTTTAAAATAGGGAAAACACTTAAGAAAGTCCACTAAGTCTTAACTTGGAGAAAAATTCCTATTCATCAACACCTTGACCATGTAGAGATTCAAGGATACAATTCATAGGTACGACCTAGTCCTATCCCGCAGCAGCAGGGGGACCGTGATCTTCTAAAAATCAAATCTCCCATAGGGTAATTGATCATAAATCGGGAAACTACTAGACTTGATTTCTAGAGGCAACGCTCTTTTCCTCATCCATGCAAGGCAAAGCGGTTGGCCTAGTCTTCTAGAATAGAGTTGCCCAAGAACCTATTTATCTAGCGTAGGGCTTTCTCTTAATCTGTTGGAAAGCTACCCGACTAATCGGGTCCACTCGTCCGTAGGATGGTGCCGTCAGGGCATTCTATCCTCCCACTTTCCACCCTACTCACGCGTCAATTTGTTTTCTAATTAAGCCTACCACACTGTTGACATAAATAAACATGTTCCTTAATTAAGACCCTTTTTGCAAGGTTTGTTAAAATAGTCTTTTTCCACAATACAATAATGCTAAAGACAAGATATATATAAAAAGTTTATACATGAATCAATTCCAAACAAGCCAAATCGGCTCTCTTATTCTTTTCATTTATACTGCCTAGAATTCAGCCTTCCAGCCTCTACATGCTGGGCAAAACCCTAAGGTACCATACACCTCATCGACCCGTCGTCTCACTGGCGAGGACTCAAGCCGGCTTGTCACCCTCTTAGGCTCCATCGCTCGATCCTCCCACCCCTCAGAGAGGGATGTTTGCACGCTAGGGTGGACGTATTCACTGCACTAGCCTGGGCCCTTAGAACTAGACAGCATCATAATCTCTCGCCTCAATCGGTGAACCATGCTATCATTCTCGGGCTTTGCTATAACAACGCTGCCCAGCTACATAAGCACGGAACGGAGTTAGCGTCGAAGCCAGGAAAAACTTGCACTCTTTAAGATAACAATTTCAATGTAATTTATTGAATACATCATCACTTAATTCGAAACTTCATACAATTTTATGTCATTATTTTAAAAGAAAAAGATACACATTTATTAACACTAATATTTAAAGAAAAACTCTTCTTTAAAAGATGACCAAGCTAACCTGGCCACCATTTCCTTGAGGAGCTTGTAAAGGGAGGGTTGGAGCCGCATCGGGAGCATCTTCTCTAATCTCGTTGTTGTGTGCTCCTCTCGTCAAGGCAATATTCCGACGTTTCTAGGAAGAGGCCATCTTGGACGTCGTCTTGTAGGGCTCGCTTTCGCGGTCAAAACGCTCTAGTCAGATCTCAATTCTGAGATCGTTTGCTCACCGTATGAGCAAAAGACGACAGCGCATGAACCCTCTCTCAAGGCTAAAACCTCTTACTAAAGTCCACGACGCAAATGGGGGGGAATTGTGAGATGTCCTTAAGACAAAAACGTTTTGCTGAAGGGGAGAAGGTTGCTGTAAGTCTCTTCACACGGGGGAGGGGAGAAGAGTTAAGGACATTGCCTCTCCTATAGCAAGAGGGGAATAGAGGAAAATTACCTTATCTGAAAAGTGGCAAATGAGGGGGTGTGGAGAGGGGTGGCTGTAAGAGGCAGCTGTACTACAGCAAGTACACTGCACAGGGACATTCAGCGGTACGGACAGCGGCGCAGCAGAGCATAAGCTACGCAAAAATGCGTGTTACCCATGGAGCACCCCGAGGGTTTATATAACTGTGGGGTATGGGTATGGGCACTGCGCAGAGCAAGGACGAAAGGATGGTGTACCAGCAAAGGCTGTAGATCAATGGCCTGCATGGCTCTGGGGGAGAAAGGTACGGTGTCGATTAACAGGGAAAGGAGTGGTATGCATGTACCTTATCTAGTCAAGGGTAGCATGGGTGTCCACGTAGCGGTACTACGTGTGGACCACATAGTGGGCGGCCATCCTTTGGTTCTTGTGCGGCCATCGTAGGGGCATCCTAGTAAGTGTGTACGGTCTAAATTTTGGGACGGGGTCCCCAAATTTGGGACGTTGGCCCTCGATTTGCATGTCGAACCGCCTCGGGGGGCGATTTTTTCTTTTTTGTTCGGGATGTTCTCTTGGTCGTTGGGGTGCAAACCATTCGTCAATCGAACACCTGGTCGTGCATTTATTAAGGTTTAAAGGTCATCGCTTTTTAACTAAAAATGATTGAAATTTGCGTATAAGCTTGTTTTGGTGTCCGTTTTGGATGCTGTGAAATCCGACATTAGGGTAAAATCACGCGCAGATTCTAAATTTGGGCTCAAAATTTGGAGATTCTAAGTAGAAATGACTCATTTAATGAAATCATTGATTTTTATACCATAAAAACTCATAAATTTATCTATTACATGGACATTTCTTTATTAGTGAAGATGGGTATGTTACAAAAGATTAACTCAACACGATATGATTATTGATAAGAATTCCACAATATGTTATCCACAAGACAATCTTCCAATAAAATCTTATTGATAATGTTGAAGAAAGTGATCAATGAAAATTGGACAGATTGGGATAAGAAGTTGTATTACGCACTTTAGGTGTTCCAGATAGCTTAAAGTTAGCAATAGGAAAAACACCATTTTCCATGGTCTATAGACTAGAAACAGTGGTTCTAATGGAATTTGTGGTACACAGCTTAAGAGTGGCAGTGTCTACCTGATTAACTTCTGAAGAATCCAAACACCGATTGGACCAGTCTCATTGGCTCTAGAAGAAAAGCGGTTGTAGAGTAGTTGGACATCTGATGTCATCCAACGTCGGAGGAAGCTATGTCAATCAAAATACAAATTTCTAATTTTTTGATGTTAATGATCCGGTTTGATTATGTAATTCCAAGATGGGTCCACATCTAGGTAAATCAAAGTTGTGGTGGACGGGCCCATATCTAATATTTTCCAAACTCGGCACATTTGAATTAGTGAAATTGGGGGTGGTTGCAAGATCAGGGTGTCCAATTTTGTCCACTCAGGCAGTAAAAAAACAGGCATTTGTTTACCTTTAGTGGCTAATCTCTCCTAGTAAATGAAAAAATTTTGTTTCAAGTTCTTTTGTTGGAACATCATATTCAAAGTTGGAAATATAGTTGCATAATTTGATTAAGCATTAGATAGTCAAAAGTCCTCATTTTCTTAGGTACAAAGTCAATGTATACACCCTGTCCCAAATTTGAATTGATTCCATAAAATGCTAATATCTTTTACATATAAACTCATATGAGATTCCCACTTTGTACCTTAGATCTTCACATAATATGGAGCTTAACTTGATTTTTCAAGAAAATTTTAAGATATTTGTCTATTTTCTTTAAATATTTCAAGGTCTTTAAAGTGTTATAATATACGCCACTTTTTGTACCCACAATAGCTACCACTTAAAATCCTCAATCTTATAGATCAAAAGAGTGGGTAGATACTGAGACATTAGTAGAATGTGGTGGTTAGTAAAAATTACAAATCCAATGGTTGGATTTTTAATGATCTCTTTTTCAAAATTCTTCCAGACTATCAGAAGGCCTGCAAATATTAATAATCTAATTAGTAAAATTACATTTTTGATGTGAATCATCTAAAACCTATAGGGACTAGTGTACTTGTAATGGTACATCTATGGAAAAATAAATTGGATCACTCTAAGTATGGAAAGATCATTTGTTTATCATTTCATCATATTTTTGATTAATTTTGATTAATTAGACTAATTTATATTAATTTAAGTTATATTGGGTTAATTTAAGGGCAAGCGTATTTTCTATTATTTGCTTGATCTCATTTTAAGTACCTTGCACCCCAAAATTTGCTCTCCAAGCATTGTCCCAGTCCAGCATAAACTGGATAAAACTGGACACCCTGATCTTGCAACAACCCTTGGATGGTGTGAAACTTTTGAAGCCCATAAATGGTTTTTGGTTAAAGCAGTGTTTATCCCAGTGTACATTGTTTTTGTCATGCATGTATCTACCACGTGTCGTAGTTCATGTTGCAGTCATACATTGGTTTGTGCATTACCAAATTGGGCCAATATAACCATAAAATGGGGCGGTCTTTCTTTTACCATCCTTTACTCTCGTCGTCGCCCTGGTCTTCAAATGTTGTGCAACTTCATAATTGTCAATATCGTGAAATTGTGAGTAAATATTTTTTCCATTTGGATTATCATTACCACATTTTAACGCAATTATTATCTACATTTCATCCTTTGTTTACAATCTTTTACCATAGTTCATTTCGCAGTTCTCACTTTCTTGACTCTCTTTGCATGATCACTAATTTCTTTGCTTTCTTTCTGCTTGTTGCCTTCTCAGCTTTCATCATCCTCCACACTCAAAAGTAGCAGTCATGGTGGAGTTCAAGAGTCTCTTTTCTATCCTCGATGTCAACCTGAATCGTATATTTAGAGCTTGGCTGGAGAGGGCAGTTTACATCTTTACCATGGAAACAGCAACAAGCACTTGGTCTTGAAGTGTTAGAGAAGATGCTAGAAGTGCAGAAGAATGCTCTAATAAAAACTATAGAGGAAAACATAGCATTTACTCCCCTGAGTATGTCTCCCAGGTATTTGTTTGCCACATTCAAAGGGGAAGTTGAAGTCCCACATGCCCACATAGGAGGATATGGAGTTCTACTTTAGCTTTAAAGGTGCATGCAAGGAATACAAGCTAATAATCAAGACGCCCACAAGAGACTGCATTTTTTATTTCTAATCAAGATGATAATTTTGACCCACAAGGTAACATACATATCAAAAAGAGCTATAGGTTTGTATCTGTATGCATCTATAGGAAAGCCAATTGCTCGCATTTTGTACTAGCAACAAATGAAGGGGGAGCTGAAGAATATTGGGCCCTACTCAAAGACCAAGATTGGTCTGTTCATTCAGATGATACACCAAGAAGTTCTGCAGAACGCCCGGTTCATAGATAGCTTCTAGGGGTGCATTTGGATTCATGCCCAAGGCAAGCACAGCAAAAAAAATAAAGTTCAAGAAAATTTCACTGGAGAAGGAGCACAGGAGGAGCAACAAATGAAAAGCCTCCAAACAAAGGCACAATCCTTTAGATGCGACTGAATAATAGAGCAGAGCTTCGCAAAGATTTCTTTTCTGGATACAATCAATGTAATCAATCCAAAAATGTTACAAGCTACCTACAAGTATCTCTCACAATGTGCAGACAAGGCCGTATCTCTTCACCAAGGAGTAGAAGAAATGAAAGAAGAGATTTGTAAAGCAAAAGAAGACATGAAATATCTTTTTTCAGTCAAATAGAGAGTTCAAAACCTTGAAGGGGAGTAGGCACATTTTCAGAGCAACACAAGAAGGACATTGATAGGCCTGAAGAAGTGGTGAACAACTTGAAAACTCAGAATCAGGAGCTCCAGAAGAACAACTTGTTGCTTAAGCAGGCCTTTGATATTGAACGGGACAAAGTGAATGCAGCCAAACAGGATGCACGAAACAAGCAATGACACCTTGCAAGCCTGAAGAAGCTTCCAGTAGGCTTTCGACAACGGAAAAGAAAGCGTCAGTCCCTAGAAACCTTGGCAACCCTAAGTGGAGCAAGAAAACGACGTGTACGAGCAACTTCTATTCTTGCCATTGTTTTGCAGGCCTTTCTGTTTTGTGAAACATATTGATGTTATTTTGTATTTATGTTCCATGTAGAGATATTGCTGGGGATATGATGGGATATGAAGGTGGTGTTGAGGAATGTAGAGCAGGCATATTGAAACATGTTGTTAAGTTATCAGACATATATAAGCTGCTAGAAGATCCCACATGCAAAATATCTAAGCAAATCCGAAACAAAATTTTTGGAGAGCTGCAAAATATGGTAAGCCCTATACAGATTATGGATGCATGTGATATGAAGCCATTTATAGGGTGTTTACACTAGGTCATCGTGCTAAAGGACTTCTTCGACCCATGCTACCAACTCCATACAATGTAACCATGGCAAGAAAAAGTGCAAACTCATAAATTGCGAACATGTTAGGTGGCTACCATCATGTGGAGGATGTTCTGCCTGTATGTACTACAAAGGTATTTGAATACAACAAGTACAACAATGTCTTTATTGATTTAAGGACCCTTCAAAGAGTTATGATTTCTTATTATGGTCTAAGCATTGAGGAGTGCCAAGGTCAGGCTGTGTTTGTGTTAAAGGAGTGTCAAATTGTAAAAGGACGAAAATTAGAAAGAGTCAGCCTAACACTTATGAACAGGGCTATCAAAGGAAATCTGGAACAGAATGATAATCTTCTTGACTGTAGTGCACAAGCCTCAAATTCCAACAAGGGAAGTCAATCTCAGGGAAAAGATTACTATGGAGTGCAATTAGAAAAGAATATATGGTGGTTGTGTCAGCATTTGAGCTTCCACAGGAGGAGACGAATGATACATTGCGATGGTACCTTACCCGAACAGGCATCCCAAATGTCATATCATTGCAATCAAAAGGAGAAACTTTGCATGTGGAAGATGTAGGAACATTTACAGTTGAGTGGCACATGGCAGGTGATTTAAAGACATTGAAGTGTATGCTGGGATGCAAGCTAGGGGCAAATATTTTTTTTCCATGTATTTATTGCTGCCATTCAAAATCAGAGTATATTGATTGCGGCAAAGCTTCACGCAAGGTTGCAGCCACAAAGACGACCAAATCTCATGCAAAGGGCAAGAAAAATGTACAACCACCTTCAATGAGTACAACACAAAACAAAGATCCAAAGAAACCTATGTAGTGGGTTAATGGCAGCATGAATTGTAATACCAATTGTCCGCCTAATCGTGATCAAGAAGATATCTCATGGAGCCCTATACTAGAGATTCCACTTTTCCGTGTTCATATTTGCACGCTTCATGCTAGGTTACGCATAATGGACAAATTACTGAAGTTACATATCAATTATGCATGGAATATGGAGCTTGAACATCTTCGCAACGAATGCATCAGTAAGTTGGAAGTTGTCCTTTCAAGCATGGGGCTTCATGGTGGTGCTGTAAAGTTAACTAAGGATACTAAAAAGTCAGGACCGGGTCAGGATAATCCAAACAAAATATGCATGGGTGGGTCCAAAGCAAGACACCTTCCCTCAAATTACGAGGGGTACAATAGTCACACAAAATATGAATTATGGAAGGCCATTTGTGAATGCACCACTTATCGTGGAATAATGCAGAGCTTGGTCTCAAGCGGGCAAGGCTGTGGGAGTCACTTGACAAAATGATTCAATTGCTAGAAAAGGCTCCACTTGTTGCTGAGGAGATTGCAAACTTAAAGACTACAATACATACATTTACTCAGCAAATGGTTGATGCATGGGGAGAAACACATATCACCCACTATATGGTATTTACCTTTCTATCTATTTACTGATATTAATCGCCAAATAGTAAAATTCTGATATGATCTTTGTTGCAGCACATTATATTTGCCCATGCACAGTTTTTTCTCGACGAATATGGTCCAATGGCAATTTGGAGCACCCAAGGAATGGAGCGCTCTCATTATCAAGCTAAGGCAGCATACTTTAAGAATACGCGACATGGTGGAGGTGGTAAGGAAAAAAGTAATGCCTTGCATGAGATGTTTAATTGGTTTTATCGCAGTTTGGGAGGTCGACGCCGACAGAAACCAAAAGGGCAGGTGTCATTACTATGAAGGGTTATAAAAAATGTCAATCTGCCAACGAGCAATTGCATGGCGAGCATCAAGTGCCATGCATGGGATGCGTGAGTGGTTCGCTGCGCGGAGGCATATGGGTCGAAAATGGGTTCCATATTAAAAAATTGTAGCCTTTTTTAAGTTAAAGTTTTTTTTTAATTTCTAGAGATTTTTTCTATTAATAAGTTTTTTTCAAAAACTATATAAACCTGTGAAAGTGAGTTTTAAAATTACATTTTCACGTTCATTCACTCGTGTAAGTCAATGGATGGCTAGAACTAAGCACACTGCACGCAAAACTGAGAACCCAAACGTACCGTCTGGGGTGCACACAATTTGATACAGGCAGTCACCGCGGCACAGGCATTTCAACAAGTGCAAAAACGTATCAAAAAGAAGCATACAAGCATGGACAGAGAGGTAGAGACTCGACAGGAAGATGTACAGTCGGATGTGTTTTCAGGACTGGACTCCAAGCAGCTTGGAGACACCGGCTCATTTAGAGCCATGCGTACACCATTCCCCCGACCTCTCTCAGAGGCTAAGCAGCAGGAGCGTGTGCTGGAAGAGCAACAACGCCAGATTGATGAGGAGGCGCATAGAAGAAGAGAGCAATAGCAAGCCCTACTCCCTCAGCACAGCTAGAAGAGGAGCTAAGGGATGCATTTGAGGAAGACCAGGAAGCACTTCTGTGTATTGAGCAAGAGCAGTATCAACAGGCTGCTGACTTCTATGAAGCAGAGGAAATAAGCCATCGTGAAGAGCAGGATAGGCTCTTAGCACAAATACTATATGAGGAACTTGAGAGGCGTCAGCCCCAGTCTCCACCTAAAAAACAAAGAATAAAGATTCGTGTTAAGAGAAAGAAGGAATGTGCAAACAGGCAGCAAGAGGTGGAGATGGAAGAGGAGGATCGACGACAAGTAGAGGAGCAAAGGGAGAGGGAAAGAATGGAGCAGGAGGAGCAAAGGGAGAGGGAAAGACTGGAGCAAGAGGAGCAAAGGGAGAGGGAAAGACGAGAACAAAGAATTCAAGAAGCACGCAGATTAAAACAAGAATAAGAAAAGAAGAAGGCAGAAGCAAGTAAAAGAAGACTAAATCTAGATCCAACCGAGCAAGAAAGGCGAAAAAAATTTAGAAATGATAGACAACCATGGGAAGAGAGGTCGCATCCACCACCACCCCCTGTAGCCAACAAGAAGAGAAGATGGAAACCGGGGACCGTGGCTCTGCGAGAAATCAGAAAGTACCAAAAGAGCACAGACCCCATCATGGCAAAGGCCCCTTTTGCAAGAGTTGTAAAAGAAGTCATCAACAAGTACAGTGGACAGGGTCACTCGGGTACAGAGTACGGCACTGGAGGCCCTCCAAGAGGCGTCAAAAACAATTTTGGTCTCTTTGTTTCAAGATTCGGTGTTGTGCCATGCTCACGCCAAAAGGGTGACCTAAAGCCTGTTGACATGGCACTTGCACTACGTTTACGTCAGGATAAAGCGCTCCATAAGAAAGGATTTATAGGATAGGATTAAGCTTTTAGGTGCGGCAGCCTTTGTGCCTTTTGTAATCTCGAACATTGTAATACATTTTTTTGAATCTATAAGATATTGTCAATGACTCATTAACCAACGTATTCATTTGTTTCAACTGTGTTATAAAAGCAGACATTTCATTTCTTGTACTATTGTTTGAATGGGTAAAACTGTTGATCATGTATTAGGAGCCTTAGTTAAACAGGAACAAAATTTATATTATTGATAAGGTGATTGTGAAACATTATCTTGCTATACGTGGTATTGTTGTTGGCATTGAACAAAGGATCCTTACATAGTGCAGAAACAAAATTAAATTGAATTTATTTTAGGTCCAAAAAAAAGGCTTAAAGCTCAATAAGGCCATAGAAAAGCTCAGGGACAAAAAAAAAAGTTATTTGGGGCTCAAAATCACCTGGTGAAGTCTGTCATTAGATAGAACATTTTTTAAAAAAGCAACAGTTTTTTTTTTTTTTTGATGTTTCTAGGCAGAGTAATCATCAATAAAAGTGCACACAATGCATTAATGTGTGAAAAAATGATCAAATGATGCCTGTGCGCTATGGCGCAAATTTAAGCCTGTCCTAAACTTTGAAAGGCATAAATTCGTGCCGTAGTGCACAGGCTTGTTTTTTTCTTTTTTGTACTCTTTCCAGCATTATGTGCACTTTTTTGATGAAAAATATGCTTACAAACATCAAAAAACATAAAAAATTTTGATTTTTTTAAAATTGTTCAGATTTTGTACTGCCAGATTTCAGCTGGATGTTAAGTGACATTCAAAGAACAAATATTTGATCATTATCAATGAAATTTCCTACACATTCACATGCCTGCCAAAAGTTTATAGGGCACAGTGCTGACACAACAAATAAACAAGAGAAATGGTTCAGAATTCTTAAAAACATTACAATTAAAAAAGTATACATTTTGTATTGATTTCGTAGAAAGAAAATTACAAGTTCCTGAGAAGATTTCTGAGAGCTTCTTTAGCTTCGTCACTCTGCGTGGCTTTCTCACCTAGGCTATTAGCTATAATAATAGGATTGGTTACACCTTTGGAGATTGATGTAGCACAATGGCTTAGCACATGGCCGGTGTAGTTGCCTGCAAATGTATACATAGCTGCCTCCCTGCTAATAAGTATACATTTGTTTGCATTATTTGCTAGCCCATCTTCGGTGAGAACCCCACTTAGAGCTTTACACTTGATGAGCTCTGCTTGTGCCTCCTCAGAGTACTCTAAATGGATTACTCGAATAAATGATGGAGAGAGGCTAGGAAGGTAATGAATCAGGGAGGTGTCTCGTCCATCGGATTGCACACGAACTCCACCTCCACGTGCAACAAACTTGTCAAAAATATAAGCTTTCTACAAGAGAAAAAGATCAGATGTTAGTAATAACTCACTTAAAAATATGAAGGCACGACTTTGATTTAACCCCACCTCAATGTCATCATCACATTGGCTAATGCGTGGGTTGCATATGTCTATACTGCTTCCACGCTGCTCAACTGATGTATCTACATGCAAGCGCTTATGTGGTTGAAATGCTTCTTGAGGGACACTTTCGTACTCTGCTGCTACATTTTCTATAGCAACAAGAGCATTGGAAACAGTTTCCTCAATTGTATGTTCTGTATCATAACCTTGGAATGCTAGCGCTTTGGTAAGATCATGGTCATCAAAATCAATCTGTACACCTGTAGTCTGTTGCTCAAGTGTGTCTTCTTTGCAGAAACCAGACCCAATTGCTAATATGCTTAGGGCCTCATCCTCCCTTAACCCCAAGGATTTACAAATGTCATCAAGGAAAAGAAATTCCTTGTTATCCATGATGATGGGATTCAAAGTGGTTACATCCCAACTCAGGGATCTCTTCCACAATTTCATCCCCTTCGAGGTCACGATGAGGCTCTTCATCCTCAATTGACCCTTGTTGGAGAAGCACCAAGGCCATGGATGCTTCAACTTCTTCTGAGAAAACCTCTTCCACCTCGCCTTAGGATTCCTTCACAAGAGCTACTTCTTTACTCACTGCCTTTCCCTTCTTTTTTTCTGTATCCCTGGCTTCTTGCAGAAACAGTGCTAACGTCATATCCCATGAAAGGAAGGTGGTGCCTACATTACCAACCTGCAATTCATAAACGGTGTCATCATCTTCAACCCTGTAATTGCTAGATGTAAGCCCTTTCAAAAATCGGTTGAGCCTGAATCGGAACGACTTGTCACCATGGTACAGATGCCTGATTAAGTCCACTGGAACCCATTTAGTGGTGGACTCAGGCAATTGCATGACATATTGTGCCACTACATCATTCATGTATTGGACCTGCTCTTGAAAAGCCTTTGCGTGAAGGTCTATAGTTTTCTGCATATTAATCACCCCCCTCAAAAATGGCGATGTTCTGACCTCTGCACCTGCTGAGAGCCCAATTTTCTCAAGCTTTGCGCGTAGCGAGTTAGAGCTTGAAGCCATGGCGAGATATTGAAGGGAAATAGAAACTGCAAGATCTTAAGAAGAATGAACTGAGCTTTATAGAGTAAAACCTATTCTTATAAAGCATTCCACTATAACATTTAATAAATTTATAGAACATACTTAAAAATTTTAAAATTAACAAAATTAAAATCCAAATTGCAGTGAAATACAGAGGACATTGGGGCTATGCTGCAATAAATAATTTTGTATTCAAAAGTACACCGCTACAAATTATCGCCAAAAATCACTCAAAATGTTACCTAAGTCTGCAACTTAACAGTCTTTCAAGCTAAGGACCCTAGGGGGCTCCAATGACACACAGAGTGTATGTTTTCTCTGACGTGTGACGCATGGGTCAATTAGAAACAACAAACTTGAATTGGTTCCTTACATTAAAGGACATGGCAATACGATCTCTCAACTGAGCAAAATTCCAATCATTAACTACCACTGTATGCTCCTCTCCTGGGTGAACTTCAATATGAAGTTCTACCTCCTCCCTAGCATAGAGATTAGAGTCCAAAGCTTCCCATTCACCATGCGAGCATTTCCACCTTCTAATAGGGTACACCATAGTTAGATTTTGCTTGCCTATCTGATACCTACATCTTACCATTGACATTACCGCTGAGCACTTTATTACATCGCCCTGATGTTCTGCCACCTTGGTGGTCCAATCACCTTTTAGAAATGTATCTAGAGCTTCAAAGGCCCCATCTTTGCTTATCCACATTGTTGGGGTGCGATGGAACTTGCCTGCTTTGAAAATAGCAATAAACACATGTAAAGGCATGAAAAGAGATACACTTATCCTGTGGGATCCATATGCAGCCTTTAGGCTTAACTGAATGTCATGGAAAATCCTGTGCTGAAAGCTCTCCATTGTGGTGGGGTCTGGAATGGGCCATTCCGTGCTATTTAGTGTAGGAGGAGAAATTGGCTCAAGTGCTCCAAACCTTCCCCTCTGTGGCACAACATATGTTGCAGCAATAAAAAATACTCCTCTATTTGCAAGTTCAGAACTTGTTTCCCCAGCATACATAAGCCTACCTAGATCAACATGACATGCTTCGAAAGTCCCTGTAAAATATTCTAGAGGAGGCTGCCATTCCACACATGTTGAAGGGAAAACATCTGCATACAATAGAATACATTGGAGTTCTTGATATTCACATAGTCTTCATGCAAGCATTTCTCTAAAGCAAAGAAACATTAAACAAGTTCTGAAACTTAAAGTTAGTTGGGAACCGTGGTGAGTTCTCATCTTCAAGATGTATTTGGCTTGAGGTGTAAACATGTTGCACCTTTGCAAGCGGCTTTCCATCCTTGTTGCAAACTTTGAATTCTAAGATCCTTCCTTTCCAGTGATGGCTTGTGGAAGCCATGTGCCTTCGAGGAACCTTGTGTGCACCCCTCAAACTGGGCTGCATTGTTATCCACATGAACCGCTTAAAAACGGTAGGAATCCAATAACCTTCATCATCCTCCTGTACTTTGGAAATAGCCATGGACTCGATAGTGGATGATGGCCGGCGTACACACTGAAGAGCCATAGATGGCCCAAATGAAAAGAAATTGAATGTTAAGAATATGGCAAAAAAGTAAATACCTGCTCAGAGAGAGAGAGAGAGAGCTAGCTAAAGCTTCAAAGAAGTTTGCTGCAAATCCATACACACACACACACAATACACACACACACACACACACACACACACACATGCACACACACACATAAAGCTAGACCTTCAAAAGAAAGCAAATGAGGGATTGCATTAGGTGCCTGCATGCAGAGAGAGAGAGAGAGAGAGAGTCTGATAACAGAGCTTCCTCTAAAGAGAGAGAGAAGGGCTGATAACAAAGCTTCCTCTGAGTAGCTGGTAGCAAAGAGCTTTCCTCAAAAGAAAGCTAATGAGAGATTGCATTAGGTGCCTGCTTGCAGAGAGAGAGAGAGAGAGAGAGAGAGAGAGAGAGAGAGAGAGAGAGAGAGAGAGAAAGAGACAGAGTCTGATAACAGAGCTTCCTCTAGAGAGAGAGAGAGGCTGATAGCAGACTTTCTCTGAGTAGGTGGTAGCAAAGAGCTTTCCTCAAGTTGGAGATGAAGATAGGGCTGCAAGTGAGGGTGTAGTGAGTGTGGTAGATGGGGAAAGTGGGTTAGTCTAAAATGGAGGAGAGAGAAACACGCCCCTGGGAAGTGAGGGGGGGTAACTTTTTGAAACTTTTCCTTTAAAAAAAGGATATTGAAGATTTTCTTTGCTGGCAGATCTGAAAAAGGTAAGATTCTACCTTTGACCACAAGATTTAGGTTCTTAATCAACCCAACGTTTTTGTACACATGTATTTTTCCTATTGGCCTTCACACTAATCATCTCCTTAATCTCATGGCAGCTTAAAGGCCCCCCATAGACCTCAACCTTCCCCTAATGCCTTTATACCATTGGCGCATCTGGTATAGTTGACATGACGGATCTTTACCCCAATGATTCTATGAGGTATGGCATACTTATCTTGGCAGCTTCTTGACCTACTTAGCATGTTCACATTATGTACATAGTACTCTAGTACTTATATTGGATTTGACTTATCTTTTGTAGATCTATTTTCAGAGAAACAAGGAAATTCAGAAGATTTCAGCCTTCTATTTGTGTGTATGTCTTATCCATTGTTT
Organism: Cibotium barometz; assembly: GCF_041138505.1. NCBI lineage: Eukaryota > Viridiplantae > Streptophyta > Polypodiopsida > Cyatheales > Cibotiaceae > Cibotium > Cibotium barometz. Next base: position 24,468,585 of record NC_141087.1, read on the forward strand.
TGAGAGTATGTGTATGCTTATAAGAGATCAAGATCTCTCTTCACCCCCAATATTTTCATGGTATTAAATCATGGTTCAAGTTAAGGAACTAAGAGGAAAGGTACGAAGGAAAGGGTAGCGGTACATGGATAAGAGCATCATCATCTCTTGCCCTTCTTGTTTTGGTAAGACACCCCCTGAGCTACACGTCTACGATTGAGGAGATGTCTTCATAGGTGAAAAGGTACTTGTATTGTATGAAGTACCTTGTAGTAAATGTTTTAACCAAAACTACATTTTAGGTGTATTCCTCATTGGGCCATATCTATCTATTACGTGGGGGAGACTAGATGAGTGTGGGATGTATATAGAATGCATGAAAGATGTGTGTGTGTGTGTGTGTGTGTGTGTGAGAGAGAGAGAGAGAGAGAGAGAGAGAGAGAGATTAGAGTGTTATTAGAAAGAGAAATAAGTTGCAAGAGTAGTGCATAGATGTTGAGTAAGTGTGCACATTAGCAATATGTTGAATACGATTAGTGCATAGTCACTAGGTTGATTTACATAGAGTCATAGTTTATTATGCATGAAAGATGTGTGTGTGTGTGTGTGTGTGTGAGAGAGAGAGAGAGAGAGAGAGAGAGAGAGAGAGAGAGAGAGAGATTAGAGTGTTATTAGAAAGAGAAATAAGTTGCAAGAGTAGTGCATAGATGTTGAGTAAGTGTGCACATTAGCAATATGTTGAATACGATTAGTGCATAGTCACTAGGTTGATTTACATAGAGTCATAGTTTATTATGTGGGAGACTCCATCAATGCTTAATAAAAGTAATTAATTTGCACAGGTTTATGTTCAATGGCTAGACCTGAAACATTAATAAATATAGTCAATGACATGTTATTACTACTCACATATGAAAATAATCAAGATGCATACTACATTGCTCTTTGTAGAAAGTAGTATGTCACAGATCTTTTTTGTGGCATACAAGAGTGTGGTGGTGGGTGCACTTAAGACAACATTAATAAATTTCAAGAGAAGATTTTGCAGCAATCAAAATATTGCAGGGAGAATCGTCTTATCACCTCCATGCAAGAAAACATAGCTCATGCAACGAGCTCAAAAAAATGTAGTGTAGAATTTAGGTGTAATGGACTTCTCATAATTATGTGCTTCTCTTTTATCATGTACTTTTTCTAAGGTTTAATGGAAGTGTTGATTTTATATACCTGTTGTCTTTCTCATAATGTTATTGGTGTTGTTGTTGGTGGCATTTAGATATACATTATGTTGTTGTTGTTGTTGCCATTGGTGGCATTTGGAGTCGTATTAAATATGTTGTTGGTGATGTCATTGTTTGGAAGTTTGAGAGTGTTACTTACAAGTTCTTTTCTACTATTGAAAGTTCTCTAGGACCACCTAAAAGTGCTTCAAATATGTTAAAGGTGTTTTAGGGCCAGTGTAAAGTACTTTAAGTCTACTTTATATAAGTTTGAGAGTGCCTTAAGGTGCTTTAGGATTGCTTTTACTGTTTCTTTGATAAAAGTAGAGTACAGACCCGAGGCTCATCAAAGCAAATGTATGGGATGCTTTACAATAGCACATCTCCCCATCCTCTTGCTACAAACATTTTATTTGTTGGGGGAGACTCGTGTCTCCAGCATCCAAAATTCAAAAACAAGACATTTAACCTCGTGTGTGATGATGTTCCTTTGAGGTTGCTATGTTTGGCATGTTTTCAAGGGCAAGACTCCATCCTCTTCTAATTGTAGGTGAGCATTGGCTACACAGAGGTTTCTCTAGAGGATATCTAAAGTTTTTTGATACCTTTAAAAAGCTGATAGATTTGTTGTTGCCACCATGTCCATTGAAACCATTACCATTGAGTACCATCATTAGAGATGAACTCTTCAAGAAAAGCTCATCTTTTGAATGGGGCACTTTGACATTTGTCAAAGTGTTGTGAATGTTAGCCAGCACAGCTCCTTTGCAACCCATTCCTTCAGTTTGAACATCCCTGAAATTGGGATGAAGAAGGAGTTCTTCAAATATTTGCGTACGAGAAGCTTTGTCAAGGCCCTTTATCTGCTTGTAACAGGAGTTAGCTAGAACTCTACAAATCTTCTTTCTTTCCTTCTCATTGATGGACCTATTCTCTTCAGCCTTTCAATTCTCCTTGGCTTTTTGCCGATGCTCCCCTTTCTTTGTAGCCCAATACTGCCTTTTTTTTCTAAGTTCCTTCCTAACCAAGAATAACCCTGCCTCCCTTTTCTCATGCTTCTGCATTGTGCAAAAACAAATCTTGTCCCATTGTATGCCCCCATCAATATTCATCCTGAAATGAGGTGAAAGTACTACTCGACCATTTTGACCTTGACCAACCATACTCGACAAGTTTCATCAACCTAAAACATTAGGAGAGCACAAGGAGATAAGTGGAGGGAGACACACTTTGTGTGTGTGTGCAGCAAAGAGATAGAAAGAGCTCATGAATGTAACACAACTCTTGTGAGCCACAAGGACGGAGATGAAGAAGCTGAGCACAAGAGAAAAAAGAGCTCACATGTCATCTCCATAGATCTACAAGATAAACATATGAGAGAGAGAGAGAGAGAGAGAGAGAGAGAGAGAGAGAGAGAGAGAGAGAGAGAGAGAGAGCACGTATGGAGGGTGATCGGGCATGACAATAACTCTGCATGAACTTTTCATGATATTTATCGGCCAACAAGGAATGTCAATGACATTGCTTTTTGATCCACCTATCCATGCTTTCACCCATCAAGGGTAGTCTACAAGAAAAGGCAAAGGAGACCAAGTTGGTCCCCGTCCGAAGATCTAGTGCTAGCTCAACTCCAGACGCAATATGTCTTGATTCAAGAGTAAGCACAAGCATTTCATCATAATGCAGAACAACTCAAAATGAAGGTGAAGCATTAAAGCTGGCAAATCAACAATTGGAGGAGCGCAATGCATAGTTGAAAGATAACACAGTTTAAGATTTGGCCAAAATAAATAAACTGAACTAAAAACTATAGCCAATAAAGAACTCAAAGACACAGTAAAGAATCTAGGGATGTTAAATCTTCAAAAACTATAGGATGAGCATGAGGAATATGTCAACGAAAGTGAAGGAAAGATAGGAGAACTCCGGGGTTCAGTATAAGTGCTAGAGAAGGAGATACAGAGATGCACAACATGTATATTATAGGCAGTGGAAACATTGTACTCCAATAATTTCTCTCTTCCTTCAAGTTGGCCGGATAGTGCAGAGAATGCACAATTCAGCAAGGATTTTCCACCATTGTGTCAACAACCCCCAAATGATCACAGTGAAAAAGTGTAGAGCAATCAAGTCGATTCAAAGAATTTGCACAAAAGGGTCAGAGTTAGTCTTCTAGAGGAGCGACTCGAGCGCACAACGCCGAGTTGCCATTACCTGACTATATGGTCAGAGTAACTAGTCGGAAGCCAAGGAGAAGATAGAAGATGATCAAGAATTTGGCAATCCAGAGTCCTATAGGCAAGCACATCTAGCAACCGATATTATAGATATAGATTTTACATACCCTTTAAATAGAACTGGATTAGGTTTTTAGGGGGATTTCTTTGAAGAAGTTACAGAATTCGATTTTATCTATACTCATCCTTGTCAAGTGGGTTTGACTTTTGTCTCAGGGCAAACTGCCCACCGACTTTGCTAGGTGTTAACCCTTAGTTTTATCCTTAGTCATTCAATAATTATCCGTCGAATAGCTATGAGGATCCAACCAACATACCAAATGTATTTGACACTTTGTAGCAAAATCAATGGACTGAAGTGCTAATCACCAAGGGCACATGGGTCCTTATGCAGTCAAGGAAGAAAAGAAAGACAAGCAACAACAAGAATACATTTAGGGCATCATGGAAAGGAAGAGTAAAAGACTTCAAGATAGAGACTGGAAGGATAACCATCAAGGAAGTCCTAATGCAGCATATATATATGCATAATGAGCTTGTGCTTGAGAATCGAGATGACATAAAATTTCCAGATGAGCTTGTGCTTGAGAATCCAGATGACATAAAATTTCCCTCGCATAGACAAAACTGTAAGTAAATCTATCGCTTGTCTATCTTTCATTTTCTCATAATGGTCTAATGAACTATGTAAACTGTCCACGTCTATGGTTGCAGATGTGTACCCCTCATCATACAACAAGTGGGAGCCAGTCAGTGCATCATTGGAATTATGAATGTGGTTCGCGCACACATTGGTCGGCTATAGTATAAGGGAAGGAGCAACAAAAGCCTTGTAGATACATGAATATTTTTCTATGATCATTTCTACCATCTTCTCAACAAGAAACACAATCATGGCGGCTTGGAAGAGCTACCTTTGCAAGCTAAGTGGAACTACATGGATTGGCCTATCCCAGACCCCTCAATAATGGAGTCAGCAAAGAGCAAGCTCTTCAAGGATGTGAAAGGCTCCCTATACGAGGGAGCATTCCAACTCGTGTAGTAAAAATTATTGTTTACCTACCAATTACTATGTTTGTGGAACTTTTTAGCTTATTTCAGGTGAAGATAGGGAGAACCAGGCTTGTCTGCAAAGATTTGGACACATTTCTCTTAGCAAGACTTCTTGATAAGGGATGGCCGAGTAAAGTTTTTGACGATATCCATTGTAACATTGCACTGGAGACAATAGTTACGAAGTACATGATTGCAACTCAAACTTTTATCTTGTCCTTTTGGTATAGCAAGTCCTTTTGGTATAGCAAGTCCCGTTACATCAATGGAGAGTTGGTACCAATGGATCAGGAAGCCGCAAGTGCAATGGATGACAAAGTCATAGACATTGAAGTGATTGATGAAGCGTCAACATTGGTGACAATTGTTTCTATACGAGGAAAATGTAATTTACAATAGCTATTGTCAAAGAATCCTTGCAAGACACGCCGGCACACTTTAATTTCATTCACAATGGAAGAAAGGTCTACCTTAGAAGGGAGCGACTAATACAATGTAAAGAATTGGGTAACACAGTTAAGATCATTCCTACTTGACAATGCCCACTCCAATGTACTCTTTTGACATAATTAATCAAGTCTATCTTGTTAATGACACTCCTACTTGACATTACAAATTTGACTGTACTCTTTCAACATAACTAATCAAGAGCCTTTTGTTCGATGCAGTACTTTCAAACAATATAATGTATACTATTATCCAAGACACATTACTTGAGTGAGAATAGAATAGTTGAAAACATTACATTACAAAAAAGGATTTCTCATTACTACATAATCTTGTACAGAGTCTTTTGATTTGTACAATCCATCTAAATATGGAATCAATTGTTCTTCCAAATAAACATCATCTACATTACCTTCAAAAAGGAAAGGGTGATATCCATGTTCCCATGGGATTGTACATAGCCTTCTCAGGGGTATAATCAATTAATAATGTATTTGTGGGATTATATGGGTGTTGGATATCCACATAGCGCTTCATGAGTAAGGGCACCCCAGGTTTGTTGGGATGAAAAACACATGGGTCAATGTAACAGTGCCTTTGGTCATATACAAAATACAATTCTATTTCCTCAATCTTAGATTCTCTCAAAACTAGCGTGACAAGAGGCCTCAAATTATGCATCATCATTGAGGACCATATAGCCAATCTAAAGTGCTTAGTTACAAAGTTGATAAATTGATATAGTTTGGGCCTTAGCATGACATGCATTTCTCTGACTTTGTAATTCCATGTAGCACTTGGTCCAAAGCTCTTGGGCTATCTTTTGATCAGCAATCCATTAACATCTAAGATAATAAGCCTCCTCGATGTTTGGAACCATTATTGACATGATTCTAATTAGTCTGAATATGATTGAAGCTTATAATCATTGTTAAGGGACAAAAATAGCTAATAGAAACAATTCTTAAAATTGAGTTGGTTACATTACATCAGGTAAATTAGGCTTGGGATTTTCATCAAGCTTGGGATCCCCACTAGCCTTGGCATCCTCATCAGACTTAGGTTCTTCATTGTTTGCCTCCGTACTAGGTCTCACCTCAGCCTCTGCAATCTACTTCTCATCTGTTTTCTCTTTAGGCTTCGGCTCTGTCTCTTTAGCTTGCTCTACCTCATCAGCCTTGGGATGTTCAATGTTAACCTCCACATTGGACCTTGGCTCTACCTCTATGTGCTCAGAGGGGGCTTTGCCTTGTCCCCTACAGCCTGAAGGAGCACGTCGATGTCTATAGGATCGTGGAGTTTTGGCTGGTTCTCCTGAGACATCTCTATGCTATTCTTTAGTATTAAGCAATCATTCATGCAGTTATGTAGATAGTTGAGGGCTCCTTGTACCGAGTTTGTATCTATATTTTTTTTAAATCTCATAGCATTGGGAGTAAGGATGTCTGGTTGCACTTACTCCAGCTATATGTTGTGGTAGTTTACTACTTCTTCTTGTTGCTCGAGTTGGTGTGCTAGGATGGAATTGCCAATGCCGACCAATCCTTTAGCTGTTTTAGTAAACATGTAAGATTCCTCCCTCCAGCTTTTGAGGTGTAGAGGTGTAATAACCTCCTCTTTTGATCTTGTAATTATTCCCCTCTTTGAAATAAAAGAAAGATTCTATTTTACCCTGTTTTGACCTAGAGAGAGAAAATGTCTAGAAGGAGGTAATCCAAAATTGAGATATTTTTCGATATAAAAATTCTCCTAGTGTCTAAAATAGTTTCCCCTGAAATAGAAATTCGAAAAGAACTTTCCAATGTGCAATTGGAAAGGACCTTAGCCTAAGGGTCTAGATTTTTAGAAATTATTGGATTATGGTCCAATTAAGGTTCCTATGGGCCAATACGATCAATCCAAGTGTGGGGAGAGAAAAATCCAATTTATAAAATAAAAATACCCAATAATGAGTAAATGCCCACTTAAGATGAAGAGTTGACTAAGTACAAGGTTTATTAGTAAAAAAATATGTATATTACTAAAAAAATGAGATATTTTCGGTATAATGATTCAATTTTGACACCTTCGTAAGGAGAAGGGGGCTCTTCAAGGAGGTGCTTATTTCACATGTGTGGTGGAGTTTTAAACTCAAAAATATTATGATATTTTTATCTCTCCTCTCTCCTGGATTAAACCAAATCAAAAAAGGGAGCCAAACTAGGTCCAAATCTTGTCCAAATTCAGCCAAACTCAACCTAGAAAATTCTAGAAACTAGTTGGACTTGGTTACAGACCTCCCTCACCTATAAATAGATCCTTAGCCCTTTGTAAAAAAATATGAGAACTATACCATGTTAGTATTATACTGAAATAATGATATTTTCTATTATCCTCTAAAAATCCTCTACAAATTGAAGAGATTGGAGCTTCTCTCTCCTTCAATCCTCCTTGGAGCCTTCATCAACATACCGAGCCACTTGATTGGTTGGGGGCCTCTACATTGATCAAAGAATCAAGCAATCTAGGAGGTAAACTGTGGTTTATGGTTCTTTTTTTTAAATCCCTAAATGTTTCTCTCTTCTCAACCCCTCTCAAGCTTGAGAAGCATTCAATTGAATGGCTTTTTAATACAATTGAAGTTCTTCAATGAATAGAAGTGATAAAACACATAAATTTTCATTTATGCTTAAATTAAATATTTTTTTAAGCATGTCTCTCTCTCTCTCCCAAAGAATGGTCATTCCTATGACCTATTCTATATTCAAATGAAGCTTCTCATGAAGCAATTCTCTAATCTAAAAGTAATTTCTATGCTTGTCAAATTGAGGCCAAATAAGTGGCTTTTTAATGCTTTTATGCTATTTAATTCATGAAAAAATTAGGAATCAAGTCCATAATTGGATATTGATCCAATTAATGGTTATTCTATCATATGATATTACTAAACTTTATGTTTTTAAAATTATTGAGAATTATCAGTAATAGCAGCGAGAAGCTATGGCAAAATTTCTAAAAAAATAACACATAAATCATTTTTGTTCATTGTATGAAAAGAGGACTTACTACCATATTCTAGGATTAATCATCCTAGATTAATTGAATGATTCTCATTATAATCATGAAAAATTTAATTTTATGTTTATGCATAAATACTTAATTAGAAAAAAGAGAAATTTCTAGTAATTCATTTTTGTGTTAAAAGAGTAATACCCATGACAATGGAAATCCATGTATTCCAATGAAGTAAGAGAAAAATTGGGATGCTAGAGAAAAATTGGGATGCTAAAATAATGTATATTTTATTTAAAAATTAAAGAAGGATTTTAGTTAAATTTATCTTTTTGCACAGATAAATTTAAATGATGAAAGAGGAATTCCCACCAAATTGGAATTCAAATATTTAAATGAGAAAAGTATAATTTTTAGTATATTTAAAGTAATGAGTATTTTATTTAAATTCAAAGATAAATATTAGATAAATTTATTTTATCTATGAGAAATATTTAAATGGTAAAAGAGGAATTCCTATGACATTTGGAGTTCCATCATTTAGATGCGAAAAGAGATATTCCTAGCATATTGGAATTAATGAGTATTTTATTTAAATTCAAAGATAAATTTTAGATAAATTTATTTCATCTATGAAAATATTTAAATGGTAAAAGAGGAATTCCTATGACATTTGGAGTTCCATCATTTAGATGGGAAAAGAGAAATTCCTCGCATATTGCAATTAATGAGTATTTTATATAAATTCAAAGATAAATTTTAGATAAATTTATTTTATCTATGAGAAATATTTAAATGGTAAAAGAGAAATTCCTATGACATTTGGAGTTCCATCATTTAGATGGGAAAAGAGAAATTCCTAGCATATTCGAATTAATGAGTATTTTATTTCAATTCAAAGATAAATTTTAGATAAATTTATTTTATCTATGAGAAATATTTAAATGGTAAAAGAGGAAGTCCTATGACATTTGGAATTTCATCATTTAGATGGAAAAAGAGAAATTCCTAGCATATTGGAATTAATGAGTATTTTATTTAAATTTAAAGATAAATTTTAAATAATTTTATTTTATCTATGAGAAATATTTAAATGGTAAAAGAGAAATTCCTATGACATTTGGAGTTCCATCATTTAGATGGGAAAAGAGAAATTCCTAGCATATTGAAATAATGGATATTTTATGAATTTATTTTATGAGAAATATTTGATGATAAAAGAGGAATTCCCATGACATTGGAATGCAAATAATTAAATGCAAAAAGAGAAATTCCCATGGTAATTGAGATCCAAGAAATTCAATGGGAAGAAGAGAAATTTTTAGTATAATTCAATTTATGATTATTTACCAAAAGTGGAAATATGGGTAGAATTGATTTCTACAAATCCCATGAATTCTTTTATTCAAAAGAGGAATATTGAATATAATTCAATTGAGGAATTGAGAAGGAATATAGAAATAGTTGTTTGAGAAAGGAACCTTTAATTAGGCCAAGCAATTGGTAGAAATTTAGAAAAAGTTCCATTATCGGAATCAAACTAGAAAAAGCTACTAAATGGGAATAGCATTGAAATGGATGTGATAAGATGTAAATAGGATGCGATAAGATGTGAAATGGATGTAATAAGATGTAAATAGGATGCGATAAGATGTGAATGGATGTGATAAGATGTAAATAGGGTGTGATAAGATGTAAATAGATGTGAATGGATGTGAAGATGTAAATAGGGTGCGATAAGATGTAAATAGATATAATAAGATGAAAATAGATGTAAATAGGATGCGATAAGATGTAAATGGATGTAATAATATGAAAATAGAATGTGATAAGATGTGATGTAATGGAAATGGATGTGGGTGTGTATGTGAAAGAATGGATGTGGATGTGCATGTGAAAGAATGGATGTGGATGTGTATGTGAAAGAATGGATGTGGATGCGTATGTGAAAGAATGGATGTGGATGCGTATGTGAAAGAATGGATGTGGATGTGAAAGAATGGATGTGGATGTGTATGCAAAGGATGTGATGTCAATGTGATTGAATTAATGAGATGTGATGTCATGTGAATCGGATGTAAATGAATGATATGGGATGTGAATGGATGAGATGTGATGTAAATTGAGATAGATGTGAATGAATGATATGTGAATCGAGATAAGAATGAATGAGATGAGATGTGAAATGAATGTGATGAGATGTGATGTAAGTTGAGATAGATGTGAATGAATGATATGTGATGTAAATGAATGAGGTGTGATGGGATGTGAATATGGGTAGATGCAAGTGGTTGAGATGTGATGAGGATAAATGAGGAAAGATGTGATGAGATAAAAAATGATGTGATTGGATGAGAATAGGAATACATATGAATTGGATATGGATTAAGTAATGTGTACAGATGTGGAACAATGTGAAAGACGAGAGTTCATTATAGAAACTGTATTTATGACCTATTTTTAAATGACTGTTTTATGTCAATAATTTTGGGGAAGCAATTTGACCATCTTGAGAATGAGGTCGTGGAGAACTAACTGATCAAGTTGAAACAGCTGACGAATAGTCAACAAAGGACATCTCGCATAGCAAGGTCGACTGAGGTCTTGACACCAGCCTTGGTTCGATTTAAATGGCGAGCTTCCGGTACGGTGGATGAGGGACCAAGAAAGCGGCCTATGAGTGAAGCACTAGATGACCTGTGAAGGATCCTAGAGGGTGCTGACCATATGGTGTTGGGACTCTGGGTCACCGAAGATACCCACACATGTGTCGAGGAGGATATTGGAACAAGGAGTAAGAGTTGTTTTCTAAAACCAGGCATGGATCTGGTTGATTGACCTTGGTAGTCCTCAACGGATGAGTCTATGGCTCTTTTATATGGATCTGTTGGTTGATCTTGCTGATCTTCAACGGAGATTCCATCTTGATTTTTATAAGTGAATATATTGTAGGGTACTATGAGCTAGGAACTATATCGAAAAGGCCCCTGAGGGAGCATTCTGGTTGCCAATGATGCCATAGGTACACCGATGAAGGAATGATTGGAAATTAGGATTCAACCGGATATTTTGGAGGATTATGATCAGTGACACTATGGTTTCATTAAAGATAGCTAAACCTGTGAAAAAGGCAATTTCATATTGGGTGTGTAAGTGGTGTGACTAGCGTTAAATTTGCATGATTGTTTTAAAGATAGCTAAACCTGTGGAAAAGGAAATTTCATATTGGGTGTGTAAGTGGTGTGAGTAGCGTTAAATTTGCATGAATATCCGGCTAGGGGCCTGGGAAATCTTTTTCTTGGTGCACTCGGGACCAAATCTAACCAAATTCCTAATTGGATCCCATCACTGCATTGGTTGGGTGGTTGGCTAACCCATGGGACTGGATGGGGTTATGCTAGAGTGATGGATCCGTAAAATGAGACTCAATTCTGTTATAGTACGATAGTTGAAGTAAATCCCAGATAGTAATTGTTCTATGGAAAAAGAATCAACGGCTGTGCCTCTCGATGGGGAAAAAAGCGTTGTTTTCTATGATCCAATTCAAGTGCAAGTTTCTTCCTTGATCTGACCAAGTGACTCACAGATTTGGTCGAATCAGTTTGGTTAATAATGACCCTGACTACGTTAGAGTACAAATATCCTGGAGGAATCGCTCGTGCTTTCGGGTAGGAGGGGGAAGTTTTTTCGGGTTTAGTTCTTGAAGAACTAAGGGATTAGTCTCTTATCCGGATATCTGTGGGTGAGGCCCCAAGTGAGGGATCCTGCCCCATGCAAGAAGTGCTACTTCTGCTACTAGCACCCCCGAACGGAGCGGGCAGGGATCTTTCAGCTCTGGTATCAGAGCGAATTGACTAAAGTGGATCAACTAAAAAGCCAAAAATGTCAAAAATTTGTGAAGTAATAGTAAAAGGTTGTAATTGTGTGATAAAATTCATACAAATTGATATTCAGAATGAAGATTCATAAAATTGAAAGTAAGTCTTCAAATGAAGTACCGCTATTGCATGGAATCCCTGACTTGCTTGAGGCCTGGTCATGATGGTATTTACCTTATAACTCCAAGGACCGTGAGTATCCGTATATACCGAGGGTATAACTGCAGCTCTTTTTATTGGCAGTATATACGAGTAAATCTAAGACCTTAAAATTATAAGTAAAAAAATGCTATCTAGATGATTTGATGAATTCGAATGTGGTTGATATGATTTTAGAATTCTAGTTGAGACTTGATGAGTTGATTTGGATTCTAATTGAAAAATAGTGATTCCTAAATTCTGGTTGAAAGAAGATAAGTGGAACAAAGCCACAATGAGGATGAATGGGATGAGTCCCTGTGATGATGTTCGTAACTGGAATGACCATAATGAATTCAGTAAATCACTACGAGAGATTAGTGGATTGTGTTGATTGCTACTATTAACACTTGACCTAGTGGACTAGGTAAGGGATGACAAATTAAAAACCTGCATAACTGAAACTTCCATGGAGGAATGTTCAGATGGAATTTTTGGTCTCATGGACCATTATTGTGTTAAGAATATGAATGATATGTTCTGAATAAATTGTTATCTGATAATGAGTTCTATGTAAGGGATCTTTATCCCATGATTATGTGGAGAGCTGACCAATCTAAAGAACCCCAGAATCAGTTGGATCTAAAGTCGGATTTGAATTGTAAATAAAAGGACTTAACAAGAATTTTTATATTGATAGGATCATGGATCGAGGTCATCGTGGTAGGAATGATAAGCCCCAACTCGATAGGGAAGAGCTCGACTTGGATGTTCATAAAACTCTTCATAGATCGTAGCCTGGACCTTTCAAGGGTGAAGGGAAAAACTTCGGCAAGACTGTGGAGAAGTGGATCGAAGCAATGGAAGAGTACTTCGATGTCACCGGGTACAATGAGAAGAGCAAAATGGCTCTGGCAAGGCTGAAGATAGTAGAAACAGCCAGAGTAGCATGGAGAAACCACTACGAGACAAACCGTGTGGATCGAAACACTCAGACGTGGAATGATCTCAAAATTTACCTAAGGAAGAGATTATGTCCTCCTGGCTTCTTGGAAACAAAGATGAACGAATTCTTAGAGTTAACCCAGGGAAGCAGAACTATTGAAGTATATCATCAAGCATTCGCTCTCCTCCTCAAATACTCGTCACCACTGGGGATGAAGAACAGCTGATGGCCAAGTTCATTCGGGGACTGAACGAAATATCCTAGTGAAGAATGCCAAGCCAGTTTCCATGGCCGAAGCAGTGTGGATGGCGAAGGATTTCGCCAAGGCCTTTGATGTCAAGGTCCCGCCGAATCCAGCACCATCACCTTTCAAAAGGTTTTTAGCTCCAGAAGGTGATTCCAACCTTCCACCATCTAAGAGATATAAGGGTCAAGCCCAGGATATGGGAAGTTCTAGAATGGAAGAAATGTCCTTTTCCCGGAACTCAATCCCTTGAAATTCAACTTCAGAAGTTCCACCCTTGAACAAGGGAGTGAAATGCTATAACTATCAAGGATTTGGACATCGTAGTATGGATTTTCCAACTCCTTTTGGAACAAGGTTTTCAGGGTGGGAAAATTAGGGATCAAGATTCTAGACTCCAGCTCCTTCCTCCTTCCAGAATAATCAAGTTTCTTTTTGCCAAAATCAGAGAAATCCTAGAGGTAGGCCCTCTAACCAACCTGCAGTTTTAATCCAAAGTAATGCAAGACCTCTGCCTCAGAATTAGGGGAAGTCAAAGAGAGATGTTCCCAAATCGGCCGTCCACTTCCAAGGCAGTAACATTGGAAGTGATTGAAGAAGAAGAAGAAGATGAAAGAGATCATACTCCACCTACGAGATGAGGACATCTCCCATTTTTTTAAGTGGGGTAGGATGTAAGATTCCTCCCTCGAGCAGTAACATTGGAAGTGATTGAAGAAGAAGAAGAAGATGAAAGAGATCATACTCCACCTACGAGATGAGGACATCTTGCGTTTTTTTAAGTGGGGTAGGATGTAAGATTTGTCCCTCGAGCTTTTGAGGTGTACAAGTGTAATAACCTCCCCTTCTGATCTTGTAATTATTCCCCTCTTTGAAATAAAAGAAAGATTATGTTTTACCCTGTTTTGACCTAGAGAGAAAATGTCTAGAGAGAGGTAATCCAAAATTGAGATATTTTTTGATACAAAAATCCTCCTAGTGTCTAAAATAGTTTCCCCTAAAAGAGAAAATCAAAAAGAAATTTCCCAATGTGCAATTGGAATTAATTGAAAATAAGTATAAAGGACCTTAGCCTAAGGGTCTAGATTTTCAAAACATTTTGGATTATGGTCCAATTAAGGTTCCTATGGGGCCAATAGGATCAATCCAAGTGTGGGGAGGAGATAAATCTAATTTATAAAAGAAAAATACCCAAAAATGAGTAAATGTCCACTTAAGATGAAGAGTTGACTAAGTACAAGGTTTATTAGTAAAAAACTATGTATATTACTAAAAAAATGAGATATTTTGGGTATAATGATTCAATTTTGACACCTTCATAAGGAGAAGGGGGATCTTCAAGGAGGCACCTATTTCACATGTGTGGTGGAGTTTTAAACTCAAAAATATTGTGATATTTTTATCTCTCCTCTCTCCTAGATTAAACCAAATCAAAAGGGAGCCAAACTAGGTCCAAATCTTGTCCAAATTCAGCCAAACTATACCTAGAAAGTTCTAGAAACTAGTTGGACTTGGTTACAGGCCTCCCTCACCTATAAATATATTCTTATCCTTTTGTAAAAAAATATGATAACTATACCATGCCAATATTATACTGAAATAATGATATTTTCTATTATCTCTAAAAACTCATCTACAAATTAAAGAGATTGGAGCTTCTCTCTCTCTTCAATCCTCCTTGGAGTCTTCATCAACATACCAAACCAATTGATTGGTTGGGGGCCTCTACATTGATCAAAGAATCAAGCAATCTAGGAGGTAAAGTGTGGTTTATGGTCCTTTTTTTTAAATCTCCAAATGTTTCTCTCTTCTCAACCCCTCTCAAGCTTGAGAAGCATTCAATTGAATGGCTTTTTAATACATTTGAAGTTCTTTAATGAATAGTAGTGATAAAACATAAATTTTTATTTATGCTTAAATTAAATATTTTTTAAAGCATGTCTCTCTCTCCATCAAAGAATGGTCATTCCTATGACCTATTATATATTTAAATGGAGCTTCTCATGAAGCAATTCTCTAATCTAAAAGTAATTTCTATGCTTGTCAAATTGAGGCTAAATAAGTGGATTTTAATGCTTTTATGCTATTTAATTCATGAAAAATTTAGGAATCAAGTTCATAATTGGATATTGATCCAATTAATGGTTATTCTATCATATGATATTACAAACTTTATGTTTGCAAAATTATTGAGAACTATCAGTAATAGCAGCGAAGCTATGGGTGGCAAAAATTTTTAAAAATTAACACATAAATCATTTTCATTCATAATATGAAAAGAGGACTTCCTACCATATTCTAGGATTAATCATCCTAGATTAAAGGAATGATTATCATTAATAATCATGCAAATTTTGATTTTATATTTATGCATAAATAGTTAATTAGAAAAAAGAGAAATTTCTAGTAATTTATTTTTATGTTAAAAGAGTAATCCCCATGACAATGGAAATCCATATATTTATTTAAAAATTAAAGAAGGATTTTAGTTAAATTTATCTTTTTGCATAGATAAATTTAAATGATGAAAGATGAATTTTCACCAAATTGGAATTCAAATATTTAAATGAGAAAAGTGTAATTTTTAGCATATTGAAAGTAATGGGTATTTTATTTAAATTCAAAGATGAATTTTAGATAAATTTATTTTATTTATGATAAATATTTAAATGGTAAAAGAGGAATTCCTATGACATTTAGAGTTCCATCATTTAGATGGAAAAAGAAAAATTCCTAGCATATTGGAATTATTGAGTATTTTATTTAAATTCAAAGATAAGTTTTAGATAAATTTATTTTATCTATGAGAAATATTTAAATGGTAAAAGAAGAATTCCTATGACATTTTGAGTTCCATCATTTAGATGGGAAAAGAGAAATTCCTAGCATATTACAATTAATGAGTATTTTATTTAAATTCAAAGATAAATTTTAGATAAATTTATTTTATCTATGAGGAATATATAAATGGTAAAAGAGGAATTCCTATGACATTTGGAGTTCCATCATTTAGATGGGAAAAGAGAAATTCCTAGCATATTGCAATTAATAAATGTTTTATTTAAGTTCAAAGATGAATTTTAGATAAATTTATTTTATCTATGAGAAATATTTAAATGGTAAAAGAGTAATTCCTATGACATTTGGAATTCCATCATTTAGATGGAAAAAGAGAAATTCCTAGCATATTGGAATTAATGAGTATTTTATTTAAATTCAAAGATGAATTTTAGATAAATTTATTTTATCCGAGAAATATTTAAATGGTAAAAGAGGAATTCCTATGACATTTGGAGTTCCATCATTTAGATGGGAAAAGAGAAATTCCTAGCATATTGAGATAATGGATATTTTATGAGAAATATTTGATGATAAAAGAGGAATTACCATGACATTGGAATGCAAATAATTAAATGCAAAAAGAGGAATTCCCATGGTAATTGAGATCCAAGAAATTCAATGGGAAGAAGAGGAATTTTTAGTATAATTCATTTTATGACTATTTACCAAAAGTGGAAATATGGGTTGAATTGATTTCTACAAATCCCATGAATTCTTTTATTCAAAGGAGGAATATTGAATATAATTCAATTGAGGAATTGAGAAGGAGTATACAAATAGTTGTTCGAGAAAAGGAACCTTTAAATAGGCCAAGCAATTGGTAGAAATTTAGAAAAAGTTCCATTATCGGAATCAAACTAGAAAAAGCTACTATATGGGAATAGCATGTGAAATGGATGTGATAAGATGTAAATAGGATGCGATAAGATGTAAAAGAGATGTGATAAGATGTAAATAGGATGTGATAAGATGTGAATGGATGTGATAAGATGTAAATAGGATACAATAAGATGTAAATAGGATGCAATAAGATGTGAATGGATGTAATAAGATGAAAATAGAATGTGATAAGATGTGATGTAATGGAAATGGATGTGGGTGTGTTTGTGAAAGAATGGATGTGGATGTATATGTGGAAGAATGGATGTGGATGTGTATGTGAAAGAATGGATGTGGATGTGTATGTGAAAGAATGGATGTAGATGTGTATGTGAAAGAATGGATGTGGATGTGTATGTGAAAGAAAGGATGTGGATGTGTGTGAAAGAATGAATTTGGATGTGTATGTGAAAGAATGGATGTGGATGCATACGTGAAAAAATGGATGTGGATGTGTATGTGTATGTGAAAGAATGGATGTGGATGTGTATGTGAAAGAATGGATGTGGATGTGTATGCGAAAGGATGTGATGTCAATGTGAGTGAATTAACGAGATGTGATGTCATGTGAATCGGATGTAAATGAATGATATGGGATGTGAAAGGATGAGATGTGATGTAAATTGAGATAGATGTGAATGAATGATATGTGAATTGGGATACGAATGAATGAGATGAGATGTGAAATGAATGTGATAAGATGTGATGTAAATTGAGATAGATGTGAATGAATGATATGTGATGTAAATGAATGAGGTGTGATGGGATGTGAATATGGGTAGATGCGAGTGGATGAGATGTGATGAGGATAAATGAGGAAAGATGTAATGAGATGAAAAATGATGTGATTGGATGAGAATAGGAATACATATGAATTGGATATGGATTAAGTAATGTGGACAGATGTGGAACAATGTGAAAGATGAGAGTTCATTATAGAAACTGTATTTATGACCTGTTTTTAAATGACTGTTTTATTTCAATAATGTTGGGGAAGCATTTTGATCGTCTTCAGAATGAGGTCGTGGAGACCTAACTGATCAAGTTGCAATAGCTGACGGAGAGTCAACGGAGGACGTCTCGCGTAACAAGGTCGGCCGAGGTCTTGACTAGCCTCGATTTGATTTAAATGGGGTGGTGAGCTTCCGGTACGGCGGATGAGGGACCAAGGAAGCGGCCTATGAGTGAAGCGCTAGATGACCTGCGAAGGATCCTAGAGGGTGCTGACCATACGACGGTGGTGGGACTCTAGGTCGCCGAAGATACCCACACGTGCATCGAGGAAGATATTGGAACAAGGATTAAGAGTTGTTTTCTGAAACCGCGCATGGATCTTGTATTGACCTTGCTAGTCCTCAACAAAAAATGAGTCCATGGCTCTTTTATAAGGATCTATTGGGTTGATCTTGCTGATCTTCAACGGAGATTCCATCTTGATTTTTATAAGTGAATATACGGTCGGGTACTATGAGCTAGGAACTATCGAAAAGGCCCCTAAAGGGACAGGGGGTGAGTGCATTCTGGTTGCCAATGATGCCATAGGTACACCGATGAAGGAATGATTGAAAATTACGATTCAACTGGATATTTTGGAGGATTATGATCAGTGACACTATGGTTTAATTAAATGATTGTTTTAAAGATAGCTGAATCTGTGAAAAAGGCAATTTCATATTGGGTGTGTAAGTGGTGTGACTAGCGTTAAATTTACATGGATATCCGGCTAGGGGGCCTGGAAACTCTTTTCCCTAGTACCCGGGAACAAACGTAACCAAATTCTTAATTGGATCCCATCACTACAGTGGTTGGGTGGTTGGCTATCCCATGGGACTAATGGATCCGTAAAATGAGACTCAATTCTGTTATAGTATGATAGATGAAGTAAATCCCAGATAGTAATTGTTTTATGGAAAAAGAATCAACAACTGTGCCTCTTGATGGGGAAAAAAGCGTTGGTTTCTATGATCCAATTCAAGTGCAAGTTTCTTCCTTGATCTGACCAAGTGACTCCACAGATTCGGTCGAATTAGTTTGGTCAGTAATGACCCTGACTACATTAGAGTACAAATATCCTGGAGGAGTCGCCCGTGCTTTCCGGTAGGGGGAAGTTTTTCTCGGTTCGGTTTTTGAAGAACCAAGGGATTAGTCTCTTGTCTGGATATCCGTGCGCGAGGCCCTGAGTGAGGGATCCTGCCCCACGCAAGAAGTGTTACTTTTGCTGCTAGCACCCCCACGCAAGAAGTGCTACTTTTGCTGCTAGCACCCCCAAATCCGTTGCACGGAGCGTGCAGGGATCTTTAAAAAAACAAATAGAATTTTTGACACCTCAGAATAGGAGAAGAGCTCATGAAGGAGGCGCCTAGAAATCACATCAAGAGGGTATTTTTTAATTCAAAAAAGTGAGATATTTCACCTCTTCTCCTTCAAACCAAAAAAAAAGTGAGCCAAACTAGTCTAAACTTGTCCAAAATGGATCAAACTGGAGCAGGAAGCATCTAGATTCTAGTTGGACTTGGTTGGTGGCCTCCCTCACCTATAAATAGACCCCCATTCCTTTGTATTTTCATATATGGACTATATGCTAGTGTAATTCTCAGTTTATTATATTTCTATTATTGTGAAACTTTGGAGCTTCATTAATTATCTTCTTCTCTTGGAGATAACCCTTTCCCCTTGGTGGCCAAGGCTCTTCCATGAAGGCTACATAAATTTTTCAAGGTAAAGAATCAAGCAAACCAAGGGAAAGCCTAAACAATGTTGTTTATGCTCTCTTTTTAATGTTATTCTTCTTCCCAACCTCCCTCATGCTTGGGAAGCATTTTATTCTATGGGTTTCCTCTTACAAACCATGTTCTTCTTGATTATGATGAATTAATGTTTATGTTTAAGCTTAGGTTTATACATAAACCAATTCTTAGGTTAAAAGTGTGATTTTAACCATTCTCAATTCATAGAAATTGCGGGGAAGTTATGGCAAAATTTTCTAACTAGAAAATGAAGGTTTATGCATAAATAATTTTTATTCTAAAAGAGGAACTTTGAGTATTATCATTTCATAGAAAATGCAGGGAAACTATGGCAAAATTTTATCATTAGAAAATAAAGGATTTGCATAAACATATTTTTGTATTAAAAGTGAATTTTTGGGCATTCTCATTTTGTAGAAAATGCGAGGAAACTATGGCATAAAATGTTTTATTAAAAAAATGATTTTTATGCATAATAATTTTTGTGCTAAAAAGTGGAATTTCAATCATTATCATTTCATAGAAAATGCGGGGAAGTTATGGTAAAATTTATATCATGCAAAAAATAATAATTTATGTTAATTGTGGAGTTTTGCGCATTGTTCATTTGTCGAAAAAATAAAGAAGGTCATGCACAAAATTTCTAGATTCATTCAAATTATGAGAATTATGGAAATGATTAAGAAATGATTCATTTAGATAAAAATGATGTGAATGGATGTGAAATGATGTGAGTGGATGTGAAATGATGTGTGAACAGATATGAAATGATGTGAAGGGATGTGAAATGATGTGAATGAAAGTGAATGGATGTGAATGCATGTGAATGGATGTGAATGGATGTGAATGGATGTGAAATGATGTGAATGGATGTGAAATGATGTGAAAGGATGTGAACTAATGTGAAATGATGTGAAATGATATGAGTGGATGTGAAATCATGTGAATGGATGTGAAATGATGTGAATGGATATTAATGGATGGAATGGATGTGAACGGATGTGAAATGATGTGAATGGATGTGAATGTATGTGAAATGATGTGAATAGATGTGAATGGATGCGAATGGATGTGAAATGATGTGAATTGATGTGGGAAGATGTGAATAGATGTGGATTGATGTGAGAATGATGTGATTATATGTGGATTGATGTGAGAATGATGTGATTAGATGTGGATTGATGTAGGAATATGTGAATAGATGTGGATTGATGTGGGAATGATGTGAATTGATGTGAGATGATGTGAGTTAATGTGGGAGTGATGTGATTGGATGTAATTTGATGTGGGATAATGAGAAATGATATGGAATGATGAGAAATGATGTGGAATGGTAAGAAATGATGAGGAATGATGTGAAAGGATGTGTAATGATGATGAGGAAAGATGGGAATTATGTTTGGAACTGTATTTTTTATGTGAAACCTATTTTTTTTAAGATTGTTTTATGTTAAGTATGCTGGGGGACGCATTTTGACTATCCTATGGAGGAATGAGGTCGTGTGGGAACCTAAGTGGAAATGTTGCAACAACTGACCAAAGAGTTAAAGAAGGATGTCTCGGGTGGCAAGATCGGCCGAGGTCTTGACCAGCTTTGGTTCAGTTGTGTTAAAATGGTGAGCTTCCGGCACGGTGGATGAGGGACCAAGGAAGTGGCCTATAAGTGAAGCGCTAGGTAACTTGTGAAACCTAGAGGGTGCTGACCATACGGTGCTACATTGCCCAGGAGACCCACACGTGCATCGAGGAAGAAAAATGAGTATGAGTTTGTTTTCTAAACATGGGCATGGATCTGGTTGATTGGCCTTGCTGATCTTCAACGGATGACTTCATGGCTCTTTTACATGGATCTTGTTGTTTGATCTTACTAATCTTCAACTGAGAGTCCATATAGTTTTTATGTGATTATATTCCTAGGTACTATGGGCTAGGAACTATTGAAAAGGCCCCTAAGTGAGCAGGTTGTGAGCATCCAGGTTGCCAATGATGCCATAGGTACGCTGAGGAAGGAATGAATGGAATACTGATTATATTCTTGGGTACTATGGGCTAGGAACTATTGAAAAGGCCCTTGAGTGAGCAGGTGGTGATGAGTGTTCTGGTTGCCAATGATGCCATAGGTATGCACAAAGGGGGGCAGGGATCTCACAGCTGGTATCAGAGCGAATTGGTTGAAGTTGATAAACCAAGAAACAAGGAATGTCAAAATTTCTGAGTTACCAATAAAGGATTGTAATTGTGTGTTTTAACTCGTACAAATTGATATTCAGAATGGAAATTCATAAATTAGAAATTGGGTTTTTAGATGCATCTCTTTACTGACAATATATAAGAGTGAATCTAAGACCCTTAGTTATGAGAAAAAATGCTATCCAAGATGATGATTTCGAATGCTGGTTGATATGATTTTAGAATTCTGGTTGAGAATGGATGAATTGATTTGGATTCTGATTGAAGGATAATGATTTTTGAATTCGGGTTGATAAGTTGAATAAGTCATGATGATGATGAATGGAGAGAATTCCAGTAATGATGTTGGTATGGGAAGACCATCAAGTCCGTCAGCAGATCACTATGAGGTTAGTTGATCTTGCGGACAGATTGTTTTTACCTTGGCCCAGTAGTCCTGATTTTGTGAAATAACAAATTGAGAACTTGTATAACTAGAATTCCCATGGGGAATGTTCAGATGAAATTACTGGTTTGATGGACCATTATTATATTAAGGATATGAATGAACTATTTTTTGATAATAAGTTCTGTATGTTTCTTCTTATAGAAGGGATCTTTATCCCAAGATTCTGAGAGGGTTGACCAAACTTTAAGGAATCCCAGAATCAATTGGATCTAAAGTTTAATTCTTTTTGGATTTGAATTATAAATAAAGTGGTCTTTTCACCTAAAATTCTTTGAGCGTCTATTAAGTTGGAAAAACTAGCTTGACTAAAGAAGAGAAAGAGTCCCACCCTGGGATTAAGAAGATGATTTTACCGAGATTATCCTCTAGCTACGAGATGAGGACATCTCGCGTTTTTTAAGTGGGGTAGGATGTAAGATTCCTCCCTCCAGATTTTGAGATGTAAAGGTGTAAGAACCTCCCCTTCAGTCTCTATAATCATCCCCTAAGTCTGAATGCAAGAAAACATTGTTTTACCCTGTTTTGGTCTAGAGAGAGAAAATATTCTAGAGAGAGCTAATACAGTTTTGAAATATTTTTTGATAAGAATTTTCTCCTAATCAATAGAAAGAGATCCCATGAAACAAAATCTTAAAAAGAGTTTTCCAATGTGCATTAGAAATTATTTGAATATGTGAATTGGACATCTTGGCCTAGGGGTATAAAATTTCAGACAAATTCTTATTAAGGTCCAAAGAGTGTCAAGAAGGGCTAATAAGGTTAATCCAAGTCTGGGGATGAGACAAAAGTAAAGAATATAAGGAATTTCCTAAAAATGAGTAAATTCTCACATAAGATGAAGAGTTGACTAGTACAGGGTTTATTAGTTAAAAAATGGGATTTTTTAGTTAAAAAATGAAATTTTTCACACCTTAGAATGGGGAGAAGGGTTCATGAAGGAGGCGCCTAGAAATCACCTCAAGAGGGAATTTTTTAATTCAAAAGAGATATTTCATCTCTCATCTCTCCTCCTTCAAACCAAATCAAAAAAGTGAGCCAAACTAGTCTAAACTTGTCCAAAATGGATCTATTCTCTCTCATCTCTCCTCCTTCAAACCAAATCAAAAAAGTGAGCCAAACTAGTCTAAACTTGTCCAAAATGGATCTATTCTAGTTGGACTTGGTTGGTCGCCTCGGTCATCTAAAATAGACCCCCATTCCTTTGCATTTTCATATTGGAGTAACCATATGCTAGTGTAATTTTCAGTTTATTATATTTCTATTATTGTGAAGCGTTGGAGCTTCATTAATCCTCTTTTTCTCTTGGAGATTACCCTTTACCCTTGGTGTGGCCAAGGCTCTTGCATGAAGGCTACACAATTTTTGCAAAGTAAAGAATCAAGCAAACCAAGGGTAAGCCTAAACAATGTTGTTTATGCTCTCTTTTTTATGTTGTTCTTCTTCCCAACCTCCCTCATTGGGAAACATTTTATTCTATGGGTTTCCTCTTGAAAACCATGTTTTTCTTGATTATGATGAATTAATGTTTATGCTTAAGCTTAGGTTTATACATAAATCAATTCTTAGGTTAAAAATGTAATTTTAACCATTCTCAATTCGTAGAAATTGTGGGGAAGTTATGGCAAAATTTTCTAATTAGAAAATGAAGGTTTATGCATAAATAATTTTTATTCTAAAAGAGGAACTTTGAGTATTATCATTTCATAGAAAATGCGGGGAAACTATGGCAAAATTTAATCATTAGAAAATAAAGGATTTTCATAAACATATTTTTATATTAAAAGTAAATTTTTGGGCATTCTCATTTCGTAGAAAATACGGGGAAACTATGGCATAAATTTTATTATTAAACAAATGAATTTTATGCATAATACTTTTTATGCTAAAAAGTAGAATTTTTAATCATTATCATTTCATAGAAAATACAGGGAAGTTATGGTAAAATTAATATCATTAGAGAATGAATTTATGAAAAATAAATTTCAAAAATGTTAAAAGTGGAGTTTTGCGCATTATTCATTTGTTGGGAAAATAAAGAAGGTTATGCACAAAATTTCTAGATTCATTCAAATTATGAGAATTATGAAAATGATTAAGGAACGATTCATTTAGATAAAAATGATGTGAATGGATGTGAAATGCTGTGAATGGATGTGACTGGATGTGAAATGATGTGAATGGATGTGAAATGCTGTGAATGGATGTGACTGGATATGAAATGATGTGAATGGATGTGAATGGATGTGAACCGATCTGAAATGATGTGGAATGATGTGAATTGATGTGAAATTATGTGAATGGATGTGAAATGTTGTGAATGGATGTGAAATGTGAATGAATGTGAAATGATGTGAATGGATGTGAAATGATGTGAATGGATGCGAATGGATGTGAAATGATGTGAATTGATGTGGGAAGATGTGAATAGATGTGGATTGATGTAGGAATGATGTGATTATATGTGGATTGATGTGATTAGATGTGGGAAGATGTGAATAGATGTGGATTGATGTGGGAAAGATGTGATTAGATGTGGAAAAGATGTGATTAGATGTGAATTGATGTGAGATGATGTGAGTTGTGGGATTGATGTGATTGGATGTAAATTAATGTGGGATTGATGTGATTGAATGTAAATTAATGTGGGATATTGAGAAATGATATGGAATGATGAGAAATGAAGTAGAATGGTAAGAAATGATGAGGAATGATGTGAAAGGATGTGTAATGATGAGGAAAGATGGGAATTTTGTTTGAAACTGTATTTTGTTTGTGAAACCTATTTTTTTAAAAGATTGTTTTACGTCAAGTATGTTGGGGGAAGCATTTTGACTATCTTGTGGAATGAGGTCATGGGGACCTAAGTGGAAATGTTGCAACAACTGACGAAGAGTCAAAGACGGACGTCTCGCGTGGCAAGATCAGCCGAGGTCTTGACCAGCCTTGGTTCGGTTAAAATGGTGAGCTTCCGGTACGGTGGATGAGGGACCAAGGAAGCGGCCTATGGGTGAAGCGCTAGGTCACTTGGGAAGGAACCTAGAGGGTGTTGACAATACGGTCCTCGGGTTCTGGGTTGCCCAGGATACCCACGCTTGCGTCGAGGAAGAAAAATGAGTTGGAGTTTATTTTCTGAACACAGGAATGGATCTGGTTGATTGGCCTTGCTGGTCTTCAATGGATGAGTTCATGGCTCTTTTACATGGATCTTGTTGGCTGATCTTCAACTCAGAATCCATATAGTTTTTATGTGATCACTGATTATATTCCTAGGTACTTTGGTCTAGAAACTATTGAAAAGACCCCTAAGTGAGCAGGTGGTGATTGAGCGTTCTGGTTGCCAATGATTCCATAGGTATGCTGAGGAAGGATTGAATGGAATACTTGTTATATTCTTGGTACTATGGGCTGGGAACTATTGAAAAGGCCTTTGAGTGAGTAGGTGGTGAGCATTCTGGTTGCCAATGATCTGACTGGATCCTGGAACTGGAATACTAAGGACTATGATGGAAACTCTGTGGTTTTTGCAATGCTAGTTTGGAGATAGTTGAGTCTAAGAAAAGGTAATTTCGTATTGGGTGCGTAAGTGGTGTGACTATTTACGTTTTGCATGAGAGCCGACTAGGGGGGCCTGGGAACTCTTTTCCCTGGTACCCGAGACAAAACATAACCAAATATTTATAATGGATTCTATCAATATAGTGGTTGGGCGATTGGCTAACCCATGGGATTGGATGGGTTAGACTGGACTGATGG
Organism: Cibotium barometz; assembly: GCF_041138505.1. Classification (NCBI taxonomy): domain Eukaryota; kingdom Viridiplantae; phylum Streptophyta; class Polypodiopsida; order Cyatheales; family Cibotiaceae; genus Cibotium; species Cibotium barometz. The sequence goes on from NC_141087.1 coordinate 24,494,576, forward strand.
ATCCCTATAATAAAATTCAATTCTGTTCAAGTTACGATAGTTGAAGTAAGTCTCATGATAATCCTTGTTCTATGGAAAAAGAATCAACAACTGTGCCTCTTTTGATGGGGAAAAAAGCGTTGGTCTCTCTATGAACCAAGTGTAAATTCCTCCTTTGATTCGGCCATGTGACCCGCGGGGTCAGTCGAAATACAAAGGATAGTTAAGGCTATTGACTATGTTAGAAGATTTTTCCTGGAGAAATCGCCTATGCTCTTTGGGCGAGGGAAGTTTTTTTGGGTTCGGTTTTCGAAGAGCCACCAGATTAGTCTCCTGTCTGGACATTCGTGGGCAAGGCCCCGAGTGGGAAACTCTTCCCTGCATGCAAGGTTGCGATTTCTACTGCCAGCACTCCAGAGTTCGATGCACAGAGAGGGGGCAGGGATCTCACAGCTGGTATCAGAGCGAATTGACTGAAGTCGATAAACCAAGAAACAAGAAATGTCAAAAATTTCTGAGTTACCAGTAAAGGATTATAACTGTGTGTTAAAACTCGTATATATTCAGAATGGAAATTCATAAATTGGAAATTGGGTTTCTAGATGGAAGTACCACAATTGTGTGGAATCCCCTACTTGATTGAGGCCTAGATATGATGACATTTATCTTATAACACCAAGGGCCATGACCACCTGTATATATACCGTGGGTATACTGCAGCTCTTTATTGACAATATATACGAGTGAATCTAAGACCTTGAAGTTATGAGCAAAAATGCTATCCTAGATGATGATTTCGAATGCTAGTTGATATGATTTTAGAATTCTGGTCGAGAATGGATGAATTGATTTGGATTCCGGTTTAAGAATAATGATTTCTGAATTTGGGTTGATGAGTTGAATAAGTCATGATGATGAGATGAATGGAGAGAACTCCAGTAATGATGTTGGTAGATGGGAAGATGATCACTATGAGATTAGTGGATCTTGCTGATGACAGATTGTTCGCAGCTTGACCTTGGCCCATTGACCTTGGTCCAATAGACCCGATTGTGAAATAACAAATTGAGAACCTGTATAACTGACATTCCCGTGGTGGGGAATGTTCAGATGAAATTACTGGTCTAAGATGGACCATTATTGTGTTAAGGATATGAATGAACTATTTTTAGATAATGAGTTCTGTATGTTTCTTTGTATAGAAGGGATCTTTATCCCAGGATTCTGAGAGGGTTGACCAAACTTTAAGGAATCCCAAAATCACTTGTTTCTAAATTTTAATTCCTTTTGGATTCTAATTATAAATAAAGTGGTATTTTCACCTAAGATTCTTTGAGTGTTTGTTGAGTTGGAAAAATGGCTTGACTAAGAAGAGAAAGAGTCCCACCCTGGGATTAAGAAGATGATTTTACCAAGATTGTCCTCTAGCTACAAGATGAGGACATCTCGTGTTTTTTAAGTGGGGTAGGATGTAAGATTCCTCCCTCCAAATTTTGAGATGTAAAGGTGTAAGAACCTCCCCTTCAGCTCTATAATCATCCCCTAATTTTGAATGCAAGAAAACATTGTTTTACTTTGTTTTGGTCTAGAGAGAGAAAATATTCTAGAGAGAGATAATACAGTTTTGAAATATTTTTTGATAAGAATTTTCTCCCAGTCAATAGAAAGAGATCCCCTAAAAGAGAATCTTAAAAAGAGTTTTCCAATGTGCATTAGAAATTAATTGAATATGTGGATTGGACATCTTGGCCTAGGGGTATAAAATTTCAGAAAAATCTTATTAAGGTCCAAAGAGTGTCAAGAAGAGCCAATAAGTTAATCTAAGTACTGGAATGAGGAAAAGGCAAAGAATATAAGAAATTTTTCCAAAAATGAGTAAATTCTCACATAAGATGAAGAGTTGCCAAGTACACGACTTATTAGTAAAAACATGGGATTTTTTAGTTAAAAAAATGAAATTTTTGACACCTCAGAATGGGGAGAAGGGCTCATGAAGGAGGCACCCAGAAATCACATCAAGAGGGAATTTTTTAATTTAGAAAAGTGAGATATTTCATCTCTCCTCTCTCTTCCTTCAAACCAAATAAAAAAAGTGAGCCAACTAGTCTAAACTTGTCCCAAATGGATCTATTCTAGTTGGATTTGGTTGGTGGCCTCCCTCATCTATAAATAGACCCCCATTCGTTTGTATTTTCATATTGGAGTAACCATATGCTAGTGTAATTTTTAGTTTATTATATTTCTATTATTGTGAAGCTTTGGAGCTTCATTAATCCTCTTCTTCTCTTGGAGATTGCCCTTTCCCCTTGGTGGGCCAAGGCTCTTCCATGAAGGCTACACAATTTCTGCAAGGTAAAGAATCAAGAAAACCAAGGGTAAGCCTAAACAATGTTATTTATGCTCTCTTTTTAATGTTGTTCTTCTTCCCAAACCTCCCTCATGCTTGGGAAGCATTTTATTCTATGGGTTTCCTCTTAAAAACCATGTTTTTCTTGATTATGATGAATTAATGTTTATGCTTAAGCTTAGGTTTATACATAAACTAATTCTTAGGCTAAAAGTGTGATTTTAACCGTTCTCAATTCATAGAAATTGCAAGGAAGTTGTGGCAAAATTTTCTAATTAGAAAATAAAGGTGTATGCATAAATAATTTTTATTCTAAAAGAGGAACTTTGAGTATTATCATTTCATAGAAAATGTGGAAAAACTATGGCAAAATTTTATCATTAGAAAATAAAGGATTTGAATAAACATATTTTTATATTAAAAGTGAACTTTTGGACATTCTCATTTCGTAGAAAATGCGGGGGAACTACGGCATAAATTTTATTATTAAAAAGATAAATTTTATGCATATTAATTTTTATGCTAAAAAGTGGAATTTTAATCATTATCATTTCATCAAAAATGCAGGGAAGTTATGGTAAATTTTATATCGTTAGAGAATGAATTTATGCAAAATAAACTTTATGTTAAAAGTTGTGTTTTGAGCATTATTCATTTGTCGAAAAAATAAAGAAGGTTATGCATAAAATTTCTAGATTCATTGAGATTATGAGAATTATGAAAATGATTAAGAAATGATTCACTTAGATAAAAATGATGTGAATGGATGTGAACAGATGTGAATGGATGTGAATGGATGTGAAACGATGTGAAAAAGGATGTGAATGTATATATGAAAGGATGTGAATGGAAGTGAATGGATATGAATGGATGTGAATGGATGTGAATGGATGTGAAATGATGTGAATGGATATGAAATGATGTGGATTGACGTGGAAATGATGTGATTAGATGTGAATTGATATCATTGGATGTGAGTTGATGTGGGAGTGATGTGATTGGATGTAAATTGATGTGGGATAATGAGAAATGATATGGAATGATGTGATTGGATGTAAATTGATGTGGGATAATGAGAAATGATATGGAATGATGTGATTGGATGTAAATTGATGTGGGATAATGAGAAATGATATGGAATGATGAGAAATGAAGTGGAATGGTAAGAAATGATGAGGAATGATGTGAAAGGATGTGTAATAATGAGAAAAGATGGGAATTATGTTTGGAACTATATTTTGTATGTGAAACCTGTTTTTTTAAAAGATTGTTTTACATCAAGTATGTTAGGGGAAAGCAATTTGACTATCTTGTGGAATGAGGTCGTGGGGACCTAAGTGGAAATGTTGCAACAACTAACAGAGAGTCAAAGAAGGACATCTCCCGTGACAAGATCAGTTAAGGTCTTGACCCAGTTAAAATGGTGAGCTTCCCCGGTATGAAGGATGAGGGACCAAGGAAGCGGCCTATGAGTGAAGCGCTAGGTCACCTGCGAAAGAACCTAGAGGGTGCTGACTATACGATGCTCGAGCTTTGAGTCACCCAAGATACCCACGCGTGTGTCGAGGAAGAAAAATGAGTTAGAGTTTGTTTTCTGAACACATGCATGGATCTGGTTGATTGGCCTTGCTGGTCTTCAACGGATGAGTTCATGGCTCTTTTACATGGATCTTTTTGGTTGATCTTGCTGATCTTCAATTGACAGTCCATATGGTTTTTATGTGATTATATTCCTAGGTACTATGGGCTAGGAACTATTGAAAAGGCCCCTAAGTGAGCAGGTGGTGAGGGTTTTGGTTGCCAATGATGCCATAGGTACGCTGAGGAAGGAATGAATGGAATACTAATTATATTCTTGGGTATCATGGGCTAGGAACTATTAAAAAGGCCCCTGAGTGAGGAGATGGTGAGCGTTATGGTTGCCAATGATGCCATAGGTATGCTTAGGAAGGAATGACTGAAAATTGGATCCTGGAACTGGAATACTGAGGACTATGATGGAAACGCTGTGGTTTTATTGCAATGCTGTTTTGGAAATAGTTGAGTCTAAGAAAAGGCAATTTCGTACTGGTAAGTGGTGTGACTATTTACGTTTTGCATGAGAGCCGGCTAGGGGGCTTGGGAACTCTTTTCCCTGAAAAGATGCAGGGGGGAAGAGAGCTTGAGCTCTTGCAAGCACACACACACACTCACAAACCCTAATAGAGAACACACAAGGTGAGAGGCTGGAAATCTTCTTCTTCTCTACTCAACACTCAACACACCATATACAAGAATAAGAGTACACAAAATATGAAAGGTACTCAACCAATACATACACGGGTTCTCTATAATGTGAACCCGACTAAATGAGCTGGCGCTATAACTATGCCAGTCTCTAGAGTGGCTGTCACACAGCCTGTCATCCCACTGGCCGCATATCACCCAAGATCTCACCAACCATGCCAGTGGTGTAAGTGCGGGGCCTATCCCCCAGGCGGGTCATCAGTGTCCACCGCCTCACTAGAGCTCGATATCTCAACACTCCCCCTCGAGCTCAACTCCATCTCATGTACACCAAGCGAAGCTCTGAATCTACGGAGCTTCTCTGTACCCAATGCTTTGGTGAAGATGTCAGCTACCTGATCCTCTGTGCTGACATAAACAAGGTCAAGGTCTCCTGCCAAGACCTTCTCTCTGACGAAGTGGTAGTGGACCTCTATGTGCTTCGTACGAGCATGAAAGACTGGGTTCCTGGCCAACTGTATACTGCTAATGTTGTCACAGAAAATGACAACTTGTCTATCCACTGATAGACCCAAATCTCCAAGTAGCTTTCTCAACCAAGCTACCTCACATGCTGCCATAGCAGCTCCTCTGTACTCGGCCTCTGTACTCGATAGAGCAACCGTAGGCTGCTTCTTGCTGCTCCAAGTCACAGCAGCACTCCCCAAAGAAAACATGAATCCACTGGTAGATCTTCTATCTGAGATACTACCAGCCCAATCAGCATCTGTGTACCCATGTACACATATCTCTGTCCCAGTCTCATAGAATAGTCCACAATGCAAAGTAGACCTCACATACCTCAGTATGCGTCTCACTGCATCCAAATGCGGTTTCCGTGGAACCTGCATAAACTGACTCACCAACCCAACAGCATAGCTCAAATCTGGTCTGGTGATCGTCATGTAGATCAAACTTCCTACTATGCGTCTATACATAGTAGGATCCTCCAAGATCTCTCCTGAATCTCCACTCAACTTGCCATTCTGATCCAATGGCACAGAAATAGGCTTACAGCCTGTCATACCATACTTGGACAACATGTCCAAGCCATACTGTCTCTGCAGTAATCCAATACCATGTGGTGACCTAATCACCTCAATGCCCAAGAAATATCTGAGCTCCCCCAGATCCTTCATCTCGAACTTCTGTCTAAGCAAGATCTTTACATCAAAGATCTCTGCATCATGGTCCCCCGTAATGATCAAGTCATCTACATAGATGACAACAAGCACAACTCCTCTATCACCATGTCTCACATACAATGAGAAATCTGCATTGGCTACATGAAAGCCAATAGTGACAAGATATTCAGAAATCTTGTCAGACCATGCTCTTGGTGCTTGCTTTAAGCCATACAAGGCTTTCTTCAACCTGCAAACATGCTCGGGGTGACCCACATCCTCATAACCAGGTGGCTGCAACATATACACCTCTTCTTGCAAATCCCCATGCAAGAATGCATTCTTTACATCCATCTGATGTAAAGACCATTGCTTTGACGCAGCCACTGCTATCACAACTCTCACCGTTGCCATCTTGGCAACTGGGCTGAAAGTTTCCTCATAATCAATCCCATATGTCTGCGCATATCCTTTGGCTACCAATCTAGCCTTGTACCTGTTTATGCTCCCATCACTGTTATGTTTAACTTTGTACACCCACTTGCATCCAATGGCTTTCTTGCCTTCAGGAAATTGCACTAAATCCCAAGTTTCATTTCCATATAGTGCATCCATCTCCTCATCCATGGCTTTCTCCCAACACACATTTCCAACAGCCTCATCAATGCATGTGGGCTCAACAACCTGCACAACCTTTGCCATATATGCATAGTGATGTGCCACATAACCATCATATGTAAATCTCTGCACAGGGTTCTTCACTCTCCCTGATCTTCGCAGCTTTTCATTCATGGCTTCCATAGCCTTCTTTACACCAGGTGTTCTCATAGCTGGGATCCCAAGCTCCTCATCAAGGCTCATATCCGAGCCACTAGACTCTCCATCAACATGAGAATGCCCTGCAGAAATGTCAGGCATACCAAGGGGCTCAACCACTTTCTCTTTTCCTTTACGTGATGTAGTAATCACATTTGCAGGACTGGTATTATGACGCAACCTGCCACTCCATGGTCTATCAACAGACCCACTAGATGAGGACTCTCCTGGTCCACTCAAAGACTGTGATTGCTGACCTGCATTCTGTGCAACCACACTTCCACTCACATCAGCCCCAACAGCTTCTTTTTCAGCAACATACCAGCTGCTCATCTCATCGAAGACAACATCCCTGCTTACCCTTAACTCACGTGTAGCAGGGTTATAACACCTGTATCCCTTTTGCTCAAGGGAGTATCCAATAAACACACATTTTTCAGCTTTCGGATCCAGCTTAGTTCTCAGCTCATCTGGCACATGCACATATGCAATGCATCCAAAGACTTTCAGATGAGAGAAATCTGGTTTTCTGCCAGTAAACCTCTCCTCTGGAGTTACATCATGTATGGCTGCAGTTGGAGTCCTGTTCATGATGTATACTGCTGTAGAAACAGCCTCAGCCCAATAGCAATGCGGCATATTCTTCTCTTCCATCAATGCTCGCGCAATCTCAGCAATGTGCCTGTTTTTCCGCTCAGCAACTCCATTTTGCTGCGGAGTGTATCTGCATGTAAACTGTCTCCGAATACCATTCTTCTTCAAGAATTCAGAGAACTCATTGGAGAAGTACTCTCCCCCTCCATCTGACCTTAGGCACTTTACATATTTCCCTGTTTGCTTTTCAACCAAAACTCTGAAATTCTGAAAGTGAGTGAACACCTCACTCTTCTCCTTCATGAAATATACCCACACTTTCCTTGTGTGGTCATCAATGAAAGTGACATAGTACCTGCAGCCTCCCATAGACACGGTCTTCGTAGGACCCCATACATCTGAATGCACAACATCTAGTGCATTTCTGCTCACATACCTGTTATGTGGAAACACATGCTTTGTTTGCTTCCCAAATTGGCATGCTTCACATATTTTCTGCATACCTTCCACTTTAAATTTTGGCAGCCCTGTCACAATTCCTTTTGTCTGCATAGACTTCAATCTCTGCACATTTACATGTCCAATTCTTTTATGCCATATGTCTGTGTCTGCAACAACTCCTGAACCATTTGCAAACATCGCAGCACTCATTTCAGGCATGTCTACATCCAACGTAAACATTCTGCCCACTCTGTTGCCTTTTGCAACCAACCTGCACTTGTCTTTGAAATCTTCAACATAACACCCATCAGGGTTAAACCAAACCTGCAACCCTTGCTCAATCATCTGGCCAACTGAAACCAGATTCTTTGTTATGTTTGGTACATGAAGTACATCTGCAAGGTACTTCACTTTGCCATCCTGCATAGATAATGGCACATCTCCAACGTGGGCAATTGGATGAGCAGTGTCATCCCCTGTTTCCACAAAACCTGGTCTTTCTGGGTTCTTCATCTCCTTGAACCACTCCCCATGACTCGTCATGTGGTTCGAAGCGCCTGAATCCACATACCATACATTATCTTTTTGTGCTGCATCAACATTTTCAGACATGGCATTTACAACATGCTGCATAACAAACAACCTTTCATTGTCCTCATTATTTCTGCTTGAGGATGCATAGTTGTTTTGCTGCACTTTCCCATTTTGCATGTCAGCCTGCTTCTTATAACATTCTGACTGCACATGTCCTGGCTTACCACAATAGTAGCATTCACGTGCATCGTTATATTGCCTTTGCCAATTTCCACGGCCTCTTTGGCTCCCCCTGCCTCTGAATTTGCCTCTTCCACCTGCGTGTTGTTGTTGTTGTTGATTCTGGGACTGTTGTTGTTGCTGCTGCTGTTGGCCATAATTCTGATTACCTGTTCGGCCACCTCCTTGACCGCGTCCACGGCCTCCTCTACCTCGTCCTCTTCCTGAACTCGTGTAGAAGGCCTGTTGCTCTGAACTGTTTTTGCTTTGTGAAGTCTGTTGATCTTCACCCAAGCTCTTCTCTTCGATAATCAGCATAGACACCAAATCTGTAGAGTTGGGAATGTTTTCCCGAGTCTGAATAGACGTCTTGAACGCCTTGTATTGTGGCCCGAGACCACGTAGACAGACTTCCACCTTGTCATCATCATCTACTGACACACCAATAGATGCAAGGGATTCCACAATGCCCTTTATCTTCAGCGCATAGTCATTCACAGACATGCTCTTTTTCTCCACAGTATGAAGTTCATTCTTCAACTGTATCTTACGTGCCTTGGTATTTGTTTCATACAGTTTTACCAAGGTGTCCCACGCCTCCTTGGGGGACTTGGCATCCTGAATATGCCCAATCATGGTGTCCTGTATACTAATGGATAGCCAATACATTACTTTCCTGGCTCCTTGGTTCCAGTCTTTGAACTCTTTCACATCTGCAGCAGTCGGATTTATATCCGGTATCTCCGGTGCCTCTTCATGCTCTCCTTCTATGTAGTCCCAATAGCCTTTTCCCATCAGGAAATTCGTTAACCTGAACCTCCAAGCATGGAAGTTATTCTTGTCCAGCTTCTCAGCCACAATCTGTGTTATGCCATCATTAGACATCTTGCCAAACACACAATTTTACCAGAAACTGCACTCTGGTTTTTCTGCACAACTGCTGTATTTTCTGCACAGCGGTACTGCAGTACTCTCAAATGTCACAACCAGTGACTTCAATGTGCATACATACACCCAATGGCAACTGTAGACCTCTTTGCAGCACCCACATTGTCTGCACAGTCAATCTGTCTTCCTGCAGTTCTTAAAACAGAGTTCTGCAGAGAATCGATGACTTACCCGCAGTGCTCGAAATCGCCTGCTTTCTGAAAAACAGAGGTCCAGACGTGCCCGAAACGCGTTTTCGGCCCGAAAATTTCAGTCCGTAGTCCGTAGGACTGTATAGTTGCCCTACAGCTTCACTCCCGCGAAGAAAGCTCCTCAATCGGAGATCGTTTGCCGGTGCCTCCCGTAGAGCTCCCGACAAGGGTGTAGTCACCAACACAAATAGGGAAGAGTAGTTGCAGCTCTTACCCTCGTACCGCTTCCTGTGGTTCTCTTGCTTGCAGCTCAGCCCTTAGCACGAACCAGGCTCTGATACCATGAAAAGATGCAGGGGGGAAGAGAGCTTGAGCTCTTGCAAGCACACACACACACTCACAAACCCTAATAGAGAACACACAAGGTGAGAGGCTGGAAATCTTCTTCTTCTCTACTCAACACTCAACACACCATATACAAGAATAAGAGTACACAAAATATGAAAGGTACTCAACCAATACATACACGGGTTCTCTATAATGTGAACCCGACTAAATGAGCTGGCGCTATAACTATGCCAGTCTCTAGAGTGGCTGTCACACAGCCTGTCATCCCACTGGCCGCATATCACCCAAGATCTCACCAACCATGCCAGTGGTGTAAGTGCGGGGCCTATCCCCCAGGCGGGTCATCAGTGTCCACCGCCTCACTAGAGCTCGATATCTCAACATTCCCTGGTACCCAGGACAAAACATAACCAAATATTTATAATGGATCCTATCAATACAATGGTTGGGCGGTTGGCTAACCCATGGGATTGGATAGGCTATACTGATGGATCCCTATAATAAAATTCAATTCTGTTCAAGTTATGATAGTTGAAGTAAGTCTCAAGATAATCCTTGTTCTATGGAAAAAGAATCAACGGATGTGCCTCTTTTGATGGTGAAAAAAGCGTTGGTCTCTATGAACCAAGTGCAAGTTCCTCCTTTGATTCGGCCATATGACCCACGGGGTCGGTCGGAATACAAAGGATAGTTAAGGCTATTGACTACGTTAGAAGATTTGTCCTCAAGGATTTTCCTATGCTTTTTAAGCGAGGGAAGTTTTTTTCGGGTTCGGGTTTTGAAGAGCCGTCGGATTAGTCTCTTGTCCGGACATTCGAGGCCCCGAGTGAGAAACTGTCCTGCACACGCAAGGTTGCTACTTCACTGCCAGCACTCCAGAGTTTGATGCGCAAAGGGGGCAGGGATCTCACAACAAGTGCACCAATAGATGGGAAGGGGAAAGAGCTAGTGGTATATAAAAGGGGTTGTCAATGGACCTGATCGCTATGCAACAAGCTAAAAGAGCATGCATGGGTTGCAGCAAAGAAACTGGACGCGAAGGAGAGCCAAGAAGCTGTACTTAAAGAATAGATTGAAGAATTGGAAGGCCTCGTGGAGGTGTTCAAGGAACAATATAGGTAGGATGGGTTGACCATAAAGACCCTCAACAAAGGTAGGATGGGTTGACCATAAAGACTCTTAAAAAGGAGGTAGAAACTACAACCCCTACCAAGAATACAAGAGAAAAAGGAGGGAGAATGACTGTCAACAAGCTGAATGCTACCCTAATGAGCGACAACACATGCTGACCTCTAGAAGAGAAAGGATCAACTAGATTCCATGAGGAAGGGGCATGCTGAGGAGATCAGGGCCAAGGAGAAAATGATAGAAGACTTTCAAGGATGCGATAAAAGGGGAAAGAGAGATAAGGAACAGCTATAGAAGAGGGTCTAAGAAGATCAGTGACAACAAAGCATGGGTGTCTAGAAGGGCACTACCCTAAATTGCATGCAGACTTTAATCCAAACAGCCCAACATGTAGGCGCCTTGAGGATTTCCAACTGGGAGGATATTGTGAGATTGAACCCATTGAAATGTTTAAATGTTCGTAGGTAGCCCACATGCAAATGCTACATGACAAGGAAGAAGCCCCTCCCCGGATCCAGTGTGATACGTGAAAGCAGCGATCTCTTATGACTTGTGGATCTAGGTGAGGTGGCAACAACTCATTCAAAGAGTCACCCTACTATAGCTCCTCGCCAATGGAGTCAACCAACAGAGCAGCATATAGGAAAAGGGAGACACCAAGGCTTGAACCTACAGCAACACCACCTTATGGGTGGAAATGGGGTTAGGGGGTGGGAAGAAAAGACATAGGGAGCCAGAACAGATAGTGTTCAAAGAGGACCTCATCATCCCTAAATAGACAGAGCCTAACGCCTTCGCTGGCAAAAATGGTGGTGCACATAGCAAGGTGCAACAGGCATGGACTCACCCTCGCTTTTGCCATATTACCATAAGTAATATCAATCCTCCTGAACTAGCACCACTGTAATGGCTGATTAAAGTAGGTCACGACTCAATATCTCGTGAGAGTAAGTGCTCAAAAGAGTTAGTACTATGATCCAACTCCTTTGATGATTTGGGGTACTCTAGGAATCTCAATGGTAGGGATCTATTGAGCCATCTAAAAAAACAAGAAATTGTATAAGTTTCCATTCCTTTTCTAATTTAGCATGTGTCTCACATTTACTAGAAAATCCTTACACTAGGAAATGCATATGATTCCTCTTGTTTATGTCCCTTCATGATTCTCACAGCAAATAGTATTTCACAAACACTATCCAAACAAGTATCAAACATGATCAAGCACCCATGCATCATGCATGTAATGTGTGAAACATGGTAGATCATCACTAGCGAATTGATGAGACAATGTTGGTGTTCCATTGAATCTCCAAACACATTTTCTTGATTGACTCTAGCCTTTGCACGCGTCCAAAGAAGTGTCGAAATAATCGTCGAAATAACAGTAGAAAACAGACTTATTTCGACGCATATTCCGAAGCGGAGTTTGATATTTCCATTTCAACGCCTATTTCCACGAGTATTTCGACGTTTTGGGGTTTTGGAGCTTAGTTCTAAAGCGTCAAAAAATACGTTGATAATGGCCCCGCGTCTTTTAGTGTTACTCGGTGTTTCTAAGTGTAAGATCCGTGTCCCCACCGCGCAGCAGAAGTAGCACTTCTTGCGTGGGGCAGGGTCCCACACTCAGGGCCTCGCCCACGGATATCCGGACAAGAGACTAATCCATCGGTTTTTCCAAAACCAAACTTGGAAAAACTTCCTTTGTCTGAAAAGCACGGGCGATTCCACCAGGATAACTTTTCCCTAACGTAGTCAAAAGCCTTAACTAATTGAGCTCATCTGACCGAACCCATAAAGCCCCATAGTCAGATCAGGAAAAAAGACTGTACTTGGATCATAGAGACCAACGCTTTTTTCCTCATTGAGAGGCATAGCCATTGATTCTTTTCCATAGAACAATTTTTGTCTGGAATTTACTTCATCTATCGAACTAAACAGAAATTGAGTCTCGATTTACGGATCCCTCAGTCCAGCCTAACCCCATCCAGTCCCATGGGTTAGCCAACCACCCAACCACTGTAGTGATGGGATCCAATTTAGAACTTGGTTAGGTTTTGTCCCGGGTACTAGGGAAAAGAGTTTCCAGGCCCCCTAGCTGGATGTTCATGCAAACATAAAACTAGTCACACCACTTACACACCCAATATGAAATTGCCTTTTTCTCAGCATTAGCTATCTTTAAAACAATCCTTTGATGCAACCATTGTGTTACTGATCACAATCCTCAAAATCTCTGGTTGAATCCTTATTTCCAATCATTCCTTTCATTGGTGTACTTATGGCATCATTGGCAACTCAGGGGCCTTTTCGATAGTTCCTAGCTCATAGTAACCGGTAATATATTCACATAACAAAATGGAATCTCCGTGGAAGATCAGCGAGATCAACCAATAGATCCATATAAAAGAGTCATGGACTCATCCGTTGAGGACCAACAAGGTTAATCAACTAGATCCACACCCGAATTCAGAAAACAACTCTTACTCCTTGTTCCAATATCTTCCACGACGCACGTGTGGGTATCTTCGATGACCCAGAGCCCGAGCACCGTATGGCCAGCACCCTCTAGGATCCTTCGCAGGTCACCTAGCGCTTCACTCATAGGCCGCTTCCTTGGTCCCTCATCCACCGTACCGGAAGCTCACCATTTAAATCGAACCGAGGCTGGTCAAGACCTCGGCCAACGACCTTGCTATGCGAGACGTCCTCCGTTGACTCTTCGTCACAGTTGTTGCAACATTATCAAGTAGGTCTCCACGACCACATTCTCAAGACAATCAAAATGCTTCCCCAGCATTCTTGACATAAAACAGTCATTTACAAATAGTTCACAAATACAGTTTCTATGATGAACTCTCGTCTTTCCAGATTGTTCCACATCAATCCATATTACTTAACCCAATTCCAATTCATATGCGTATCCATTCTTAACTAGATACATCATTTTCCATCCCATCATATCAGATTCGTTCACTTCACATAACATCCATTCCTATCTTTCTTAAATTACATTACGTCTCATCACATCCATTTCTTATTACATCTTATATCATTCATTCACATTCTGATTCACATGACATCGCATATCATCCATTCGCTCATATCATCATATCCATTCACATACATATTCACATTCATTATTCCACATACACATCCACATTTGTACATCCACATCCACATCTACATCCATACATCCATTTTCACATTCACATTCATACATCCACATCCACATCCACATCCACATTCATACATCCACATCCACATTCATACACCCACATCCACATCCACATTCATACATCCACATCCACATCCACATCCATACATCCACATCCACATCCACATCCACATTCATACATCCACATCCACATCCACATTCACATCTACATCCATACATCCATTTTCACATCCACATTCATACATCCACATCCACATCCACATTCATACATCCACATCCACATCCACATCCACATCCACATCCACATCCACATCCATACATCCACATCCACATCCTTACATCCACATCCATACATCCACATCCACATTCATACATCCACATCCACATCCACATCCATACATCCACATTCACATCTACATCCATACATCCATTTCCACATCCACATTCATACATCCTCATCCACATCCACATCCATACATCCACATCCACATCCTTACATCCATACATCCATTTCCACGTCCACATTTATACATCCACATCCATATCCACATCCACATCTACATTCATACATCCACACATCCATTTCCACATCCACATTCATACATCCACATCCACATCCACATCCACATCCACATCCACATTCACATCTACATCCATACATCCATTTCCACACCCACATTCATACATCCACATCCACATCCACATTCATACGTCCACATCCATACATCCACATCCACATCTACATTCATACATCCACACATCCATTTTCACATCCACATTCATACATCCATATCCACATCTACATTCATACATCCACATCCACATCATCCATTCATCCATCTACATCAATCCACATCATTCACACATCAAACCACATCATCCATATATCCATCCACATTAATCTACATCATTCACATATCAAAACACATCATCCATTCACATCCGATTCACATGCCGTCATTCATTCACATCCCTTATCATTCATTCATACCACGATTCACATGACATCACATTCCTTCACATCCTATACCATTCATTCACATCCTAATTCACAGGACATCACATCCATTCATCCATTTTCATTTATCTGATTCATATCACTTCCATCCATCCATTTACATCTATCTGATTCCTATCACATCTACTTATAGAATGTAAGAGAATTCTAATTTTTTGATATAAAGATTCTTTACGCATCTAATTAGGCATAAAGACAACTTTAGTAGGAATAACACTTTTATAAAAATCCTTTTTTTTGCATCTATTTAGGCATAAATTCAATTTTAAGGAAAATAACACTTTTGAATTAAAAATAAACCTTTTATGCATTTTACTATGCATAAATTCCATTTTAATGAGAATAAAACTTTTAAAATAAAAAAAAATCTTTTATGCATAAATTCAATTTCAATGAAAATAATACTTTCGAAATAAAAATAAATCTTTTATGCATCTTTCTATGCATAAAATCAAAATTGATGAAAATAACTCTTTTGAAATAAAATTATTTATGTATCTATTTATGCATAAAATCAAAATTGATGAAAATAACTCTTTTGAATTAAAAATAAAATTCTTTATGCATCTATTTATGCATAAATCCAATTTAGTAGGAATTACACTTTTAGAATAAAAGAATTTCTCTTATGTATCTAATTTATGCATAAAATCCATTTATGATGAAATTCACACTTTTATATAAAAAAATCTTTTATGCATATGTTTATGCATACAAACTATTTATGATGAAAATCACCCTTTTAATATAAAAGAATTTCTTTTATGCATCCATTTATGCATAAAAATCATTTATGATGAGAATCACACTTTCAATATATAAAAAATTTCTTTTATGCATATGTTTATGCATACAAATCATTTATGATGAAAATCACCTTTTAATATAAAAGAATTTCTTTTATGCAGCCATTTATGCATAAAAATCATTTATGATGAAAATCACACTTTTCATATATATATAATCTTTTATACATATGTTTATGCATACAAATCATTTATGATAAAAATCACCCTTTTAATATAAAAGAATTTTTTTATGCATCCATTGATGCATAAAAATCATTTATGATGAGAATCACACTTTTAATATAAACAAAATCTTTTATGCATACAAATCATTTATGATGAAAATCACCTTTTAATATAAAAGAATTTCTTTTATGCATCCATTTATGCATAAAAATCATTTATGATGAAAATCACACTTTTATAATCAAAATAACAATTTCAATATGCTTCCTTCTATACATAGAATTTAATTCTAAAGAAAGTAACACTTTTTTAATAAAATATTTTTAGTATGCATTTTTGTATACCTAGGATGAAAAATAACACTTTAAGAATACATATACGATGGGAATTATTCTTTTTGAATTAAAAAAATAAAACTTATTTTCCACAATTTTAGAAAATTTTGCCATAACCTCCTTTGTATTCAATTTTTAACTCTCTAAAATTAATTAGAAGTTCACCAAGAGTATTTAAATCATTCTAATGTAAACATTTTTTACTTATCAAAGAGAAACATTATGAAAAACTTGATTTTATCCAATAATCATTCATCTAGGATAAAGAATGGTTGGATTTACTAAAGAAGAGAGGGGAATGCCTTTTTCAAATGAGGCATAACATCATAATCATTTTAGAGAAGACAAAAATCATAAAAACCATAAAATGGAATAGAAAAGAGAAGAATCTCCAACTTACAAAGGGATTTGAGTGCTTTCCTTTGGCTTGATGGTTTGAGGGATCTACGCTTGTTTGAAACAAGAGTGGCCACCAATCTTTAGAAGAGGGAAGGTCAAAAACCAATGAATTATGAGTAAATTCAATTTTTGGTTCTTGGGAGAAGTAGGGTAACAGTGCAAAAACACTATTAAGTGTCAAAAAAAGGGAAGGCTTCTATTTATAGGAAAAATTGAGCCTCTAACCAAGCAAATTGATTCTAGAATTTTCCAGATCAGTTTGGTCAATTTTTGACCATTTTTAGGTCAGTTTAGCTCACTTTTTGGATCAAGTTGAAACAGGAAAGAGGAGAGATAAAAATATCTCATTATTTGGGAGTTTAAAACTCTCCCACACATGTGAAATAGGCGCCTCCTTCATGAGGGAAATTCCCCCATATTGAGGTGTCAAAAATGCATCATTTCTTCTAAATATCTCTATTTTTTAACTATTAACCTTGTCCTTAGTCAACTCTTCATCTTATGTGAGTATTTACTCATTTTTGGGAGGAATTTTCTTTATTTCTTCCATTTATCTCCTCCCTACATTTGGATGAATCTTATTGGTCCATAGAAACCTTAATTTAAAATTTTAAAAAAATCTTGACCCCTAGGATAAGGCCTCTTGAACATATTATACTTGATTTCTAATGCACCTTCTGAAAATCTTTTTGAACTTCTGTTTCGGGAGAACTTATTTTAATAAGAAGAGACATTTTTCCATCCAAAAATATTTAAAAACTGAATTATCTCTCTAGAAGATTTTCTCTCTCTAGGCTAAAACTAGTAGAAACAAGATCTTTTATATTTTTGAAGAGGGATTTGACTACAAGGAAAGATACTGGACATCCTGAGAGGCTGGGGAGGAATCTTACACTAAGGGTCGAGGGTCTCTAGCATTTGCTTTAAACTTATCTTCTATTAGACATTTTCTCTCTTGATTTCCTCAAGGACTTGCGATACTAAGGTTTTCAATGTCTCATTTTTGGTCAAGGGATTTTCCTTGCTTTAGTCTTTCCCTTCCTTTCTAGGATTATCTAGTGGTCTACAGAGATGATGTAGCCAATCTGCTTATTCATGGATTTAAATCATGTGATTAATCATCTAATTGGATTCTAATTTCTCATCCTTAGGTTTTCATGCCAAATTATAATCAAGATCTTGTCTTTAATTTGTATTTCTAGAGAGAGGCAAGAGAATATTCATTTCTTCTTTCTCTTGAATTTCCTCTCACTTTTCTTAACCCTTAAGGTCTCCAAACTCCACACCTCCATGGGTAGCCATTTCCATTGCTTCCTCTTGGGATCATTTCCATTTCCATTGCTTCCTCTTGGGATCATTGTCATACCATCGTGCTGCTCACGCAATTCATGTTGCAAGCTCACTAGCATGCATTAGAGAAGAATATTACAGAGAGGCTAGCACAAGAACAATACTCTATTACACAATGGAAGAGTGTGTTGTATTATGAGAGAAAAAACTAGCTTATATAAAAGACCATAAGTGTTCACACACTTAAAACTGTGATCAAAGGCTCATAAGTGGCCTATTGCTTATATAATGCCTAATCTCATAATACATGCTCACAATATATTCACAAGACTCATAAATGGCCTATTGTGCGTGAACAAGCCCTAGTAGCTCAAAACCATACACTCTCATATGAACAAGCCCCAATGCAAGATAATTCTCAAATCACCTCGGAATCAATGTAGGCATGTGAACACCCCACACAAAACAAGTGTGTGAATACCAAGGTATGAAAGGGAAATGGGAGGGGAAGTTCCAAACTTAAATATATGGGTGTATAGAGTGTGGAAAGGTAAAAAAACTTTAAGGTAAGGAAAAAAAAAAGGTGTGAAAGGGTAAGGAAATGGGAAGTGTGTAAAGGAAGAAATCTTTAGGGTTTTTGTAAAAATTATCTTCTTCCTTTTCCTCATGCTGGGTATTATCTCTTTCTTCTTCTTCTTTACACTACATTGCTGGTCAAGAGCTTGGTGCTGCTCTCTCTCTCTCTCTCTCTCTAGCTATAGGGTGTGCACTGCTCTCTCTAGCATGTGCAAGCCTATGATGGTTAGAGCTTCTCAAGCTTGATGATGGCTAGGCTTGCCCTTCTAAAGTTTAAAAAAAATATTATCCCCTTCACTACATGCTTGTGATATGCTTGATGTGATTCATAAGAGCCTCTTTGTAAGCAAAAATGATTACTTGTTTATCCTTGTGCTATTGAAAGATTAGAGCTTGATGAAGATTATTTCACTTACCTCTCATGGCTCACAGCATTATTAAACAAACAGTTAAAAAAAAACCCTAATTAGGATGAGCACTTGGATCATCCATGCTGCCATATCTTATGATAGTGAGGGCCTACAACATTGTGTAGTTCCCTTGCTAACAAGGTGCTTCAAAAGGCTAGGTCAAAGATATGTTGCAATCCCATGTCTTGGAGATGTATCAATCTTCAACCTTGTGGTGTCTCCTTTTTGCATGGCCATGGTGATGCATGGCCGATTAATTTGTTACCATAACCCTTGCACCCAAGATTGCATCCATGGCGATTCTTCTGTGTGTGCTGCAAGTAGTAGTATCTACCTTTAGATGACTCGGGCTGCCAAAAATTAGGGCGGCAACAATGTTATTGAGTTGTGCTTTCTTTTACTCCGCCAGCTCTACGTCCACCTGTAGTAGCAGGCGGCACAAAGCTTATCTCAAAGAAGCCCAAGGCAATGGAGAGACTTCGCACTTGCTTTTGTTGATACACAGAGACCTCACAATAATTCTTGCTTGCTCCTCTTCTTCTCCAAGCACCTTTGCCTTTGTGCTTCTTTTTGCACCTTTAAGTAGCTTCACAATCTTAAATCCTCAATTTTTAGTCCCCAAAACTTCCTGCTTAGCTATAAAACCTATGTAACATAACCTCAAGAATGTCCACCTTGCACCTCTTGTGAATGCTGCAAATGTCCTATCCTCACAAGTGTAACTAATTCAAGATAAATTATTGTACTAGTCTTCAAAGTTTAGTAGACACTCGAGGGGTACACTACTAGAAAACCCTAGGTAATCACGTGTGTTCAAGAGGTATTTTAAAAATCCCCTAACTAATATTTCCCCCCCAATAAAACAACCCCTCTTTACTTATGAACTAAATGATTTTTTTCTAAAATTGAATTAAAAAACCCCTCCTGTTAATGTAATTGTGTTAATTTTTCTCAATGTATCTAATTAAAAAACCCCTCATGTTGAACTCACATGGTACACTAACATTTTTTGAGTTGAATCCCCCGAGAGTAGACATCTAATTTCTCATATGCTATCACATAATGCAAACATTATTTGCTGCCTAAGATGTTAGTAAAGAGAGATCTAGCAATCCATAATTTGTACTTTCTATATTGTTGTTGTTTAATCTGTAGTTTACATGCAGTTGATTTAAGGAGAGGTCAAACACTTCTTTCTCTATGATAAGAAAATTTTTATTCTTGAAAGATTCAATCTTTATGCATGCATAAAGAACATGTATACTTTATGTAAACAAGATCTATGCATGCACGTAGCATAGAGCATGCCATAATGTCACTAATCATTGTGATTAAGCTAAAGATCATCTTAACCTTGCATAATCACACCAAATAGACTTGACGTCCACTTTATTACTTCTTTCTCAAAATTTATTTACAAACTTTGCTTGCACAGTAAGCTTTATTTGTAAGAAAATGATCAAGAACTTGATTTAATTTTCTTTGTTAAATTGATAATGACACTTGTGCATAGGTTAGGAACCCTAAGCACCTGATTATGCAATGGTGCTTGCACCAAAGGGGTGGGTTTAACTCCCTTGGTAAGAAAATGATCATCAAGAACTTGATTTAATTTTCTTCTTTAAACAAATAATGACACTTGTGCATAGGTTAGGAACCCTGAGCACCCGATTATGCACTGGTGCTTGCACTAGAGGGCTTGGGTTTAACCCTCAATAGGGCTGATAAATGTCAATGATGTTGTTAGGGTTGGGTTCTATTCCCAACCTTGAGCACCCGATTATGCACTGGTTCTTGCACTAGAGGGCTTGGGTTTAACTCTCAATAGGGCTAATAAATAACAATGATGTTGTTAGGGTTGGGTTCTATTCCTAATATGGTTGAAAAATGCAAATGTTATTGTTAGAGTGCTAGATCTGGATTCTCTGTTTGTAGCTTGTCATCCAAATATGCATCAAACTTTTGCAATAATCTTGCACTACTTTTACCAAGATTAAATAAACTTGGTTTCTTGTATTGTTAGAGTGCTAGATCTGGATTCTCTGTTTGTAGCTTGTCATCCAAATATGCATCAAACTTTTGCAATAATCTTGCACTACTTTTACCAAGATTAAATAAACTTGGTTTCTTGTATCAAATTAAGCTCGGGGGGGTCACTCGTATAAATATGTAAGTATCACGTGGGTTCAACAGAAGGACATTTTAAATATTTAAAACTTACAGAAATATATTTACAGAGGGGATTTATTTATTGTATTTTTAAAAAAAATTACAGATTTGAATAGGAAAGGATACATTATATTCACTAAAAAATTCACAGATAAGGGAATTTTTAAATAGGCCTTGAACGCACGTGATATAAAGGATTTACATATAGTGACCCCCCGAGAAATTAAGTAAGGATACAATTGTTGTACTTATCATGCATCAAATTTTGCAATCTTTCATTCTCTTGAAGTTTTAACAATTTCTCTTAAAGGAACACAATTATTGCAAAGTATGATCAAGATATAAAAGATTTGATCAAGACTCACTCACTGTTATAGTTTTTCACTAAGATTTGATAGCTGCACTCATGTCTTTTCAAACTTCACAAATCTACACCAAGTATCTTGTAAACTTCACTTTGAATATTAAAATTTGTACAATTTGTGACATAAGTGAAAATTGCTTATAAACCTATCCAAAATATGCCAACAGAATTGTGATCTTCACATAAATCTTCTCAAATCTATGATATAACTATAATCTGTATGATTTCTTGATAACCCCAACAAGATTTACAAAGCAACCACCAATACCTTGCAAACTATAATATAGCTATAATCTATACGCTTTCTTAATATAGCTATAATCTTCTCAAATCTATAATATAACTATAATCTATATGCTTTCTTGATAAACCCAACAATATTTACATAGCAACCACCATTACCTTACAAACTACTAAGAATCTAAAGAGGCTAGGCAGATGCTTAAGAAAATCAAGGTTTATGAAAATATTTGATCGCAAAAGTCTCTAATCAAGAAACTATGTACTAAACTCAAAGAATAGGATTTCTAAAAATGGTGATTAGCATAGATTCAAGAATTATTAATACTAATCTCAATGCTAATCCACACAAATCCAAATAACATTAATCCTAAAAAATTATGCCAAATTAATCCAAAAATCATTAAGTATTAATCACCACCAAGATTAAAGCTAAAACTACCAAGAGCAAAACAAAGCTCTGATACCAATGTAATGAAAGGATCTAGGCTGTACTCATTGCATAGAGTATGAACATATGCTACTCATCATAGAGAGTAGCCACCTAGACATGGAAAGACTGGCATGAATCATGCTGGTCATCATAGAGAGTAGCCACCTAAACATGTAAAGACTACCATCAATCAACCATAGAAACAGAAGCTCCAAGAAACGTGTTCCAATGTGTAATATGTCAAATGGTCAAAAAGGTATCAAAATGTACAATAGTCTTAGGGCTAGTGCCTTTTATAGTACCAAGGCCCACATGCTCCTAATGCCACATGTAAATTCCTCTAAGCACCATGTGCCTAGGCCCATCCCCCATGTGTATGTGTATCCTAAAATTCCCTTTATTACATCAAAACTATTTTCAACGTGAAAAACAAGAGTTTTTCATAACCATGAGAATCTTGAATTTTTTATATCCAAAAAAGGTGGTCTAAAGAAGGCAATGAAAATCATGCAAAGTGCTTCACAATGATTAAAGGATTTAGAAGCTTAGCTCATACATGTGATTAAAAAAAATGACGTAAATAACCAATATATATTCACGATCATGAATATCTCAAGTTTTTCATACCCTAATAAGTACTTCAAAACTATCAAAAGGTAACAACCACGTTCTAGAAGGTGTGGAGAGAGCCTATAGTTTAATGATTAAATAATAAACTTTCTTTGAAGTGAATATCTTAGATATTCATGCTATGAAAAACGAAAATTTTTCATAGTTGTGAATAACTTAACTTATTCATGCATAAAAACATTTGGCTAATAACCTATTAGCACATGTCACCCATCCATATTTTTGAGTCAGGTACCCCATACTTGTCACTTATTACCCATAGTTTGATGTTCCTTCATTTTACCTATCTTTTTTCTTTTTTCTATTTTGCTTTCTTCTACTTTTTGTGTACATGCCACAAAGTTTCTCATTGCATGCTCACCCTTGTCTTCATGCAGATGTTGTCATCCACATTACAAGGTAGGAGGGCTTCTCTTGTTTCTTGCCATGCTTTGAAGATTCCATCTCTCCTATGAAGATGTTTTCTTTCTACTATGCACAAACGAAAATCACTTCTCCCTTCTCTAAATCTCTAAATACTACCATGTGTCTTGTCAAAAAAAAGTATGCTATGGTTCTTCACTATCATGCTCTTCTTTTCCTATGTGAAGGACCTTTTATAATCTGGCTTGGCCGTACACACAAGCCAGCCAAAACCCTAAAATTAACAAACATAGTTAGTATTATAGTCTAAACCTATCTATTGCCATGTCCTATAATAACTTTTTCGAGAATACAAGAAACTACAATAACATATGTGTCATAGTTCCTCGTGAAAAATCACTCTTATTTTTCATGATGTGAAAACGTAACTCGTTTTTCATGCCCAACCAACCTCATTTAATGAAGGGAAAAATACCAACATTTGACCATTAACATACCCCTAAGTGTCTTTATTCACCTTTCATTATATTTGGTCAAAAACTTGTTAGGCATGAATATCTTTGCTATTCACAACTATGAAAAACCTAACTATTTTTTCACGTTAAAGGGAACCCTCAAGAAACTTCAATGATGGCATCCTAACATACTTCTCTATCACCTTCTTACACTAAATAACTAATTTTTTCTTGTTGTGAAAATCACGCATGAAAAACCAGCTTGGTTTTTCATGCCCAAAAATATTGAGTATTGCATATGTTATTAACCTTCATCTCCTCATGGCCATAACCTACATTACCAATATGCATCTATGTAAGATATTCACGGCGGCCATGAAAAATAATTCTCGTTTTTCACGTCAAAAAAATTATTTAAAAATACATTGTCCCCTACTCATGATTAACTAAAATAATCACAACTTCTCATCATCAAATCACTAACATTTTTTTGATACACACTTAAGGTTCACATCACTTAAGGTTCTTGGAAATGGTTCACATCACTTAAGGTTCTTGCAAATGGTTCACATGAACTTAATCTCAACTCCATGTGTATCATGAATCATTCTAACTTGTTTTTTTTCAAAATTGCTAACCTTTTTTGGCGTGAATATCTCCAGATATTCATGGCCATGAAAAACCAATCTGGTTTTTCATGCCTGCTGATAACAACTAATCCAAAGTAACACAGATTGGATATTATACGTAATTTATACAGAAAAGGCTTCACAAAAATTAGCTTGTATCATTAACACACTAACTTCACCAAAAAAAAACCTAGGGCATGCAAAACACCATATTAGTGAATTTGGGAATTTCCCAATTCCCATTTTTGAATACTTAAAAAAGGGGACATGGATAACATGTTTGTAAGTTTCTCAAAACCCTATCATATGACCTATCATTGGAAAGCGCTTGAAAAATAGAATCTAAAAAGCTATAAAGCGCTCATTTTGGATTAGTGGTGTTCAAGTTATGGTTAATCCAAACTTTTGACCACGTGTCCCAAACTTGTGGGAAATTCCTATATTCCCCAATATGGTGTTGCAAGGAAAATGAGGAGTCCCCCTACTAGCTAGTTAGGGCTAACATATTTGATTGTCAATATTATAGGATGACTCCCCTTGTAGAATAAGATGACTATGATTATGTAGCCCGAAGCATTTAGAGAGGTTGTAACCACACCAACCAAACATAAGGGGAAGAAGAACGTTCAAAGGGCACAAAATCTTGCCCACTTAGGCCCTTACCTGAGAAATGTGACAGGTACCAATATCAACAAGGATGTGCCAACACACAAGGGCCTTCCAATACCATTCATTGGAGTGCTTATTTTTCTTGGAAACTCTAGGAGTGAAGACCAAGTTGGAAGCAATTGGCTTGGATCAATAAGCACAACACCTACAAAAATTAAACAATACACCACTCTATGCCACCAAGGTCATAAAGACTTATAACACCATATTAGATAAATTGGAAAAAATCCCATTCCCATTTGAAAAATGGGAGCATGGTGAACTTGTCCAAAAGTTTGTCAAACCCCCCTCATGTGACATATCATCGGAAAGATCTTGAAGAGTAGAATCTAAATCTATGATCTTCGACAAATTTGGAGTTATATGTTTAAGATATGTCCAAAACTATATGGAGTAATTGATTCCCAAAATGTGAGATTTTTCCCAAATTACCTAACATTGACTTTTATGATAAGAGGACCAATACATGTGAGGTCACCTTGTCAGATCGTAGCACTAAAAGGATTATGATTAGAGAAGATGATATACCACAAGAAAATGTAACTACCCCCGTGACCACCCACACACAGAGTGGAGGAAAAAGGATTATGATTAGCGAAGATGATATACCATAAGCAAATGTAGCTGCCCTTCACCACTCGCACATATAGAGTGGAAAAAAAAGGCATGCCATTTGATACAATGCTGAAAGAAAAAGTTTTCAATAATAATGGCATAGAGTACTCAAATTTCAAGGAGAGGGCGAATGAGCTAATTATTGGTAGAGCTATTTCAATGCTTATGCAAATCATGCCAATAGATAGATATAACAAAATTGATCTTCACAAATTGCTCAAGATTCACATGAACTTGAAAGATGGATAGGCCTACTATGTGCATAGGGAGCTGTATGTACATTTGATGTCATAACACTACAAGAAGGTAGTCAATCTGTAATACCTCCTAACAAATGTTCTAAGCCATATTATAGGTACATTGATCCCCACCAAAGAAGAAATAAATACTCAATCATAGGATTCTCTTGAGAGATCAAAATAGTTACATTAAATGCATTGGCAGAAGGATAACCTATTGGAAACACAAGGAGGGTACTTTAAGATAGAGACAAATGAGGCTAACTTGAAGGTTGAAATTTTGGCATACAACTTGAATGTCACAAGGAATGTTTGACAATTCCGGATTATGGGCACATTTACATGTGGACTTTACTGCTATGATACAGCATGTGGGCCCCCTCTACATGCCAAGTTAAATGGAGATTCACCCCCAACAGGGTTTGCAACAACAGAGTAGAAAAAGACTCTCATTCTTGCTACAATTTTTGTTTAAGCCAACACAATTTGGCAGCATCGAGAGTCAAAGAAAGGGTCTTCTTCTTCTATGGATCAAAGCCTAGAGGAGAATCCTAGATCTAACTGTTAGCTACTGCCGCTTCATAAAGCTTATTGTGGTATTGCCAGACCAAAGAAAGTAGGCATTGGGTAACTTTGACAAAGAAGTTATTTTTTTATGACATGAACAAGGGTCTAGAAGAGTAGTAGATTTTATATTATTATCATTGTCTAAGATGCTTACTAGGGTACATGCACATCACATTTGAAGATATGATTGATACCTCTTTCTAGATGACCCTTCCATATTTTAGACACACATTACGCAAGCTATAGTCACAAAATTACTACAAATTCAAGCTTGGAAACATGGCATTGAGGCCTTGAAAATGTTTCAAGATTATGAAGCATCCATCAGGTAGGGGTGGGATGTTAACCCCATTTTGGGCTTAACAAAGGCACTCCCTACTATAAACAAGAGTAGACTTATTAAGTGTTATTTAAGATCATTATAAAGCATTGTATATATTATATGAAAAGCTTGCAATTCACCAAACTTAGTAGATTAGGGCTACATTGGGCCCAAGTGTACATAAGGGCTAGTTGTATATAAGTCAATTTCTCATAAATGAAAACACACTGCTCCCCTTTGTGTCAATTGATTCTTACTTATCTACTTGCTCTCTTGTGCTTTAGTATTGTGAGAGAGAGAGCTTTGAGAGTAGAGTGCAAGATTCTTGCTACATGTGCTTTGCTTATTGTGTGAGAGTGAGAAAGGGTAAGAGACGTGAGTCCTTGGTGAAGCTAACTTCTTGAAGGTGACAACAAGGAGGAGATTTGGGAGATTGGAGCTAGCAACCATTGGTGGTGCTTGGGGGCCAAGGAGATCTTAAGCTAGAAGAAATGTAAGAATCCCCAAATTATTGTAATCTATTTGACTATCTGCTCTGCTAGAATGGATGAGTTCTTAAGAGAGTAAAAATAGTCCATAAAAATTTTTGATGAGCAACGCTTGGAATTGTTTTATGGGAATGGACTCCAATTGTGCACCTCACTAGTTCAAGGAGTGACGCCTACAAGAGGATGAACATGTAGGATCTATGTATGCACTAAACATGGACATGGTCCTAGTTGAAGTCTGCATTTCCATCTCCAACAATGGCTCCTTACCTTAGATTCTTGACGAAAGAGCCAATGTTCAAGACTACCTCAAACCAAAGGGATCCACAAGGGCATTCACATAACATGTCCTATAGCCTCAAAGCTCGGCTGATGGAAGGGTCCAACTATGCACCTCTCACGAGTTCAAGGAGTGATGCCTACAAGAGGATGAACGTGTAGGATCTGTGTATGAACTAAACATGGACATGGTCCTAGTTGAAGTCTCCATTTCCATCTCCAAGAATGGTTCCTTACCTTAGATTCTTGACAAAAGAGCCAATGTTCAAGACTACCTCAAACCAAAGGATCCACAAGGGCATTCACATAACATGTCCTATAGCCTCAAAGCTAGGATGGTGGAGGATAAATTCCATTGAAAACCATATAGCCCACCCATCGAAAACCTCATAGCCCACCCATGAATCAAGAAATCCCAAACCCTAAAATAAACGATTTTATGCAACCATGTCCTATAGCCTCAAAGCTAGGATGGTGGAGGATAAATTCCATTGAAAACCATATAGCCCACCCATCGAAAACCTCATAGCCCACCTATGAATCAAGAAATCCCAAACCCTAAAATAAACGATTTTATGCAACCACTCCCTTGCGTTCTTTTGCCATGTAAGTATGGAGGGCAGAAGACATGCTTCGGATGGCATTTGAAATGGGAAGGAGGGTTGCATAAACATAACACTTAGAGACTCAAATTTAGGCAAAACAAAGTCAATCCACATCTCAAGGATTGATGATCCCACCAAGATCTATTCATTTAGACTTTACCTTTGAAGGCGAAGTAGGTTGATGGTTTAGGTCACTAAACCCACACAAAAAGGCTAGCTACGAGGGCTTGAGACATACATTCTATGAGGTATCATCTAGTGGAGCCAAATGGAGCCCCATCACATAAATCTATAACCTCAAACAAGAAGAGGGAGAAACAATGCGGGACTATATTGCTGGAACGAAGTATCTCCACATGAGATGTAGTCCCGCAAAAGAGTAGATGACTTATTGGTCACATTGATTAATTTATGATCGGTCTTCAAATCAAGGGGCTTCATGCTATCTCTATATTGATTGATGTATGATCATTCTTAAGAGAAAGGGGCTTCATGCTATCTCTACAGGTGTAGATACTGATAAGAAACATGGATCTAGGGAGGCTTATAGCAAGTGATTAAGGGCATAATAAAAGACTAAGCAAATGTTAATATAATATAAAGATGTAGATCAACGAATGACACAATGGTCAAGACACAAATTTAGTAATCTTCATTATATTAGGCTTTATCCAAGTACATCCTTTTATAGCTCTCATGGGGCTCACATCTCACAAGATGTGTGCACCCTAGTGCCAACCATGTGTCCATAAATACTCACACTACATGTGCTCCCTTGCACTTTCCATTGTGCTACCTTTTTGACCTTTGATTTCACCTTTTACAAATGACCATACAAATTAACCTTTTCCAATGTACCCTTAGTCTATCCTTTTGTAATGTGCATGCTCCTTCTCTTGCTCATGTGACTCACTCTCTACCTTCCTTGTGCTCTTTGGACAACATTTTGCAACACCCCCCCTTGGTGCCAAATTTTTAGGCTACTCAAGGTGGTCAGATGCAAGGTTTTACAACATATTTTCACACCCCCTTCATGGTGACTTGACCTATCTTTGAGGCCTAGAGGTCACCTCTAAGAGTAGGGTTACAAAACTCATTACCCCCCTTATTTCTAACTTGGTTGGGTGACTCAAAGGATCTTATTTGGCTTAGACACTCTCTACCTTAGAGGTTACTTGGAGGTGGTTTGTTTTTCACTCCCCCTAGGTGCATCTTTGGCTACTCTCAGGTGGTCGAGTGCTACAACATTCCAAATGATTTTTGGCCTACTCATTTGGTGGCCATTACAATGCTAGCTTGGGTAGTGAGGGATTTTTTACGTGCTCATTTGGTCGCATTTCATCAAGGATTACATTATTTTTCAATTTTTGGTCATGAAATTACCTACTCATATTGGCGGCATTTACAAAGATTACATATTTTTGGTGAAAACATTTTTGTCAATGCAGTTGTTTATGAGGATTCCCATGTCAAAAGTATGTTGGAAATGAAGCTAGACTTTAGTGCTTCCCTTGTTAATGCACAACATGCAAACCATATCTTAAAAAAAAGGATAAGGTTTATTAAACCTTAGGTTTTGTGTGTGGTTTGTGGCCACCTCGCGAGTTGCTGGGCACAATGTAGATCAACTAATGACACAATGGTCATGACGACATAAGCTTAGTAATCTTCATTATATTAGGTTTAATCCAAATGTATCCTTTTATAGCTCTCATGGAGCTCCTATCTCCCAAGATGTGTGGACCCTCGTGCCAACCATGTGTCCATAAATGCTCACACTACATGTGCTCCCTTGCACTTTCAATGTGCTACCTTTTTGACCTTTGACTTTACCTTTTACAGATGACCATACAAATCAACATTTACCAATGTACCCTTAGTCTATCCTTTTCTAATATGAATTCTCCTTCTCTTACTCATGTGACTCACTCCCTACTACTGTTAAGGAAACCCTACCCTAAACATGTCATGGGAAGTTGCCTATCCCGTCGAGCTCAAGCATGGCTCAAGAGCTCAACTGTGTGTAGCCGCCGCTCGTCACACCGCCATCCTCCCGCACTTGTCACACCGAGGTGGTTTCTCTAATCCAACGGGTGAGGCAAGATCTCTCTCGCGAAGATCTTGTAGGATCTCCATGGAGAAAGAGGATCGCGTTGGTTAGCCTAATCATATGAGAGAGAGAGAGAGAGAGAGAGAGAGAGACAGAGAGAGAGAGTGAGTGAGTGAGAGAGAGAGAGAGAGAGAGAGCGAGAGAGAGAGGGGGGGGGAAGCAAGAGGGAACAAGTGGTTAGCACTAATCTCACTCCCAAACCCTAACCCTAAGCACACCATACATGCTAGATTAGAGTTGAAAGAGAAATGGAGAGAGAGAATAGTCCACTTCTATTGCACCAATGGGAGAATGAGTTACAAACAAGAGAAATTGGCTTCTACAGTTCCAAGACTTTTCCCACTAGTACTCGGGGTGCCGAAAACATAGTTAACAAGGGTTTTCTCTATGGTTTGGCCAACTGACCAAGTTCCTCTTGTCTATCCTTTGAATCTCAATAATTGGGGGCATCTTTAGGGTGTTTCCTTCATCAAATGACATGATTTACAATATAGCATGGGTGCCCATTACATAAGTATGCCGACATAGTTGTCATAAGAATGTGTTAACCAATATGTGGTTAACATACTCCCCTTCCTGAAGTCAATCACGTCCTCATGATCGGTGAGGGGTTTTCGAGGCATTCGGGGAAGTATCGCACTAGGTTGGTTATCCTGTCTTGCCAGAAATGTGAGAGGGTGGGGGAGTTAGTAAGATGGAAAGAAGTTAGTGGAGTACTGGCGATAAAGCATCTAGCGAGTCTGATGGAATTTTATGAGTTTTCTTTTTTGTATGTGCCCAATAGTACTCTCTTCTATCATCTTTGTTTTTTTTAATCGCCTTTGTGAGCAGGACATCCTCATTAGAGGAGTTAGAGTACTTGAATGAGTAGACTAGCATGGAATACTTAATAACCAATATCCCAAAGAGGTAGTAGATGGTATGATTAAAGAAAAGTTAGTAAAACAATGGGGTACGGTAAGCAATTGGAAAGGGGGGATTTTCGGAGGGACAAGGAGTTAACACACATGGAGACTGCTTGTACTCCGAGATGTAGGTCGATATGGCAATGTTTATGAAGCTCTAGCATCTGTGTGAAGACACCGTAATGGGTATCTTCGCTCTCGTGGATGTTAAGTCATCAGGTTGCAATATTCTCTCTTTTTCTTTTTATGCTTTGTCTTCTTCTATCATGGTAGCTCATGGAGCTGGGATCCTGTTTTGATAAGAGTGGTAGTTGATGGTGGTGAGGATCCATAGATGTTAAGCCAAAGAAGAAGTTTTGGGTAGGATTTATGAGACATGAAAAGCGCAGTTATTCGATTACAGTAGGGGTGATTAAGAAGATACAAGTGATGGGTGTTGTGCATGGGCAAGGCAAAAGGTGTGCTCGTGGTCCTAATCACCTAGAGATTCTCTCTCTTCTTCTTCTTCTTCTTCTTCTTCTTCTTCTTTTCTTCTTCTTTTGAGAGGTGTTTATTGGTCATAGCACCCCTAAAGAGGGTTTTGTACTGAGTAGCCCATTTGGCTAGATTTGTGAGCTTACCTCTGAGTGTATCTTTGAGTGGTTGGATAAGCTCAGCCATTTGTAGCATTTTCCCTTGGTTTGGTGACAAAGTCGAGGGGCAGGGTGGAGTGTCGTGGATGAGGATTCGTGGGTTGAAAGGGTTGGGAAAATTGAGCTTTGGAGTGTCCATG
The DNA here is from genome assembly GCF_041138505.1 of Cibotium barometz. Taxonomy (NCBI): domain Eukaryota; kingdom Viridiplantae; phylum Streptophyta; class Polypodiopsida; order Cyatheales; family Cibotiaceae; genus Cibotium; species Cibotium barometz. The sequence goes on from NC_141087.1 coordinate 24,526,481, forward strand.
GGTTGGGTGTGGACAAGTCCAAAGGATTTTGATGAGGAGGAGGGGACTTGCCTACCCGTTTGGTCGCCAAGCCATCTTTATCGATTGGACAGGTACTGGCATGGTGGGTGTGGTTTGGGTGAACTATTGAGGGGTATGCCTTGGGAGCTAAATTTTGGAATTGCCATCATTGAAGCCTTGGGCTTCTAAGAGACATTTGGGCACCCAACGCTACCAAGTGATGAAGGTCTATGGGGTTAGTGAGTCTTTCGGTTTTTTTTTATGAACAAGGCTTTGAGATATGAGGTGGTTGTCGACACGAAGAAGAGGCTTTTGATTGTGGCTTGGGGAGCCACAAGTGTGTGTTACCTTCATGGAAGCCTTGTCTTTGGAGCACATTGGTAGGCACCCAGTGTTGTTGTCTTCGTTGTGCTTGGGGTTGCCGAACCCGTGGTTGTGGGACCTTTTATCATGGCTTTTTGGGCAGTTATTGTGTGGAATGAGCAGCACAGGCGGCATGCTTGGGTAGCCACAGGCGAGTGTTACCTTCATAGTAGCAAGTGGTTGGGGAGGACTAGACAATGTTAAAGATTTATCTTAGGGTTGGTGGCTGTTGGCTTAGTTGGCCTTTTGCACTTGGGTTTTCGTGTTATGGTTCACCTTAACCCTCCTTGAAACACATCCAAAAAAAGATTACCTGGTGAACTGCAACTGTCGTGAGGATCTTTCAAATGGCCGAGCTCATAACCCTTGAGGTCTCCAAGCTCTACAACTCCTTGAGAAGCAATTCCACCGTGTCTCCCCCCGCAAGTGTTGTCACACCGTCGCATTGCACTACGGATACTTGTTCCTCCTCTCGCCTTCCTTCACTAACACACACTCAATAGCATGAATTAGGGAGAGATATTAGCAAGAGGATTTGTAAGAGCAAGACTCAATTGCACAATGGGAGAGTCCATTGTATTATGAGAGAAATTCACTTATATACATGGCCATAAGTGTTCACACTCACTTAAACTATGGCCGGCCAGGCACTTTAGGCTCATAAGAGACCTAATGCTATTACAATGACTACTCTTATAATATATCCATGAAGTAAATCACGTAGGACTTCATCCTAAGTTGCTACCACATGCCCTTGTGAAAAGCGAGAATCGCCATAAATACTCTGTCTCGTCACACCATTACAGGTGCCCGTCCAAGTTGTACCTTTGGACACTATTACTTTATATCTTGAATGTATGACCCTTTGGTGTATCTACCATGACTCCTTGATGTAAGATAATGGTGGTAGCTCTTGTTAATCCTAGAATTGGATTAACATTCCCCCCTTCCTGATGGCGATCGTGTCTATGCGATCGCGTTGACTTTTGTGTGGGGAGAATGAACAAGATTTGTCGATGGCTTTGATGTTGAATAACGATCAATGGTCTTTGTTCCTCCAGAGGAAAGAAGAAAATCTAGTTAATGAATGAAGAGGTTAGTGTTTTATTGGAAATTCCTAATAGGGTGGTGGGGGTGGGGTTTTTTGCGATGATTACATCTTTATATTTGTGTGAACCCCTTTTTTTGCTCAATTTATTTTTGGCAATCATCGGAAATGTTACATGTGATTTTTGTTAGTGGGGACACTAAGAGATGTTAATAATGGGAGAGAAGAGAGAGAAGGATCCGAAGGAACGTAGACTTTAATCATCACAACTAGATGGTGATTCTCAGTTCCTCATTTAATTCATTGCGACATTCATCCTTTGAAGTAATTAGCTTGTGATGATGTCCCTTTGTGTGTGGCAGGATTCTTGTCAAATGTTGTTGAGTAGGACCTGATCTTGTCGTCTTCCGTCCATGTGCTTTTTATGTTTTTACGCATATTTAAGTACTCTTAGAAGAAGATTTTCATGAAGTACAACAATTGAGTCATATGGACTCTTATTGAACTGCTCTGTGTTGTTGAAGTAGCCACTTGTTGGTGAGGATTGAAAGAAATACGTCGACTTGCGAGGTTAATATAGATATCTTCACTAAGGATTGAAGATCATTGATTTGTGAAGATGGTGGCGTTGTTTGGAGAGGTTTGTAATTTGAAGGAAAATTCCAAGCGATGGGTTGTACCATTGACCAGGCTTTTGCCCACCATGGCCCCCCATCCAGAGATATACCTGGAGGTTGTGGATGGTGAGGCTTTGGTGCAAATGTTCTCCAGTGCATGAGTATGGATATGTACTCATGGAGCAGCTCTTGCTACATTAATTTAGCCAAAAGAATAGTAAGCAGTAAGCTTAACAAATATATAGTGGCTATTGCATGATATGGCTTAATCCATGATGGGGCTTAAATCGTGAAAGTGCTGGTTTCTTAAGTCATGAGATGGAACTCCATGAATTGTAATTCTATGAGATGGAATTCTGTGAATTTACAAATTTTGACCTCGAGGGTTACCACACATCCAAATCCATTCAAGGGTAAGTACTCATTGGAGATGGTGGCAAATGTGATGGCACATGGAAAGTGGAAGAGGTCAAGAATTGTCCCCAATAAAAGTGTGTTCAGGTTTGAATCCAAAGCTTGACTTTGAAATAGTTGAAGAATTGTCTATAGATTTAGATGATGAAGAAGCCCCAGAATGTGAGGAAGCAAACACAAAACCTGCAACATTCATGTTGCAAGAAGCCCCTTCTTCCATCAATTTCTCATAAGCTGATATTGGATGGAGAGAATGCATCTCTCATGATGGCACAAATGGAAGACATAAATATCACAAGAAGAGCTCCCTACATCTAGAATGACCAACCTATTTTCCCAGTTGCATGGGTAATAGATGATGAAGATATGGGAGAAGGAAAATCCTTCACATTCAGTTGTTGGGAAGTTCAAGAAAACACTCCCAACAAATCTTTGAGATATTAAGCATGTGTGACAAATAGGAGAAGGACTCTCTCTCAAATAGAAGATGTGCTTGGACTACATCAAGATGTAGAAAATGTGTTGGTTGATAGTGTAGAGGAAGATGACAAATCAATATCATCTTCCTCCTCCAACCATGGAGATAACATAAATATAGATGGGATCGAGTCAGATGAAGATCAATAGTAAAGAGTCCTTGTGTATTGAGTCCAAGAATTTAGTCTTTTTTGAATGTGTTTTATTACCTCTTTCATGAAATTGCTATGATTTCTTCAATTCTAGAGAAGGTTCACTTGCCATTATATAATTTTATGAATATGAGGTGTTTTTACCCAATAGTATAAACTTGAAGTGATTTCATGGAAAACAATATTGATATATGGGCTCCAATTAAAGAAGGCACATCGAAAAATACTAATTTTCAAAAAATTAGTTTAAAACATGTAAATTTTTAGGTTAAAAAGGGGGAATGTTCCTTGCGTTTCTCAAATGTAAAAAATATTTCTCGCAATGTTGGTTATCTATACAGAGAGGAGAATTTTTTATCATTCACTATCCTGCACCTAAAGCATTGTACTCATTCTTTCCTCCCTGAATAAGAGAGAGAGAAATAAGTATTATGTACTATATTTGAACTACTTCTATGCCCATGGGAACCCAATTATTAAGTGTGAACAACTTCTATACCCTTAGGAACCCAATTATTTCTAAGATCCAATTTCTAAGAACCTTCATTGACGTAGATGAGTAGCAGCACCATAGCATAGACCAGTGAGTGCCCTTGCTTGGTAAGCATTTTGTTAGTCCTTCACAAGAGAAATAGGAAGGGAGACATTAAGATGCTTGCCACATCAGTTGGTATCCAACTTGTCTCTAAGATTTGAACTACTTCTTGCTTACATCACCATTGAGCCCAACTCCTCTTTGTACACTCTTAGATTATTCCACAAGGTAGAACTAGTGACATTTAAGGCTTTGGGGTTTGATAATTCAGTGCTCATGAAATTTTTTCTCCCAACCAATGGAGAAAAAGGATCTAGCCAGTTTTGTAGCTCAAAATGATGAGATTTGTCGATTTTTATAAGTGAAAATGGTAAAAGATGACCAGTTTTATTCAAGATTAACTCCAATTTCATTTAGAATTTCAAAATTTCAACTAGTAAAATACACTAAATGTCGATTGTTCGTGAACATTGGGTCAGGTTGTGGGGTCTCTATTGAAACTTTTTAGGGGCGTGGAGAAAAGCAGGAGATAAGCACCACCATGTAGACTCTAGAGGGAATTGAGAGTTGGAGAGGAGGTTTATCATGCATCCTATGAAGGTAATCTCCCATTCTCATGAAGTTGTGGGTGGGTACATGTGTTGTGCATGTGCTAAAGAGAATGTGGGGGAGAGAGAGAGCTTGAGTTCGTTGCTAGCAAACACACACACACACAAAAGAGTGCAAGACAAGAGAGATGGATGGCTGAATTTTCTTCTATCTTCTTCTCTTCTCTACAACCATATAACTAAAAGATAAGAGTACATACATAAAGGGAAAGTAATCTCCTACAACAACATACAAAGTAGTCGGTCTAAAGTGTAAACCTGACTATATGAGTTGGTGCTATAACTATGCCATAACTCTAGTACTCCAAAGTGGCTCTATCACATAGCCTATCATCCACCGGCGGCATGTCAACCATAATCGCACCAACCGTGCTAGTGACATAAGTGCAAAAGCTATCACCCAAGCGGGTCATCAATGTTCGTTGTAGCACTAGTTGAGCTCAATATATCAACATGTGCTAGGCTCGTTGTGAATGTCAGAGGAGAGGAGATCTTTGGCATGGTGTAGGTCCTCGGCATCTAGGCGAGGGTTTGATGTACAAGGTGGCTCAACATTCGAGGAAATGGATTGGGGGTTTGATGTTTCACTTCCTACAAAACCCTGGTAGTTAGGGCTTGGTTCAAGTCCTGACGCCCATACCAAGTCAATTATGGCCCTATAAGCTAGCTCGAGACCTGTGAGTCTCCATAATCCCAACTACTAGATTTGTTGCCATAACAAAAACACCCCCCCTCTTTTTTTTGGGTGCTTACTATGACAAATGAGAGTCTTAAGCTAGGTGATGCTATAAAGAGAAGGCAGAGAAAACTCTCACCCTAGAAAAAATCAGTTGTTGTACAACAACCTTTTAAGACGTGCTAATTTGTACCAAACTTGGATTCTACTATCCTAAACAAAATTTAAAATTTACAAACATTGACATGATTCCTTGCACAATTTCAAAGAGAGAGAGAGAGAGAGAGAGAGAGAGAGAGAGAGAGAGAGAGAGTATTCTCTAATTTTGGAGAGAAATTCTAGCAATTCTCAATGTGTAGTGATGAGTAGGGGTGGAATGATATTGGAGAGGGCACATAATAGACTTGCATGGTGAATAATGGAGAGGCAGAGAAAAACTCTCACCCTAGAAAAAATCAGTTTTTATACAACAACCTTTTAAGACGTGCTAATTTGTACCAAACTTGGATTCTACTATCCTAAACAAAATTTAAAATTTACCAACATTGACATGATTCCTTGCACACACAGAGAGAGAGAGAGAGAGAGAGAGAGAGAGAGAGAGAGAGAGAGAGAGAGAGAGAGAGAGAGAGAGAGAGAGAGAGAGAGAGAGAGAGAGAGAAAATATTCTCTAATTATGGAGAAATTCTAGCAATTTTCAATGTGTAGTAATGAGCAACGATAGAATGATAATGGAGAGAGCACATAACAGACTTGCATGGTGATTAATGGAGAGGCAGAGAAAAACTCTCACCCTAGAAAAAATTAGTTACTGTACAATAACTTTTTAAGACGTGCTAATTTGTACCAAACTTGGATTCTACTATCCTAAACAAAATTTAAAATTTACAAACATTGACATGATTCCTTGCACAATTTCAAAGAGGGGGGAGAGAGAGAGAGAGAGAGAGAGAGAGAGAGAGAATATTCTCTAATTATGGAGAGAAATTCTAGCAATTCTCAATGTATAGTGATGAGCAGGGGTGGAATGATAATCGAGAGGGCACATAACAAAAGTATGGTGGGTGAGGCACAAGCAATGGTAAGTAAAAGTCTCCAATAAGTGTGTCAAAACTAGACAGCAAAGGAGGTTGTGATGACATCTACAACTTACATGTAATATAAAAAGCAGTTGCTTTATTTGGATCAATGTTAGAAATAAACGTTTTTTCTAACTAGTGAAAAAAAGGATGACCTTGAAGTTCAACTGGTTTTTATTGAAAAATTGCATAGGTTAACCGGTTTTATAACTAAAATTTCAAAATTTTCTTTCTTTAAATTTACGATTAGCCAACATTACAACCGATTTTTCTCAATTTGAGCCGTGAAAGTTACACTAAAGGATAATTTTTTTCTGACACTGGACAACATAATTCAGCTTATCGTTTCTTTTTAAATCATGTGGCAATTATGACTTTAATCAAATCGTAAATGGCCGGCGTGAGGATACTGACCGGCGCAGAGGAGTCGTTGCAAGCAACTTGTCAATAGTCTTTGCAACTTGTCAATCTTTAATATCTAGGGGCACTCTCACTTTTAATCCTACTCACCATGGGTTCAAGAGGAAATAATAATTTTGAATAGGTAGTTTTTTTCCTTCCTACGCTTATTCATTTCCTCTATTCAGTTATTTACTAAAAAAAGAAGATAAAGAGACATTGTTCGAGGCCGGTTCTTCAAAAGTTAAGGTGGCTCTAGCATGAGGCGAACCCATCTATAACCATGAGTTAGAACAAACCAATATAAAGAATACTTTTCTTAAAAATTGTAATTTCCTCTTCAACCCATGGTGAAAAGGATTCATTTATAGTTTCCCAAACACTTCCGTCAAGTGTTCGAAAGATAACTATCCTCTAATGTATATTCCATTCCTCAATTTGAGAAAAAAACAAGTTGAAATTTTTGCTTCCCTTGAAATTAGAGGTATTTTCGAAGGAAAAACTACCGGAGGTAAAGACTTCTCCCTAATTTGATTGGTTGGGTGGGACACTGTTATTTTCTAACACTACATGTAGGAGCTTTAACTGATGATTTAGGTTGTCAAAAGCATTTGGTCAAAATCTTTGAAAATATGTTAGTTTCATGATTTGATGTTTTTCTAATGATGATCACAAAATTCTACCTATATTTGATGGCCAAAATAGATCATTGAAAATCAAGCCGTATTACATGCATGGCAAAAAATAGATCATTAAAAATCAAGCCATATTATACCTATATTTCATGGCCACAATCAAGACTTGTTCTAGGAGCCACTATGGAGGCTCATTGAGCATGGTTTCGATTCCTATTTTCTCATGGTTGATAACTGGCCCTGACACGAATAAGCAGCAGAACACGTTGAGGTATTCCCAAAGGCTTGTATAGATGACTAGATGTTATGAATCAGACCATTTGTTTTGTCTGCAAACTGTTGAAGGCATGTTTGACCTTTGTTGTCTGGTAGGGATATACCCTTTAACTGTCCTTTGTCTATTGCAATTTGAACCAAACAGCCTAAGGCATTTGTTGCAATAGCAAATAGTAGGGGGGCCAAGGGGCATCCTTGTCTTATGGATCTCTTTAAGTCAAATGTTTTCGTGAGATGGCCATTGACTTTCACTCTAGCATGTGTATTGCCAAAAAGGACTTTAATCATTTGGATGAAGCCCAAACCCATATCCTCGAGGGATTGGAAGATGAATTTCCAATCTAGCTGTCATAGGCTTTGTGTCGAAGTTTATCTTGAAAAATATGAAGTCCTAATGTTTGCTTTGCAAGTTTAACTCCTTCCCACCAGAATATGATGGCATCCAATATCATGTATCTGCCCTTAATGAAGCCTTTTTGTTTGGGTCTTATCCATTCAGGAGAATTTGCTAGCTAGGGCTTTTGGGTAAATTTTGTATGCAGTAGCATAGTAATAGGTCTCCAGTTACATATGTCATCTTTGGGGCCTCTTTTGTGAATTAATTTGATGACCCCTTCATTTATCAAGAAGGGGAGGGCACCAAATTTGATTGATTCCTTCCATACCTTAAGTAAAGGGGTTGGCAAGAAGTCTTTGTAGGTTTTATAGAATTCTCTAGGCAGAGCATCAAGTCAAGGGCTCTTTCCATTTTGCATGGCATTAATTGCATCCTCTAATTTTCCCAAGGAGATATCCTCTTCTAGATTAATGGCTAAAAGGCTCACTAGTACTGTTTTCTTCATGCATCTTGAAATGACATGTAGCATTGGTGCTTTTCTTTCCTCTGTGTAAACATTTTGTGCACCAAAGATGGACGAGAAGTGGTCATTGACAATATCCATGTTCTCAGCTACTATTAATTCTGCATGTCCACCTCGTTTATCTCTTAGCATAGGGATATGATCTATGGCAGTCTTTTTTTCAAGAGAGAGAACACCTCTCTAGAAGATCTATCCATCTTCCCAACCCACCATTCTCTTAGATAGAGTTTGATGTGTTGGCATTGGATCTCTTCCTCCTTCTTTAGGACTTCTCTAACTTTGATCAACTCCTCTTGAAGACCAACCTGAACTTGATTGATTTTTTGTTCTAGTATTTGTAGTTCATGATATTTTTTGGCTCTCTTGTCTCTTTTGATTTTGGTGACCTCCTTTTTAATGTCTAGAAGAACCTTCTATGAGTCCTTAACTGCATGTGACCAAGCCTTTGTTGGGAAGAAAATGTTGGTACTAGATTTTCTTCAGGATCCTTCTCACTGTAGGGAGTTGAAAAAGTTGAGGGTATGTGTAAACCAATTTGCTCTGATCTTTTAAGCCCCTTGAGACAAATCACACAGTATAGGGTGGTGGTCTAAACTTAGAGTAATATTGTGTTGAACTTTTACTTTTTCATTGATGAAGAGGTTGATACTCCTAGAGGTATAGCACCTATCTAGCCTTGCTTTTCTTAGCTGAGTGCCCAATCAGTCATTGTCCCAATTAAAGTCATTATCATAGGACATGTCCTTTAGAGCATGGATGCCTTTTAGGTCCATCCACTTTCTTCTTTCTAGACCTCTAATTGTTTGTCCCATGCCCAACAGTCTATCCTTGGGGGACTCTACCATATTGAAGTCTCCGACCAAAATTATTAGATCAACAAAATGCATCATAGACTTCCACAATTCTGGTTTTGAGACATAAGTACTAGTAGCATAGATTGTGATAATCACCAATTTAAAATTATTATCTTCAGAATGAATAACTACTCGTCTGTTTAAGAGGGTCCACCTCATGATGTTTAATTATGGGCATCCACTGTTTAGCTATTCCTATTGATGTGCCCCCTCTCCAAAGGGATGTTTAGAACTCAAATACGAATGTTTCTTTAAGAGCTTCTTAAGGTTTTTAGCCAATGCTTTCCTTGCAATTTTAACTTTCTTTTTGCAAGTAGATAAAATCTGGATGGATGTGCAATTGATACATCCACTCTTTTATAATTCTAGTGTTGTTGAGATCAGTTAGCCCTTTGGTGTTGTAAGAGATAAGGGTCATGTCTCTCATGTTCTTTGATTTTTGATTTTTGGGGGGAGGTTTAGTAGAGTCTTGGGTTCTCCTCTCTGTGGGAAGGGGAGAGTTTATCCCACCTAATTGGGATTGTCTCCTTTTGAGGGCAAGGGTTTCCGCTTTTGATTGTCCTAAGTTTCTAATAGTCTATTTGACAAAAAGATAAAGAAGGAGATTTTTTTCCCCTCTTGGTACAGATTCTTCCTCAACTTGTGAGGGATAGCACCCAAATTAACCAGGGAGGCATCTTAGAAATCCATATCTTCAACCTCCTTTTCTAGGTCACTATCCTAAAATTTCTTACTAGGAACCTCTTCCTCTTCATCCCCACTTGAGGATTCTTTGACAGTCTGGGTAGGGTTGGAAATATTAATCAATAGTGGGGAGAATCTATTATAATTTCTCCTTCTAGGTAAATTTCTGACTCCTTCACTGCACCCTTATCCTCTACCTTTCCTCCCAACAGTTTGAAACCCTTAGCTATCCTCTTTAGAGTCCGGTTGGTTGGCTGGTGGTTGAGGGGGGAGGGAATTTGATAGGGAATGAAGTTGTCTTTTGCTCCATGATGCAAATATGTATTGATGATGTTTTTAAATACTAGAGGTTGTTCAAGGAGGAAGCCCATTCCTGCATTGACAGATAAAGCACTAGGGAGTTCCTTGCTTGAATCTACTTCCACTAGGGCTTGTAGGTGCCACTGCGGGTTTAGGTGTGTATTTTCTCTCACAGCCAGTACTCGCCTTACTAGTTCGAGAAGGATTTTGAGTAGGGAGTGGAGGTGCAGTGGAAGGTTGTGTAACTCAACCCATATCCGGAAGTGTTGGTTTTAGGCCAATAGGGGAAAAGCTTGGGGTCCGCTGGAATAGAGACACAGGAGAATTCATGAGAATCCATTGACCCGCGCCTAGAGCATTTAGGGCCATGCTTTAATCTTTGAAAAGAAAACAGAAATAGTTGTTAGTAGGGAGTTACTATGCATTCTCTACAATGATCCCCCTCGAGGCCCAATCAGCTCTCATCCTTTGAGCACCTCTGCTGGAGGTCTCGGCCCATAGCACAGCCCAATCAAAGCCCTAGTCTAGTAAGTGGTATGACATTCTTAGAGGAGTTCCACAAAAAGAGAGACAGATCATACCAGCTCCGCCTGTCTGATCTTGTCGTCTAGCATCTCAATGGCTTCCATTCGAGTAATGTTCGTGTCTATCTCCATCCGCGACCCTCCGGACTTATTCTATAGTGTACCCTTCGGTCAGTTCATCTCTAGTTCACTAAGGTAGTAGTATCTGGTTTTTGCTGCTTCTTTGATTTTAATTTTCTTACCCAGGCTGCTCGAGTGGGGGACAGACCATTCGGGCTCTCCATGGCCTGTGTGAATTTAGGCTCACGTAGAGCGTAGCTGCATCGAGGGCCCTGGTGGCCTCTTCCGCGCTGGCGTAGGAGCCGAGCCAAATGCGCGCGCGGCTCTTGGGAACGCGAATCTCCGACAGCCACTTACCCCAGCTCCGCTTGCGCCCCCCCTTGAACCTATGGCTCACCATTGCTTCGAAGGTCTCTCACTCCTGCGTCTGCAATGCTTCCATCTCTCTCTATAAAAAGAACACCTTGCTTTCTAAGGTTCGTCAAGCCTTAAAAAGTAAATTTTGACTTCAATGTTTCCATCTCTTTCTATAAAAGAACACCTTGCTTTCTAAGGTTCGACGAACCTTAAAAAGTAAATTTTGACTTCAAGGATCCGTGTTGTGTTCTCCAACCGTATTAAACTTTAATCAAATCGTATATGGCCGGCGTTCCAACCGTATTAAACTTTAATCAAATCGTATATGGCCGGCGTGAGGATAATGAATGGCGCCTCTTATACTTTGGTTGACCTACCCTCCCCTATAAGTCACCCGGGATGGGAGGCATGGATCAAGGGTCCCTATGAAAAGGCGGCCCCGTCGGCTAATCGGGATCGTTGATCCGAAAAATTAATCTCGGGATAAAAAATTAATCTCGGGATCCCGAGATTAATTTTTTATCTCGAGATTAATCTTTGACGACGTGGAATAGCGGGGAGAGAATGTGGTTGTCATCATTAAAAGTTCAGATTATTTGTAAGATATTATTCTCTTAAGAGAATATTCACATTAAATTTAGTACCTTCATTGAGTAAATGATGCCAACTACCAAATTAATCTCGGGGAAAACAGTTAATCTCGGGACCCCGAGATTAATATTTACAGTCAAAAAACGAAATCTTTTTTGATGACTTCCTTCTCCATTCCTTTGCTTTCATGTTTCATCAATCTCCATGGGGTTAATGTGAATCACAACAATGGAGCCTTTTATCTCCATTTGCTCTTAAGGTACTTCACTTCATGTTATATCTTTTTGTATTAGGTTCATAGAGGACATGGATGATCTATTTTGTGAGGAAGCTAGTGAATGTCCCTTCCCTATTCTACTGATGACTCAAGCGATGATTTAAGTGGTGATGAGTTACATAAACCCCCCACTCATAGCTTTGATGGTAGTTCAAATGGTCATAGAGTTATTGTTGATGCATTTGCTTATGTATCAAGTGTTTATTTCTACTTCAATAGAGATACATACAACTTAATGATAAGAGTATTGCAAGAAGATTTATCAATATCATTGGATCATCTCAAAAAGTGTAGCCCATCCCTTGATTTAAAAAAGTGGCGGAGATTGAAAGATGAGATGCTTCTTGGAACAAAAGAAGATAATAGTCCTTGTCTTTGTCTCAAGGATGCACCCAATCTAAGGATTGCTCCTATCGAGGATTGGGAGAGCATTGTCTATGGAGCTCATCTTAAGGAGGGCATAAGTGCTCACCGTAATGTTAATGATACAATAGAGACAATCAAGTCAACATGGTATATTGGTACTCAAAAGCATGGTATCCCCCTATCCTACATTAAAGAGTCCATCAATGTATGTGGACGTAAACGCCCAAGAAATCATACACTCCCACACTCGTGGCACCATAACATGGATCTCAACAAGGATCCTCCAAATGTAGTAGCTACGACCAAGGCTAATGTAGAGGAGCAACTCAAGAACATAATGATTGAGTACAAGGTTAGATTGATACAGGCACGTTCATCAAAGACTTATGGTCCTCAAAAGACCATAGTTGACTACATATGTCATAGAGGAGGCAAGCCCCAACGACATGGAAGGAAGAAAAGGTTGCGGACATCCAAGAAGTGTGATTGCACATTCAAAGTGCAAGTGGAGTACATAGAGGGTGTAGACAAAGTACATTTATTTGTGCATCCTTTTCATAAGGGTCATACACCGGGGACAAGAAGTGACCTATATAACCTTCCTGTTCATCCATCAGTGATTGAGTGTTGTGTAGAAGATTTATTTGATGTTGGAAGTTGACATGTTTCAATCCATATTTAGTTCTATGCACATGCTAGAAGTCTCATTCTATGGCCATATTAAAAGTACATGCTTTAATTTTTGAGTACGAGTCATACTTTCTGGAAAAATTAATGTTAGGATCCTGAGATTAGTTTTTGTAGATATTGGTGCTTAGAATGTATCATACTTTCTGGAAACATTAATCTCGGGATCCCGAGATTAAGTTTTCCAGAAAGTGGTGCTTAGGATGTATCATACTTCCTGGAAAAATTAATCTCGGGATCCCGAGATTAATTTTTCCAGAAAGCGGTGCTTAAAATATATCATACTTTCTGGAAAAATTAATCTCGGGATCCTGAGATTAATTTTTCCAGAAAGTGGTGCTTAGAATTTTCTGGAAAAATTAATCTCGGGATCCCGAGATTAATTTTTCCAGAAAGTGTGGTATATTTGAAGCATCCATTTTTGGAAAATTTGAAGCATACCATATTCATAACCATTGATTATAACCATAATCATAACCATTGATTATAACCATAATCATAACCATATAACCATTTATGGAAGAAATACCATAAGTAGCAGCCATATAACCATAGAGACCATAGAGACCATTGACAATACCATAACCATAACCATTGACCATAACCATAGAACTGTTGACAGTAACCATTGACCATAGAGACCACATACAAGCCATATTGGTACTTAGAATGTATCATATCATATTGGTCCTTAGAATGTATCATACCATAACCATAGAACCATAGAGACCATAACCATAACCATTGACAATACCATAACCATAACCATTGACCATAACCATATAACCATTGGCCATAACCATAACCATTGGCCATTGACAATACCATAACCATAACCATTGACCATAACCATAACCATTGGCCATAACCATAACCATAAGCATAGAACCATTGGCCATAGAGACCATAATCATAACATAACCATAATCATACCATAACCATAGCCATTGACAATGCAAATGACAATACCATAACCATAAACATAACAAGTGACAATACCATAACCATAAACATAACAAGTGACAATACCATAACCATAACCATAGCCATTGACAATACCAATGACAATGTCATAACCATAACCATAAGACTTTGCACATTGAGACCATATAAGCAAAATGAAATAAAAACCATAATCATTGAGATAACTCTAACCATAACCATATGCAAAATATATAACCATAACCATTGACTTTGCACGTTGAGACCATATAAACAAAATGAAATCAAAACCATAATCATTGAGATAACTCTAACCATAACCATATGCAAAATATAACCATAACCATTGACTTTGCACGTTGAGACCATATAAACAAAATGAAATCAAAACCATAATCATTGAGATAACTCTAACCATAACCATATACAAAATGTAGCCATAACCATAAGACTTTGCACGTTGAGACCATATAAGCAAAATGAAATAAAAACCATAATCATTGAGATAACTCTAACCATAACCATATGCAAAATATAACCATAACCATTGACTTTACACGTTGAGACCATATAAGCAAAATGGAATCAAAACCATAATCATTGAGATAACTCTAACCATAACCATATGCAAAATGTAACCATAACCATTGACTTTGCACGTTGAGACCATATAAGCAAAATGTAATCAAAACCACAATCATTGAGATAACTCTAGTCATAACCATATGCAAAGCTCTTTTGATTCCTTCTTCTTCTCTTTGGGCAAACGACGCTCCTACCTCCGTTCAGCGTCCGCTTTTTTGGCTCTTTCATGTGCCTTTCTAGCATTTTTATATCTTAAGTTGACATCAAGAAAGTGTGTCTTGCTTTGGAGACAAGATCTATGAGAAACCAGTTTAGGAGGTCTCTCGATGGCTTTGGGTCGGCCCATTGGAAGAGACAGAACTTCTACATTTGTGCATTTATGTTTTATTTCGAGATGGCGTTTCATGTCCGCTCTTTTCTCAAAGCGTTGGCTTTTATCTATGCATTCTTGGGAGGCAAGGCAATATCGCCACCATTTACCATTATCGTCTTGATCAAATTTGCATAGTTCCTATAATATAACATGCAAATTAATCTTACTATAAAGAAAAATTATTGAAAGTAAACCTCTCAACTATTTCAAACAAGAAAATCTAACCTCCATCTCAATACCCAAGTGATTGTGCTTTGAGGCTACCAAGTGATTGTATTTTGTGCTCGCGTGTCAAGCTTGTCAGCTTCATAGAGGGTACCCAAAAGCATTAATGAGCATAGGTATATTGCATAGAGACATGCAAAGATAATTATAGAATGCACTACAAATGGTTCAATTGTCAAAAACCATGATGAGGGATGTGGGACATTAGGTAAGCCCACCTACAAATATATATTGCCATTGTTGCTAGAGACCCACCTACGTATTGCCATTGTTGCTAGAGACCCACCTACGTATTGCCATTATTACAGAAACAAGAAACAACCCTAACAAATCTTCAACAGAAGAATCGACACTTACAATCACCAATCTTTTTCGGTTCTCCGACGGCAGCTTTGATGAGGACATCTACATGCTCAGGGGGGATGGCCATACTCGTGACTGCTGCGGCGAACCGAAAGCAGCTTGCAAAGGTCCTGCTGCTGCGAGAGAACTGTTGCGATTTCTGAAGCAGAGGGACAACAGGTGAGGCGACTGAACTGCAGAAGGAGAGCGATGAAGAAGGAGGAGAAGGAAAAAAGGGCGGGAAAGCGCAGTAAGATAACGTCTGGCTATGGCGGACACACGAGAAAGCAACGACAATAACTAAAGGGCTTGCTATTGCCACTGCCATCAAGATCGAGATTAATTTTTTATCCCGAGATTAATTTTTCGGATCAACGATCCCGATTAGCCGACGGGGCCACCGTTTCATAGGGACCCTTGATCCCATGCCTCCCATCCCGTGTGACTTATAGGGGAGGTTGACCTACATCGTGAATTCCGAGAGTCGTTGGAACTTGTCAACCTTTAATATCTCCAATGCACTTTGGGGTCAGTGGCCTTTATAGGGCCATCTCTTTAATGAATTTTTGTATCGAATGCTATCGTAGTTGGATTCTATAGACCCAATCTCTATAGTTCCTTTATAGGGCCATCTCTTTAATGAATTTTTGTATCGAATGCTATCGTAGTTGGATTCTATAGACCCAATCTCTATAGTTTCCTTGTCTGAACCATCTTGAATTAGGACCAATGATTCACCCTTGTCTACCCTCTTTGGTTGCCTTTTCCTACCTTTTTGGATGCAAACGTCGATAATTCACAAGGTTAATAATTAAGTGACATAAGACTAATAATAAGTGACATGCCAACTGCAACCCTACAATCCACGAGACTAATAATAAAGTAACATGTCAACCTCGTCTTCATCACCTTGGAATTTTCCATTCACTAAGGTTCTAAACCATAGATCTTCTAACATGGATGAGAACCACACATCCAAATCCATTCAAGGGTAAGTACTCATTAGAGATGGTGGAAAATGTGACACGTGGAAAATGGAAGAGGTCAAGAAATGTCCCCAATAGAAGTGTGTTTATCCTAGCAGAGGTTGGCATACTTATGCTTGAAAAAAATACAAATACTCAAGAAAACACTCCAAACAAAGCTTTGAGATATTAAGCATGTGTGACAATAAGAGAAGGACTTGCTCTCAAATAGAAGATGTTCTTAGACTACATCGTGATGCAGAAAATGTGCTAGATGATAGTGTAGAGGAAGATGGCAAATTGACATCATCTTCCTCCTCCAACCATGGAGATGACATGAACACAGATGGGATAGAGTCAGATGAATATCAATTGTAAAGAGTCCTTGTGTATTGAGTGCAAGAAATTAGCATTTTTTGAATGTGTTTTATTGCCCCATTTATATGATTTTTGGAATTCCAAAGAAGGTTCACTTGCCATTATATAATTTTATGAATGTGAGGTGTTTTTTGCCAATAGGATAAAGTTATAGTGATTTTAGGGAAAACAATATTGCTATATGGGCTCCAATTAAAGAAGGGCACCTTGGAAAACACTATTTTTAAAAAATTTAGTTTAAAACACGTAAACTTTTAGGTAAAAAAAGAGAATGATCCCTATGTTTCTCCTCGGGGGATTCACTATATGTAAACTTTCTATATCACGTGCATTCAAGGCCTAATTAAAAAACCCTTATCTGTAATTTTTTCATGAATAAAACACACCCTTTTTCTATTCAATATGTAAATACCCTCTTTAAATGCTACCCTTCTGTATGTAAAAAATGTGTTAAAAAATGATTTTAAAAACCCCTTCTGTTGAACCCACGTGCTACACTTACATATTTATTAGTGACCCCCCCTTCTCGTATTTCTCAAATGTAAAAAAGATTGCTCGCAATGCTATTTATCCGGATAGAGGAGAATTTCTGATCATCCACTATCGTGCACCTAAAGCATTATACTCCTTGTTTCTTCCCTGAATAGGAGAAAAAGAAATAACTGTTAATAAGTAAGTAATATGTTTGAACTCCTTCTATACCCCTGGCAGCACAATTATTTCTCGGATCCAACCTCTAAGAACCTTCGTTGGGCGTGGATGCATAGAAGCACCATGGCATAGACCAATGAGTGCCCTAGCTTGGTAAGCATTTTGTTATTCCTTCACAAAAGCAATAGGAAGGGAGACGTTAAGATGCTTGCTTCACAAAAGCAATAGGAAGGGAGACGTTTAGATGTTTGCTTGACCATTGGTTGACCATTGGTAGATTTAAATTACTTCTTTCTTGCATCACCATTGAGCCCAACTCTTCTTTGTATGCTCTTAGATTATTCCACAAGGTAAGACTAGTGACGTTCGAGGCTTTGGGGTTTGATAATTCAATGATCGAATGAATGGAAAAAAGGAAGACATTGAAATCTAGTCAGTTTTTTGGCTCAAAATGATGAGATTTTCCGGTTTTAAAACTAAAAATAGTAAAATTTGGCCACTTTTCTTCAACATTAACTCCAACTTTATTCGGGATTTTAAGGGGGGAAGCTCGGGGGGGAGTCACTCATAAATATGTAAGCGTAGCATGTGGGTTCAACAGAAGGGATTTTTAAAATAGACCTTGAATGCACGTGATACAGAGGGTTTACTTATAGTGAACCCCTCGAGGAGGGAAGCAGGAGACGTGCACCACCATGTAGACTCTAGAGGGAACTGAGAGTTGGTGACGAGGTTTATCATGCATCCCATAGGTTGGCTCTAACACATGTTGAAGGTCATCTCCCATTAGCTAGGCTCGTTGTGCATGTTAGAGGAGGAGAGGAGAGGAGATCTTTGGCATGGTGTAGATCCTCGACGTGTAGACTAGGGATCCAAGTACGAGCTCGCTTAGCATTCGAGGAAATGGCCTAGGGGTTTGATGTTTCATGTCCTACAAAACCCTAGTGGTTAGGACTTGGTTTAAGTCCTAACGCCCTTACCAAGTCGATTCTCGTCTTGTAAGCTGGCTAGATATCGAGGGGGTCTCCATAACCCCAACTACTAGACTAGATGCCATAAGGGGACCCCCCCTAAACTCAGTGCTTACTGTCACAAATGAGAGCCTTGTGCTAGGTGATGCTATACAAAGAAGTCAGAGAAAAAAACTCACCCTAGAAAAATACATTTATTGTACAACAACCTTTTAAGACATGCTAATTTGTACCAAAGTTGGATTCTACTATCCTAAACAAGATTAGAAATTTAAAAAAATGACATGATTCCTTGCACAGTTTGAGAGAGAGAGAGAGAGACAGAGAGAGAGAGAGAGAGAGAGAGAGAGAGAGAGAGAGAGAGAGAAGATTCTCTAATAGAGAGAAATTCTTGCAATTCTCAATGTGTAGTGATGAGAAGGGGTGGAATGATAATGGAGAGAGCACACAACAAAAGTATGGTGGGTGACTCGTGAGGCACGAGTGCAATGGTAAGTAAAAGTCTCCAATAAGTGTGTCAAAACTAGACAACAAAGGAGGCTATGATGACATCTACAACTTGCATATGTAACATAAAAAAGAATTGCTTTATTTGGATCAATGTCAGAAATAATTATATTTTTCTAACCAATGAAAAAAAGGACGACCTTGAAGTTCAACCGGTGTTTATTGAAAAATTGCATTGCTTAACCGGTTTTATAACTAAAATTTCAGAGTTTTAAACCTTTGAATTTACAACTAGCCAAAATTGCAAGCCATTTTTCTCAATTTGAGCCGTGAAAATTACACTAAAGGATAGTTTTTCTGACATTGGACCACCAAAATCAGCTTATCGTTTTTTGATGATGTGGCTATTATGACTTTGAGAATGTTTAGTTGATAATAAATTAAAATAAAATTTTACAAGTACCTCAGATGATAATTTTTGTGAACTCTTTTGTTATTTGTATACATTTTAAACAAAATTGTAGTATTTTTTTGCTTTTATCAAACATTTCAAAAAATTGAAAAGAGTTATCAATTGTGTGATTTTTTAATCGTTTTTGATGGATTTGGTGCCCATGCGAAGGCCTCTCTATCCTATGTTAAAACACTTGCATGCCCTCTTGTATGACGTAATCACATAAACCATTTTATAATGACAACATAAATAATGATTGATAAAAGATGATTCAAATCGTTATCTTAAAATGATACACTTATTCTAGTATCAAAAGGGAGCGTGTGTTTAGTTATAATCTCAATGGTCAATATCAAAGTCGTGTCTTCTATCTTGAGTACCCTTATTAAACCTTATTTAATTTGCTAATGAATTTTGTTACACGAGGCATACTAGTTAATTCTCTAATTCCTATTAAATACTCTATTTTACTACTCAATAATATGTATGAATATATATACATAATAAGCATGGTTACTATATGATATGCTTATTATGTATGAATATATATACATAATAAGCATGGTTACTATATAATATAAACTTTGTTGCTACATCGTCAAGTAGACTTGCAAGTTATCACATATTTAGCAACATCCTCGTAGACTTGCAAGTGAGTCCAAGGTACATCCTTGTTGACTTTCCTTGCGTTTATTTATTGGTAGCGTATAATTATAGCATGTACATGGTAAACTACGTAGTAGAGTAAGCTCTTCCGCCAGCGGCTTAACCTGCTACAACTGGGATTTCATCGAAGGTTATCAGCTCAGAGATCCCGAGATCAGCATATGGATCGTCGATACAGACGTTCTCTGCGCTGTCGTGAGGGGCGATGCCACTGCTCGTGGCAATACGAGGGTTGGCGGCGTGGACAATTTTGAGAAAGAGAGCGGAAGTTAGAAGAGAGGAGAGGCCGGGAAGATCAGAGTCGGGGAAGTTGAGGGAGGCGCGGGCGGAGGAGCCTCTCAGGTAGAGCGTAGCTGCATCGAAGGCCCTGGCGGCCTCTTCCGCGCTGGCGTAGGAGCCGAGCCAAATGCGCGCGCGGCTCTTGGGCACGCGAATCTCCGACACCCACTTACCCCAGCTCCGCTTGCGCACCCCCTTGAACCTCCTCTCACTTCGACCGACGCTCCCGCGGGGCGTCGAAGCTGCAGCCGCGTCGAGTGGCACATGATGGCTCATCATTGCTTCAAAGCTCTCTCACCCACTACAAACCTCTCTGCGATGCTTCCATCTCTCTCTATAAAAGCACACCTTCCCTTCTAAGGTTCGTTGAACCTTAGAAAGCAAATTTTGACTTCAAGGATCCGTGTTGTGTTCTCCAACCCTAGTCAACTTTAATCAAATCGTATATGGCCGGCGTGAGGATACTGACCGGCGCAGAGGAGTCGTTGCAAGCAACTTGTCAATAGTCTTTGCAACTTGTCAATCTTTAATATCTAGGGGCACTCTCACTTTGAATCCTACTCACCATGGGTTGAAGAGGAAATAATAATTTTGAACAAGCATTTTTTTTCTTCATCCTCTTGCTATTCACTGCACAAAATAGTAGGAGTCATTATATCTTTGAGGCCTATTCATCAAAAGTTATGGTGGTTTCTATTTACTACAGGAAGAAATAGTATGAGACATTACTCCTTTGAGGCCAATTCTTCAAAAGTGTTCGAAAAAAGCTGTCCTCTAATGTATTTTTTATGCCTCTGTTTGAGAAAAAAAACAAGTTGAAATTTCTCCTTGCAAGACTTCTCCCTAATTTGATTGGTTGGGTGGGACATTGTTATTTTCTAACGCTACATGTACTCTTTAACTTATGATTTAGGTTGTCAATAAAAATCTTTGAAAATATGTCAGTTTCATGATTTGATGTTTTGCTAATGAGATGATCACGAAATTCTACCTATGTGGGATGGCCAAAATAGATAATTAAAAATTAAGCTGTCTATATGCATGGAAAACTCGATAAAGTCAAGCCTTGTTGCTACTTTCATGCACTCTCACTTTAATATCTAGGAGTCATTGTTCCTTTGAGGCCTATTCAAAAGTTAAGGTGGTTTCTATCTACTAGAAGAAATAGTACGAGACATTATTCCTTTGAGGCCAATTCTTCAAAAGTCAAAGTGACTCTAGGATGAAGCAAACCCATCTCTAACCATGATCTAGAACAAGGCCGCAATAGAAAGAAAAGTTTTCTTCAAAATTATTATTTCTTGGTGTGAAAAGGATTCATAGTACATCCATAGTTTGAAAGATAACATGATATAAACGAAGTGTCATTTTTGTGGTAATATTGTCAACGCAAAACATAAAGAAATGGAATCAACTAATTTTAAGTAGAAAAATTGTCAACTGATTTTAAGTAGAAAAATATATGTATAAATAGTGTAGGAGACCAAAAAAGGTCAAAGAAGCTAAAAGAAATATCTTCAAACTAACAACTCATACTTAATGTGTGTGTTCCATGAGTTAGAATGCAAGTAACACGAAATCTATGACTTGACTCCATAAAATATTGTCCACCCTAAACTAAAGGCTAAATTGGTTCTTCTCTTTTCACAGTTCCTTTCTTGATAAAACAAACATCATAGCAATGAGAGTTACATGCCCGTTAAATGAATTTTATTTTAGAAAACATGTTTTCTTTTGGAATGCAAGTAATATGAAATCAATGACTTGGACTCCGTAAAACACTACCTACATTAAAGCAAATTCTAAATTGGTTGCTCTCTTCTTTCTTAATTGAAAAAACATGTGTTACATGCCCGTTAAGATGATTTTTCTAATTTAGAAACATGTTTTCTTTTGGCAAGCAAGTCTTTGGGAGTGGTTTATAATAGTTGGTTTATAGTAGAACTAGTACATGATCCACACGCTATGGCCTGGCACTGCCCGAGCTTGGTATTACACAGCTACCATGTGGCATGTGACTAGAGAGAAGCTCTCAGACTTGTCACGTGGTAGATATGGTATTAGTTTACCACATTACTGCTCGAGCATCTGTGCCACCTTCAGAAACCTTGAGAAGAGAGAGCATGTGGCACTACAACACGTCGGGGGCATAACAGCATTTATTTTATTAGGATGTCGGAGATTCCGCTCGCTGCCCCCCGTGGCGAAATATCACCCCCCAATAGTGAAATTTCACTACTAGGCAGCGCTTATAGCAATGAATTTTCATTGTTCTGCAGTGCTTATAGTAGATAAATTTCGATGCTCATGAGCAGCGAAATTTGGTTGCTATACTGTGATTTCGGTGTTGCATAGCGGAATTAGCACAGTGAGATTTTGCTACTACTATTTTCGCTGCATGAAGCTCCAGAGATTTGTTAGATGCTAAATTTAAAAAATACATGTCACATACACACAGAAAATGATTTATAGTTTAAAAGAAACATCCATTAGCACCCTTGGAGCCATGTTTCGAACAAGAAAAAAAGATAGTTCTTTTGAGAAGCGAAACAATGTCAAGATCATGAATCTATCACATCTTGTAATAAATCCATATGTGCTGCTTCATTAATGTCTATATCTAATGGAAGCTTAATGAAAAGATGGGTTCCATATCAATATCAATATCAATATCACTATCATAATTCAATGAAGCATTGTCATGATTGATAGGTGGCTCATCATCTTGTTCGGATTGATGTTCCTCATGCTCTTGATCGGCCCTCTTCATCATCTTCTTCCAATGAACTGGTTTGACTAGATAGTACTTGCACCTCATCCGGAGATTCGGCCTCCACATCTTGATCTTAAAAGATATGTTGTTTTGAACGAGGGAAAACTTGTATAACACATCACCACTTTGGATCAATTCGATCGGCGTGAAACACAACCTAATATCACAAAGCAAAGGGGTTACACTTTTATTATACTACATCAAGATTTAATTTGGGATAAGTTAGGTTACTAACCTGTTGACTTTCTCATCATTCCAAAACTTTGTGGAATTAATTTGAAAGAACCTATTTGGATGTTTCTTTACGGTTGCTTGAGCACCTCTATATATCACCTTGATCCATTTGACATCAAAGATGAATAGACTAAATGCTCTAAATCCAACCTCAAGAATATCTTAAATAGTTCCACAATTCTCAAGATTGTTCTCTATGACATTGGTATCATGTCTACTAGCTCGACTTTCTTGCTCAAAAGTTGCCATCACACCACAATCAAATATGTTTCTTTAGAATCCACATGCTCCATGTTGCGAAAGTGCCTTCCCTCTGACCATATTGCATTATGTAGTTTATACTAACATTAAACAAAAGCATGACATTTAGTATAGTATATTAAACAAGGTATATACATAAGATAGAGATGAAGAATGTACCTACTTGAGAGTCAGATCCTCTTGCATACTCATGCTATTCTCTTGTGATCATCTCTCCATTTTGCGATGCCATCGAAATTGCCATACGAAGCCATTCTATATTGATCACATTTGGTAGAGATTCCAAGCTGGGCGGAAATGGCAAGCATCTATATGCTCTTTTGAAAGCTCTTGTCTCATCCTTTCGTCCTATTGATTGGATCCTTTCATCCTATTGATTGGATCCTTGTATCTCCCAATCCACTTCTCCATGATGGGACTATTTAGAATGCAGAATGTATTCACCTTGTGGCATAATGCTTCATCCAGTCTTCGTTGAATTCCTTTTTCCTGAGGCACATTAGTGATTAGTCAGTCATCCTCCTCATTGTTCCACAAGCGTAGCATGGAAGGATCTATGCACATCCTTGTATCTCCCAATCCACTTCTCCATGATGGGACTATTTAGAATGTAAAATGTATTCACCTTGTGGTGTAATGCTTCATCCAGTCTTCATTGCCTTCATTTTTCTTGAGGCACATTTAGTCATCCTCCTCATTGCTCCACAATCGTGGCATAGAAGGATCTATGCAAGATAGAACCGTTCAAGGAAAAACATCCATCGAACATGAACAACACCATACAACGCCACTTCATCAACCAAATGCACCTCAAGATGCAATTGGCTATTGAGAAGTATTTTAGGAAAGTTGTCCTTGATCATACACACTGCCTCAATAGCATTAAGACGATCCATCTCAATGGATGTAGGATCTATCTCCTTTAAGGATATGTACCTACATACATAGCAATCATGTGTACTATTTACTAATACATAACTTGTGAGTGCATGACGATACCAAATAAGCAATATAACTTAGCTAGTGAATTGAAGAGAAGATTCATTTCTCACCAAGCTTCCCATTTTGTAAATAGAATCTCTAACCTTCTTGTCCCCACAACCAACTATATCAATTGGAAGAATAAACTATGTATAGAAAAAAATGTAAGTTAGTATATGAGCCTACAAATTATGTACCACAAAGAGAAAATGAATAAGCGAATATTTTTATACTTGTAATATCTTGTGCCAATCATATGTCTTGAGGCAATATAATTGTTCCTCTCCTTTCATTTTGGTCTTTGTAAAGGCACCCGTCAATGACTGTATTACTCCCGTTGGTGTACAAAAAGAGGCAATCACACTTTTCACCTTATTGTGCTCCATCTTGGTTAATACCCATGGTGCCTTTGGTAGGACTATGTTGCCACTCTCACTTTCAATTGGCCATGCACTTTGAAGGCGTTCAATGTTTTGTAAGTCATCCCTTGCACCCTTTGCATCTCTTTTACCAATTAAATGGTCCCAAATATTTGTTGCCACATTCTTGAAGATATGCATGGGATCTAAGAGATGATTGATCTTCATGTCACACCAATATGGAAGTCAAAAGAAGATCGAGTTTCTAGACATCCCCGTTTGGTGGTGGATTGGGGGTGCTTCTCCATGCCTCAAACCAATCTCTACCTCTCATCACAAGTGGTGAGACATCATGTGGCACATAATTAGGATGTGAACGAGGGAGAAATCGCGATGATGTTTATCATACATAACCTTCTTAAGTGTAGATGGTCTTTCCAAAACAAGTGATGGTCCACAAATTGGACATGCATGATGTCCGGAGATTGCCAAACCTATTTTAAAATTGAGATGATTGAGATAGAGATATAAACTGCCTCATGCCTATTTATTGGCCTTGAAACGTCATGTACTTTGATACCTCGCTATAGTGTCTCAAGCTCCTCAATCAAAGGCTCGAGATACACATCCATGTTTGCCATCTTATGCTTGCTTTGGTACAAGGAGAGCAAGCATGATATGACCTTTCTTGATTGCTACCCATGAAGGGAGATTATAATTCACTAGTATAATAGGCCAAGTAGACCATGATGTGGAATTGAAGCCAAATGGGTTAACACCATCCATGCCCAAGCCAAGGCATAAATGATGAGGCTCGACATGTTGCCATGTCGGTGAATTGATTACCTACGATCCTCATGATGCCATCGGTTGAGCGATGAGTAGCATGCCATGTCCTGAGTTCTGCAATCCCCTTATATTTAAAGTTGGAGGGTTTACTACAAGTAAACCCTTTGTATCATGTGCATTCAAGGCCTATTTTAAAAACCCCTTATTTGTGAATTTTTCATGAATAAAATATACCCTTTATCTATTCAACCTATGAATACTCCCTTTAAATGGTACCCATAATTATGTATGTAAAAAACGTGTATTTTTTTTAAAAAAAATTCCTTCTGTTGAACCCACGTGCTACGCTTACATATTTATGAGTGACCCCCCTGAGCATTTAAACATGTGTTGGATGCAAGGAATGATAGGGAAGTATCTTATCTTCTTGCAAATCATCCATATAGCGGCTCTCCCCAAATTATAGACATTGTGTTGCATCTTTATTAACCCTTCCAAATGGCATGCAATCATTGGGACATACGTGTATTTTTGTGTAATCCATACCTAGCATAGAGAGCATTTTATAGCACACATCTCATGAGTTTGGTAATAGATTTTGAGGGAAAAGAATCTTCTTGAGAACCCTACAAAATAACATAAGAAATCATATGTCAAAATACTATAGCAAGGAGAGTATATAGAACATGAAACATTTTCTATTTGAGAGAATAGAATGAGTCGGTCTTACTGAAGAGACTTGTGAAACTTGCATCACTCCATCCATAAAAATTTTGCAAGTTTAATAGCTCCAAGTTTTCTCGCAGTGTGGAGTACAAACATTCCTCATACAAAGGGGTGCTTGTCTCTCTATGCAAGGTTTCCTCCTCTTGTGACATTGGAGCTTGCTCACTATCATCTATGACCTCTCGTCCAAAGAAATCATTCACCACGTTGTCCATGATGAGATTCTCTTCCTCCTCATGTGGCAATGGTGGAGGCATCTTGTTCATTGGTTGGGAAAGATGAGTCTTAGCCATACTTTCCATATGAATCCTTGCCACCTTTTGCACTCTACCCGATGTCAGTGAATGGTGTGGTATGTTACCTAGCACTCTCCTATGGTTCTCCTCCATGTTATCATCTCCACTTGGTCATGCCACTGCCTCATGATGAAGACCATATGTCCAGACATGCTCAATTGTTATATGATGTTGTATATATTGGCCCTTGCATCGATCACACACACAACAATTGTTTTCTCTCAACCATGCCTCGGAACCAACTTTTGGCCCTTGATGATCAATGTCAAAAATCTTCAACCTATCCAAAACTGATTTAGGGTTCATACATAACACAAAACACCATCCAGAACTACTGACAGAATATTACCTAGGACTTTTCTACTGCACAGTGACTACAACGTTTTTTCACTGCCCAACAACAAGTAGCGACCTGGTAACTGAGACTCTCGCCTAAAACACCGCCAATAGGAGTCGAGTTCTATCTACTTCCCCTATCCTCCTGCACATGCAGAGACTATTCCTTCCACCACACCTCTTCTTTCAAGGCTATTCCATCAATCATCTCTTCCTCTCTAAGGTAAGTGACCCTTTCTTGCTTTCTCCCAAGCTTTAATGGAAAGCTTTCCCTTATTCCAAGCTTTCATGGAAATCTTGTTCATAGCTCTATGTGAGCTTTTCGTCCCCTTCCCCTCTCTTTCCTTCCCCTTTCTCCCTTCCCCTCTCTTTCCTCTTCCTTGCCCTGACCTTAGCCTAATGCATAGAGCTCTAATAGAGAGCTTGGTTGGAGATCTATCCATCAAAGCTATCTATTAAGCATTCTATGCATAGAGCTAGGGTTTAGGCTTAACATAAACTAATTTATTTCATTCACTTATGCATTAGGAGTAGCGTTTAGGATACTCACCTCTTGTTCTCCTTGCTTGTTGCTAATGTGTTAATGAGAACTAACTTTTTTATTTATTATGTTTCTTTTTTGTAGATTTATTCAAGTGAAAAAGGATTTATGCCAATCCTCTCATAGGGTATCTCATTAAAGCGGTAATGAAGCCCTCTTTTTTCATTTTTTGTTATGCTTCTTCTCTTTGTGTTTTTGCACCCTTGGGTGATAGGGATTAGTGTCAGGTCAATAGGCTATGCATAGCCTTACACAATAGGCTATGCAATAAGCCTTATGCATAAGCCTATTGCAATAGGCTATGCATAGGCCTTATACAATAGGCTATGCATAAGCCCTTATGCAATAGCCTATTGCTATAGGCTATGCATAGGCCTTATGTAACAGGCTATGCATAAGCCCTTATGCAATAAGCTTATGCAATAGGCTATTGCATAAGGCTTATGCAATAGGTTTATGCATAAGCCTCATGCATGCATAGGCTATGCATAGGAGCCTTATGCAATGGGATATCCTTGCATAAGCCCTTATGCAAAAGGTTTATGCATAGCCTTATGCAATAGGCTTATGCATGCAATATGCTATTGCATAAGCCTTATGCATAGCCCTGGGCCTTATGCAATGGGCTATGCATAAGACCTTATGTAGTAGGTTTATGCATAGCCTTATGCATAAGGCATATCCATAAGTCCTTATGCAATAGGCTTATGCATAAGCCTTATGCATAGGCTTATGCAATAAGCTATGCATAAGCCTTATGCAATAGGTTCATGCATAGGTTTATGCATAAGCCTTATGCAATAGGCTATTGCATAAGGCTGAGGCATAAGCCTTATACATAAGCTATGCATAGGGGCCTTATGTAATGGGTAATGTTACACATCATATCCCCAAGCATTTGGGGGGCAAGCATCATGAGGAGTCTATGGTTTTGGGAAATTTGGTGAAATGTCATACCTTTTTTGAGCACTTTCCTATGTTGGAGTGCAGGTCTCCTTTCTCATGGCACTCAATTTCTCACTCTCTCCCATCCTTTCTCCCCTATGGAAAAGCTTTCACATAAGGAACCCTTTGAATAAATGATCACTCTTTTCCTCTTTCATGGCTCTCATGTGTCTCTTAGCATATTATTTGGGGGAAGTTTGAGTGGTGTGTTTGAGGTGATGTTCATTTGAGGTCATGTCCTACTCTATTGCTCATTTGTTCTCATTTATGAATGACCACGTGTTTGTGTAGGTGTCCTAACCCACCCTCATTTGTCTAGATGGTTCTCCCCTTCTCCTTGTTGCTAGGGAAGCCCCTAGTAGACCTTAGTGAGTTAGGAAAGTGGCTGGGGTGCAAAAAGAGGAAGGAGAAAGGCCATCTTTTACCCCTTCCCCCCCATTAAGGATCGAACTCCAAATCTTGAGATTACAAGATGGATGCATGTAGTTTGTTAACATGAGTAACCTCTCACTTTCTAGAATAGATATCTACTTTCTTGATTCCATCACACCAAACAACTAGTTCATGCAGAAAGAGGAAGGAAGGCCATCTTTTACCGCTTTGTGACAAGGAGCATCTTGCAAAGCCAAAAATCACAAGAATCCGAGATTTTAGTTAACCAACCAAACTCTAAAGTAGAAAGTGGGGAAGTTCAATATAGGTCCACACCATCACAACCAAGAAGTCACTACCAGGATAAAAGTTCACCACCTCACAGCACGGGCTAGTGTGAAGATCAATTGGTTCAATCTTTTAGGTCCTGGAAGGGATTGTGTGTGTAAAGGAAGAAGTGAGAGTTCGAAGGAAAGGGAGAAAAGGAAGCACTCCTATAATCACCTTGCATGACTAGTTTATTGGAACGGTTGTAAGCACTCTAAGAGGGTCCACACTTTATCATTCTAGAGCACCTACCCGATTCATTTTCTATTTTCATCAAGGAGCTCACACTCCACACATAGACTGCTTAAATCATGTGCACTCGGGAGGGCTAGGGGACTTTAATTGTGCATTATTAGCATGAAACTAGGGATTAGTAGAGCATGTGAGACTTTGCACTCACCACCTTGGGGAAAGAACTCTCTCTCCATGGATAAGAATCAAAGAAGTGCAACTATTGGAGGAAAGAGACTTCGCACCATTTTACGAGCTCGTCAAGAACAACACTCCGGCGACCTTGGAGGACTATGAGAAATCCATCTTGGCGGCTTGGAAGTGCGGCAAGGACATTGAACTAGCATGGCAAGCCATCTACAACAATTAAGAAAAACTGCCACCTACCCCTGCCCCTCGATTCAACTAGAAGCCGATCCTAGGCTACAAGCCTTTGGATAGAAATTCTTACGATATAATTTAGTGAAGGGACATCTCCTTATAAATTTCCTTTTGTTTTACTATCAGCATGAATGGACATTTAGGCAGGCCCCAACCCTTTAGGCTGGCAAGAAGACTCCTATGCTCCTACCCATAGGCAATCTGTGCATGTAATCATCAGCTTGAAAATGCATTTCCAACAAAGAATAGCATTTCTATTCGGTCTTAAAAGATTAGCGGAAGTTAATGCATCACCCAACCCCTTTATCCTTCATTTGATCAATTACAACCTTTCATTTGAAGTAATCATCTTCATTTTGTTGTGACTTTATTTTCTAGCCCTTGTAATCCATCCAAAAAAAGGAAAGAAAAAGAAAAAGAAAACTTCCCTGTATCCACTTTGCACTTTTCTCAAGCCTTGGCAAATCGTTATTCATGAGTTGGGCTCTCCATTGGTGTCCAGCTTGTCTCCAAGATTTGAATTACTTCTTGCTTGCATCACCACTGAGCCCAACTCCTCTTTGTACACTCTTAGATTATTCCACAAGGGAGGACTAAAGATGATTGAGTCTTTGGGGTTTGATAATTTAGTGCTCATGAAAAACAATTTTCCCAACCAATGGAAAAAAGAAAGACGTTGAAATCTAGCCGGTTTTCTAGCTAAAAAATGATGAGATTTTTCGGTTTTATAACTAAAAATGGTAAAAGTTTTCTTCAAGATCAACTCCAATTTCATTTAAGATTTTGAAACTTCATTCGGTAAAACACACTAAACATCAATTTTTCATAAACATTGGGACTCTCATTATGGGGTCCCAATTGAAACGTTTTGGGGGCATGGAGGAAAGGATGAGACCCTAGGAACAGAGCAGCAGAAGCAAGAGACGTGCACCACCATGTAGAGGGAATTGAGAGTTGGAGAGGAGTTTATCATGAAGAAATGGGATCCCATAGGTCGGATCTAGCACATGGTTAAGGTCATCTCCCATTCTGATAAAGCTGTAGGCGGGTACATGTGCAGTGCACATAGGTACATGTCATCTTTGGCATGGTGTAGAGAAGTGCTTTAAAAAATATTTTTCAACCCTTAAAATTAAAGGTTATGCTTAGGCTTAACCAAGATTTAAACTTGAAAATCATTAGAAACTATTTAAATGCTTAGGCTTAACAAGGATTTAGACTCGAAAACCACTAGAAACTATTTAAATGCCAGGATTTATGATTAAAATGTTCAAATTTAAACCCTTAAAAATAAAGGCAATGTCAAATTTAAATCGGGATTTCTAAATTTCAGTTGAGAAAATTACACTACAAACTGGGTTATGTGAGCACTGATGTAGATCCTCGGTGTGTAGACTAGGGCTCGCGGTACGAGCTAGCTCAGCATTTGAGGTGATGCCCTGGAGGTTTGATGTTTCACTTCCTACAAAACCCTACTAGCTAGGGCTTGGTTCAGGTCCTAACACCCATGCTAAGTCGATTGTGACCCTATAAGCTAGCTAGATCTAGCATTAAAACCTAGGGTGGCCATAACCCTAACTACTAAATTCGATGCCACAAGGGGAATCCCCTCGCTCCCCCCAAACTCTGTGCTTATTGTGACAAATGAGAGTCTTGTTCTAGGGGATGCTATAGAGAGAAGGTAGAGAGAAACCCTCACCCTAGAAAAAGCATTATCGTACAACCTTTTAAGACATGATAAAATTTTCCTACACTCCCCTTCATGGACTTTTAAATCTAGTCTATAACAAAGTTGGATTCTACTATCCTAAACAAGATTAAAAATTTACAAAAAAAATGACATGATTCCTTACACAATTAAAGTAGCTATGAAAGACAACTCTCCAGCACTATGGCCCAATAAAAGGATGGCCAAGAAGCTAGAAGCCAAGGGTATAGTCCACTTTAAGGATATTTGGAACAGTGATACCCAGCAATGGTCAGTCCCTCATGAGCAGTGGAGCTCTCTCACAAGTGGGGAGCATATGCATGGTACATGTAATCAGCAACATCAAAGGAAACTGGCCTTCCACAGCATTTTGCTCCTCTGAACAGAAACTGAAAGAATGGGTGGTGAATGGTGTAAGGCTAGACAAAAGGTTGAAGAGAAGGACACACATCTCTAAATGGGTGGATGCCCTAGTTAAAAAGTGGGACAAGCTGGGCTGTAAATTAACACCACAATTCTACAGGAAAAGGTCTAAGGCTGTATGGAAGTCAGCTGGGTCTGGGAGACTTGACTTACTGCTGTGGAGAATCCTCCATCACAAGCTTCCTGTTAAGCAGCTCACTTGTAAGTGGCAGGATGTGGTAACCCATGTTGCCCACTCTGCAAATGCCAAATAGAGACACTGAGACATGCTCTGTGGGAATGCAAGGAGGTCTATCCCCTGTGGACTACGACCAAGACTCTCTTGTATGAATTTGGGGAAAAAAGGTCTGGGGCAGCTAAGCTTCTTTACAAGAAGCTAAAGAAGATTAAGGTATAACCTCCGGGTGATGTATCTCTTTGATACCTATAATATAAATCTCCTTGCATTAAAAAAAAAACTAGTAAGAAACGCTTCTGTCATTAGTTTCGTAGTCCCCAATCTCAGAGACCTTCAATGTTGTTTTTAGTTTCGTAGTCCCCAATCTCAGAGACCTCACATGGGAAACAACGTAGTAGACTATATAAATTATATAGTAAGCTCTTCCACCAGCGTCCTAACCTGCTATTCCATCGAAGGTTTTCAGCTCAGAGATCCCGAGCTCAGCAAATGGATCGTCGATACAGATGCGATAGTGGTTCTCTGCGCTGTCGTGAGGGGCAACGCCACTGCTCGTGGCAATACGAGGGTTCGCGAGCCGAAGCCGTTGGCACGTGCAACGGTGTGGACGATTTTGAGAAAGCGAGCGGGAGTTAGGAGAGAGGAGAGGCCGGGAGGGGAGACGGGGAAGTTGAGGGAGGCACGGGTGGAGGAGCCTCTCATGTAGAAGCAGCCGAATCTTAGAAAGCAAGGCGTAGCTACATCAAAGGCCCTGGCGGCCTGTGTAGCAGCCGAGCCAAATGCGCGCTCGGCTCTTGAGCACGTGAATCTCCGACACCCACGCCGCTTGCGCACCCCCTTGAACCTCCTTTCACTACGACCGACGCTCGCGGAGGGCTTCGAAGCTGCAGCCGCGTCTCGACGCTCTGTAATGCTCCCATCTAGAACGCCTTGCTTTCTAAGATTCGTTGAAGCTTTTTTTTTAAAAAAAGCAAAAAAAAAAATTCTCGAAAGTACAGGAAATTTAAAACACACACACCCAGCCTCCGTGAGGTGGAGGCGGCCCCGCCGGGATGAGGGCTGGCGAACAAGGATTTCTTGGCGTGAGGACAATGACCGGCGCCTATTATACTTTGGTTGACCTACATTGTGAGTCCCCACAGTCGTTGCAAATTGTCAACCTTTAATATCTCCAATGCCACTTGCCTTTCTAGGGTCATCTCTTTCATGGATTTTTGTACCGAAATACTATCCTGGTTGGATTTTATAGACCCCATCTTTATGGTTTCGTCTGACCTATCTTGAATTAGGACCAATGATTCACGCTTGTCTACCTTCTTTGTTCGCCTGCTCCTAGCTTTGGATACTTGTGATTGCTTTGTATTGAAATGAATGATTGATAGGCATGTGTATCATGAGGCTCGACATGAAATTTTGAGATTCGGGCGGCCATCCTTAGACAGGGAACACCGGACAGAGAACAGGATTTATGCTCTCTGAGATCCATGTGGTAGAATCCAAAGAGGATGAGATTCAGAAAGAGACATACCCGGGATAACCGCGATGTCCAGTGTAGAGGTTGGGTGGATGGGCATCAGAAAAAGCCCTAGATTGGCTGGATTTTGGTCATTATGACTAACCATGTTGTCGAGCATGGCGATGATGAGAGAATATTTGAGATAGACACATACATGTTTATTGATTGAGATTCTATGGTTTAATTGATCAATAGAGATTTATATTATGTGAATGTTTGTTTGAGATTACATGATTCTTTGCTTATGTGATAAGAATCTTGGATATGGCATGCATGCTTGTTTGCTATTTGAGAAGGTTGATTTGATTGTATTGCTATGTATAAAGAGCACAATTAAGTGAGTTTTTATGTTTTTTCTTAGATTAAATTGTACGATTTGGGATTGTCATAGTTGGTATCAGAGAATAGGCTGGGCAGTCTGCTCTTAATTGTGGGTGTTGCAGGTCTTGGGTGACTAATATTATTTTTTATTTTTGTGATATAGCCAATAGTTTCCTTTCTTTGTGCTATCAAGATTGACTACCTTGTCTATATAGACCGGATGGACTAATATGTAAGCATAATTATGACTTAGATATAGCAATTAGAGATAATCTTACTAGCTAGAACGTGATAATTAATTAATATGTTAAAAATAAAGATTCATGTATAACTTGAAAGAATTAAACGACTAAGAGAAGTTAAGGATTGTTTGAATTAAAAGCTTGTTTCTATACTTGAGGTTGATTTTGATTGATTTGGATATACTTGTCTTGAAATATTGCAGACTAGAGATCACTGTAAGATGATTTTGATAAACATCCACCTTATCTTTGTTCAACTGGTGGGCCTGAGCTCAGGTTAACACACTTAACTGGACTATTTTTTTTCTAGGTTATACACTTATTAAGTGAAGGCTTTTTGTACGGATAGTCCTTGAGGAGATGGTCTATTCCCACTTCGTACAAGTAAATGCTATAGTCTTCATTGCTTGTTGAGGGGCTTGCTGGTAAGCAGGAGCAACCATTTTGAGTGGGTAATTCGCTACTCGATGGGGTCCTGACCAATGATAACATTGTAACGGGGCCCTCTAATAATAAATGGACATGAGACTAATAATGAGTGACACGTCAATTGGATCCTTACAATCCACAAGACTAATAATAAACTAAAATGAGATTAATATAATAAGTGACATGTCAATTGCATCCCTACAATCCATGAGACTAATAATAAAGCGACATGTCAACCTCGTCTTCGTCACTTTGGAAATATCCATTCACAAGGTTATAAACTGTAGATATTTCAACATGGATGAGAACCACATATCCGAATCCATTCAAGGGTAAGTACTCATTGGAGATGGTGGTGGCAAATGTGACACATGGAAAGTGGAAGAGGTCAAGAAATGTCCCCAATAAAAGTGTGTTTATCCCAGTAGAGATCAACGTACGTATGCTTGAAAAAAATACATATACTCAAGAAAACATTCCCAACAAATCTTTGAGATATTAAGCATGTGTGACAAATAGGAGAAGGACTCTCTCACAAATAGAAGATGTGCTTGGACTACATCAAGATGCAAAAAATGTGCTAGATGATAGTGTAGAGGAAGATGACAAATTAATATCATCTTCCTCCTCCAACCATGGAGATGACATGAAATATAGATGGGATAGAGTCAGATGAAAGATCAATTGTAAAGAGTCCTTGTGTATTGAGTGTAAGAATTTAGTCTTTTTTTAATGTGTTTTATTGCCTCTTTCATGAAATTACTATGATTTCTTGAATTCCAGAGAAGGTTCACTTGCCATTCTATAATTTTATGAGTGTGAGGTGTTTTTACCCAATAGTATAAAGTTGAAGTGATTTCACGGAAAACAATATTGCTATATGGGCTCCAATTAAAGAAGGCACCTTGGAAAATACTATTTTTTTAAAAATAGTTTAAAACGTGTAAATTTTTACGAAAAAAAGGGAATGTTCCCTACGTTTTTTAAATGTACAAAATATTGCTTGCAATGATGTTTATCCATACAGAGGAGAATTTCTCATCATCCACTATCTTGCACCTAAAGCATTATACTCATTCTTTCCTTTTCCTAAATAGGAGAAAGAGAAATAACTATTAAGTAAGTACTGTGTTTGAACTACTTCTATGCCCATCTTATTATTTCTATCTTCAATCCATTAAAAAAATGATACAACTATAAAAAGAAGCCATTTTCTAAACATATAGCTTATGGCATAGGTATGGTTCCTCATAATCATTGATACACCATCACTAGTTGATGTGCCTTTCCACCTGAGAAAGTAGATGAGGCATCCTCTTCTTCACTATCCAGAAATATAATTTTTTTCTTCTATGTGTACACTTGAAGCTTAGACTCCTTGGGTCATCTACCATGTTAGCATGGGTGAGGATGTGCTACAGAGTGTAACTATAAAAAACTATTTGTATAATTATATGACAAAAGCGTTATCTTGATACAATTATTATCTTAATTATAAAACCCTATTTTGGCTCTTGATGAGAGTAGTATTAAAATCCATTTTGAAGCTTTTGAGTATCACAATTTCTTAATTGATAATATATACTTTTTAAAAAAGAGTTCATTATGTACATATGAATTTTAAAATATCATGAATAAGCTATTTAAAAGTTGTCTAATTTTGAAAAATAACTCCACACTCATTTTTAAAGAAGATGTATTCTTGATGTGACAAAAAGGGGTTAAATGGTAATTTTAGTTATTAAATGAGTTTAGAAAGTATGAAAAAGGTCCCTTTAAGAAACAAAAGTTTATACTTTCCAAAATAATTTTTTGTAAAATATCAGGCAGGGACTTAGGTTCGAATCATATTGGTTACTACACATAGTAAGGATGTCACTAGCTA
The DNA here is from genome assembly GCF_041138505.1 of Cibotium barometz. Classification (NCBI taxonomy): domain Eukaryota; kingdom Viridiplantae; phylum Streptophyta; class Polypodiopsida; order Cyatheales; family Cibotiaceae; genus Cibotium; species Cibotium barometz. The sequence goes on from NC_141087.1 coordinate 24,562,852, forward strand.
CAACATTTGCGGCCAACTTAATGCTGAGTAGTAAGAACTTCTCAGCTAAGAGTTGATGTTTTCCATCAACTTGATACAAGACATCAAATTTTACAAAAATTTGATATTTTGCATTAAGTTAATGTAAAACATTAACTTTCTATGTAAAAGATCAACTTTTTTACAATACTTGATGTTTTGTATCAACATTAAGCAAAACATCAACTTCCCATAAAACTTGATGTTTTGCATCAAGTTTCAAATACTCTAACTTTATTCAAACTGTTTGTGAAAATCAACCTCTGATGCTCTGGAGAATAAAGTTAGAGAATCAGAGGTTGATTTTCACAAACAGTTTGTTTTAGCGATTCCGTCCCCTCGCGAGAGCATGCTTAGACAACCTATTCCACAAATTTTGAGTAACACGACTATGTTTCGATGCAATATGCAAACGTCAAAAAGCGATTTGCTGCATGAGACGTCACAAGGTGATTTGCTGCATGAGACGTCACAAAGCGATTTACTGATGCAGCAAATTGCTTTGTGACGTCTGCACATCGTATCGAAACATAGTCGTGTTGATACTCAAAATTTGTGGAATAGGTTGTCTGAGCATGCGAGCATGTACAAAATCACTAAAACAAACCGTTTGTGAAAATTGACCTCCGATCCTATAACTTTCTTATCTGGAGCATCTGAAACTTGATGCAAAACATCAAGTTTTATGGTAGAGGTGATGTTTTGCATCAATGTTGACGCAAAACATTGAGTTGTGTGGAGAAGTTGATGTTTTGCATCAACTTTGATGCAAAATATCAACTTTTAAGGGGTTATTTTTCATAACTTTGAAATATTTTTACATTTGTCTATGAGAATTGTTTTTATTTTTATGGCCAATAAATATGTAAGAGCTCATTCCAAATAGTAGATAGTAGCTAATAAAATCTCAAAAAAAATTTAAAAAAACTTATAAATCATAGAATTAAAGAAAAATATACCTAGGATAAGGTGATATAGGTAGAACATAGGTTTACGGCTAAGGAGACCTGAAAAACACATATAGTCGCAATCTTTGACTACAAATTTGAAAGGAGGTCATTAAAAAAAATGATTGTCTATGTAACCATGTAACCTTTATATAGCATAAATAATATCGCTACATGGTAGATGCCAAAAAATCATGATAACAGAAGAGCTAGATGAGATAATCCATGATGACCTGTAATCTATTGGTTTTAATCCAAATGTGCAAGGCTCCATTGATTTGGAATTTCACGAGTTGATTGATTCGCCAATCCTGATTTTTGTTCTACAATTTAATTTTAAACTGAAGAACTATAAGCAAATACACGTGGTGCGACCATCTATGTCGAAGGAGGGTGCATGTGAACCTGGACTCTGCCATGCCTATGTGCAGTAGTATGCTCTCCAGCATAGGGGACCTTGAATCTACCATCATCATGAAAGCTCTAAGCTCTTCTCTACCACCATTCCACAGAAGCCCTAGGCTCCTCTCTTTTCTCTTTGTTCACAAAGATAATGTCGCGAGCAAAGATTGCATCTCTCAGCATCCTTTGCATGTCCTCCAAATAATTATAACCAAAGTTCATTCTACACTACCCTTAGACATACCATCTTTCAACATCCTTCACATGTACTATAAATAATTATAACTAGAGCTCATTCCTACACTACCCTTAGATATACCATCACCTATGTTCATGAGATAATGGCTATCCAGATCAAACATCAATGTATGCATACTACGAATTTTTGCCACCACCACATATGTACATGATATAGGCTATAATTTCTTCCTGCCACCCTTATCCATATTGCATTGAAAAAATTTCCTTCATGAAAACAAATGTCTATGTGGGTCAAAATTTACACCCATAGGTTGTATGATGTCGGTCTCTAAGATTGTCCTGCTGAAAAAATATTTCAATTTTCTACTCTTTTAATATGCTTAGGTTTACTCAGATCAGTCTCCATGGCTACCATCTTCTACATATATATATGAATACAAGTCTACTTTTGCACACCTATAAGTTGACCTCTTTAAACTCTTAGCATTGGTTATATATCATGCCCACTATCTGCTTATAAATAATAGAGCAAATAATTATGTCATGCAAACTGTCAAGGTAAGTATATACTAAAGGCTTTTTGTAGATTTTTTCATAAATTATGGAGCTTATATTTTTATGTATTCTAATATTTTTTGAGTGCTTATCAACTAATGTGCATATTTATGCATAGTGGTAGAATTTGTTCCAAGAAAGTCCATTAAAAAAAGTGTCTTACATTTACAAAATTTATAAAATAAATTTTTATTTGAAAAAGATTGATATTTCTTTAAGTTATATAGACTCCTATGTCATTTTGTAAGTCAAGTTTATTTTTATGTCACAAACAACAACTCTTTATCTACGAAGGTCACACGTGTTCTCAATCTTGAAAAAATAGCAAAATTCATGTATTTTTTAAATTTATACAAGATGTGTTTTCAAAAAACTATGTTTTTAAGCCATTTTTGAGATTTCACACATTTTGGGAGGGAATCGTTTTAGATAACCCTCTCATCAGTTACCTATTTTGCTTGCAAAAGTGTTTAGGTTAAAACACTTGCATGGCGCTCTTTTATGATGTAATCACATAAACCAGTTTATAATCACAACATAAATAATAATTAATAAAAGACGATTCAAATTGTTATCTTAAAATGATACACTTATTGTACTATCAAAAGCGAGCGCGTGTTTACTTATAATCTCAATGGTCAATATCAAAGTCATGTCTTCTATCTTGAATACCCTTATTAAACCTTAAAGATATTTAATTTTCTAATGAATTTTGTTACACAAGGCATGCCAGTTAATTCTCTTACTTATTGAATACTTTATTTTACTGCTGAAGAGTATGAATATATATATATATATATATATATATATATATACACACACATATATATATATATAATAAGCATGGTTAATATCTATTACATATTAACCATGGACAACCAAGGCACAAGGAGAGGAGAGAAAAAAGAAATCCTAAGCTGAGTGCCCAATCAGCGATTGCCCCAATTAAAGTCATTATCACATGACATGTCCTGTAGAGCACCGATGCCTTTCAGGTTCATCCACTTGCTTCTTTCTAGACCTCTAATTGTTTGTCCCATGCCCAACAGTCTATCCTTGGGGGACTATACCATATCGAAGTCTCTGACCAAAATTATTAGATCAACAAAATGCATCATAGGCTTCCACAATTCTGGTTTTGAGGCATAAGTACCAGTAGCATAGACTGTGGTAATCACCAATTTAAATTATTCTCTTCTAAATGAATAGCTACCCATCTGTTAAGAGGGTCCACCTCATGATGTTTAATTATGGACATCCACTGTTTAGCTATTCTTATTGATCTCTCTATCTCTCTCTCTCTCTCTCTCTCTCTCTCTCTTTCTCTCTCTAGAGGGATGTTTAGAACTCAACCAAGAATGTTTCTTTAAGAGCCCCTTAAGGTTTTTAGCCGGTGCTTGCTCCCTAGTTTTAACTTCTTTTTTTCAGGTAGATAAAATCCGAATGGATGTACGACTGATACATCCACTCTTTTATAATTCTAGACTTGTTAAGATCAGTTAGCCCTTTGGTGTTGTAAGAGATAAAGGTCATGTCTCTCATGTTCTTTGATTTTTGGGGGGAGTTCTAGCAGAGTCTTGGGTTCTCTTCTCTCTGGGAAGGGGGGAGTTTATCCCACATACCTAGGATTGTCTCCTTTTGAGGGTAAGGGTTTCATCTTTTAACTATCCTCAGTTTCTGATAGTATGTTTGACAAAAAGATAAAGAAGGAGATTTCCCCCCCTCTTGGTAGAGATTCTTCCTCAGCCTATGAGGGAATTGCACCCAAATTAATGTAACATACCTCCAAGATTAACAAAGTTATGATTAAAGATAATCCTAAGTTTTGGATGCTACGGATTCTAGTAATGAATTCTAGCAGGTTTTTAGTAGTTTTTCAAAGCAGGCAAAAATTATGTATTAAAATTCAGTAAAAATTCAAGATTGAGTTTTTAATTAGTTAGTATGCTTAAAGGAATCTTTAAATGTGTATATGGACATGCAAATCAAAATTTGTCAAAAGAGTAAAACCTGACCTATTTTTGGAGTTGACTTTCACATACATATGCTTTTCGTGATTCCACCTGATAGGATGTAGACCGCACATGTTCTAGTAATTTTAAGTATCCACATGATTAGTTTTTGATAACTGTGTGTGAAGTTATACCTGTTTTGCAGGTTGCAACCCTCACAACAGCAGATCTGAGAGGCTTGCCAAATCTACAAACAACTCCTCCACAACTTCTGGAGAGTAGACGTGGATTCCCAAATCAATCAAGTCATCTTCAAATATATCGAGGAAGTGCACAAACTCTCTTTTTATTATTTTTCTTTAAATTATTTTGAGATTAAATAAATAAATCGATAAGCATGTATATGAGAGAATCTGAGTCGAGGTATGGCACGCTTAACGATGAGTAATTTCTAAATTTATTAATTATAAATGATCGCCTTAGTCTAAAGACTCATAGAATAAACACTTTTGGAGGTAAAGAATTAGAAGATAGAATATTTAACTAGTTTATGACTAAATTTAGGTATAACCTTAATTAAGGGCTATTTTGAAAAGAGTTTATGTTTCCTTGTGAATAGAATCATATTTTGAGGTGAACACAAAAGTTTTAGAGGACAAGAAACTCTACAAGAGTGTATGAGACGCTAGAAAGCTAAATCCCTTTCATTTTTTAGTTATTCGAGTGCAAAGTGGGGCACTTGGCTATTTTTTATAGTTTTATGCTGAAAACACAACTTTGGCCATTTTGAATGCTCTCTAAAAGACCTTAGAACTCATTTTTAGAGAACCATCACTGCGATATGTTTTTTACATTATTAGAAGTCCTAAAACTTTGTAGTTTTGACTTTTCTCTAATTCCAAATAGATTGGAAGATATTACTCTCCTAAAAAGACCAACTATCAAGCTTTGCCTTAGAATTTTGTTATTCAGTCACATAAGATGGCTGCACATCAAATAGATTTAGAAGTCAACCTAAGGCAAGAAGAGAAGCTTTTACAAGGATTATTGTGTGTGGGTGTAACTCCAAAGGAAGTTATCAGAATTATTGACATGAATCAAGAATTGGAGGAAAGAATGAGAGCCATGCATGTTCGAGTTTCCATGGATTTGAATGAAGAAGAAGGGAGTGGCCGAGAAGATGGAGAGATGCAAGATCGTCTAAATGTTGATGATAGACAGGGTTCACGAGAAGGGCAAGGAGCAAGAAAATTCTGATGGTGAGTGGTAATAAGAACCTGGTGAAGATACCATAAGCCCACAACCAAGAGTTGTTGCAAAGGTTGGGTTTGATCTTACAATACATAGAACTATTAAGGGAGTTGCAGGATATAGTGCAGGCCATGAAAACTGCTATGGGCAGAGGACTTAAATCGGGGTATGTAGATGATTTTTCCCTCAAACAAGTTACAAAAAAAAGGTCATTACCAACCTTTAACGGAAAGGAAAAAAGGAGTGAAGAAGAAGAAGCATGGATTGAGCATCTTGAAGATTATTTTCAAACCTGCAACTTTAGTAGTGATGAAGCTAAGGCAAAGATGGCAATACTTCATTTTCAAGATAGAACTTTTGAGTGCAAAAACAAACTAGCATCACGTGAGGTACGTGAGAGATTGACTACAAGAGATCAGAAAACAAGGCAAAATGTGCAAGAGAATGTATGTGGATTTTGATGTAATGACAACGCTCGTGAAGTAAGAGGAAAAGCTACTGCAACTATGGCCGAGGAGATTAAAGAATATTCACATGTCAATGCTGCTGTTCATGCAAGTAAGGCTGAAAAATCGAGCTTCAATTATAAAAATTCCTATCAAGATTGCGAAAAGTGTATTTCAAGTGTTGATTGACTCGAGAAGCACCCATAGGTAAAATAGTTAGGAATAACTTAATTTTATCAAAAGAAGCTTATGGTAGAGCTTGCTTCTAGAAATCAATAGACATGTAAGGAGTATGTAAAGAATATGATTTTCGTTCATAGGCGACCTCAAGTTAAAAGCTAATTTCCATGTGTTGGCCTTGGGAAGATATGATGCCATATTAGGGATAGATTGGTTAGTGCCTAGAAAGGCCAAGATATTATGTCATGAGAAGGGAGTTTGCATGATTGGAGATGATGGTAAAGATTATTGCTTTTACAGGGTCAAAGATGTGATGTAGAATTTAGAATGATGTCTACTTTGTAGCTTGTTAAAAAAGCAAGAATAGGCTATCATGTATATACCGTGGCATTGCTGACAAAAAGTGTTAAAGAATAGAAAAAGAGTGATGATCATCCTTTACTTCAAGATTTTTAGAATTTGTTTCCGGATGACTTGACTAATTTACAAGATCAAGTTAGTTTGTGTAATGGATCAAGATTTGTCTAGTTTCTTATTTGGAGTTCAATTTTATAGAATTAAGATTAGTATGCTCTTACTCTAGAGTTTTGGAGACCTACTAAACTCTAGCATATACATGACTAGCTTAACATATAAAATTGTTTATCCAAGATAAGATCTATCGGAGATATGAATGAAAGAGAGAACAATACTGAGAGAAAAGAATGCTATAGGATTGAGATTCTAATAGATACAGTGATTATCGAGTATGTTGATTTTATCCAAGAGATAGATAAGAAATGAAGAATCAAGTTAAGAGCTTATTATATCAAGTTAAGATCTTAGACAAGTAAGTCGTTAAGTCGTTCTTTCCAAGGCTACTTGAACAAAACTCAAGACAAAGACATATGGATATTTATGGTTTTCTTGAAAGTCAAAAGCCTCGGGGGGTGCACCTCAAAATATGTAAGTCTACCACGTGCGATCATTAGGTGGGGTTTTTTTAATCCAAAATATTGGGTAAATTTACAGAAATACAATTACAAGTGGGGTATTTTAATTGTACTTTGGGAAAAAAACCGTAAGTTTATAAAGAAAAAGGGGTAGTTTTATTAGCTCAAAATTCACAGATAAGGGAATTTTTAAATACCGCTTGAACGCACGTCGTAGGAGGGGCTTCCATACAGTGGACCCCCCGAGTCAAAAGCATATGACTTCTCAAGTACTATATCAAGTATAATAGTTGAGTCAGAAAAATTATTTCTCAAGGTCAAGGATAAGATATTTTTATCGTCGAGGACAATGATTTCTTAACGATGGGGAGAGAATATAACATACCTCCGAGATTAACCAAGTTATGATAAAAGATAATCCTAAGTCTTGGATGTTACAGATTTCAGTAATGAATTCTAGCAAGTTCTGAGCAGTTTTTCAAAGCAGGCAAAAATTCTAAGTGTTAAAATTAAATGAAAACTCAAGATTGAGTTTTTAATTAGTTAGTATACTCAAATAAATTCTTTAAATGTGTATATGGACATGCAAATCAAAATTTGTCAAAAATTAAAGTGTGATCTATTTTTGGAGTCGACTTTCACATATAGATGCTTTTGATGATTCCATCTGCATAGATTATAGACTGCACATGTTCTAGTAATTTTAAGTACCCACATCATTAGTTTCTGATAACTGTGTGCGAAGTTATACCTATTGCAGGTTGTAGCCCTTCACAGCAGATCTAAGAGGCTTGCTAAATCTACAAACAGCTCCTCCATAATTTCTGGAGAGTAGACGTGGATTCCCAATCAATCAGGACCTTCAAATATATTGGGGAAGTACACAAACTCTCTTTTTATTATTTTGCTTTAAATTCTATTGAGATTAAATAAATAAATCGATAAGCATATATATGAGAGGATATGAGTTGAGGTATGGCAGGCCTAATGGCGAGTAATTCTTGAAATTATTAATTATAAATAATCGCTAAACACTTTTCGAGGTAAAGAATTAGAAGATAGAATATTTGATTAGTTTATTACTAAATTTTAGGTTTAACCTTAATTAGGGACTATTTTGAAAAGAATTTATCTTTCCTTATGATTAGAATCAGATTTTGAGGTAACCATGAAAGTTTTAGAGGACTAGAAACTCTTCAAGAGTGTATGAGACGCTAGAAAGCCAAATCCCTTTCATTTTTTAGTTATTCGAGTGCAAAGTGGGGCACTTGGCTATTTTTGGCAGTTTTATGCTGAAAACACAACTTTGGCCATTTTGAACGCTCTCTAAAAGACCTTAGAACTCATTTTTAGAGAACCATCACTGAGTTATGTTTTATATAGCATTAGAAGTCCTAAAATTTTGTAGTTTTGACTTTTCTCTAATTCCAAATAGATTGGAAGATATTACTCTCCTAAAGAGACCAGTTGTCAGGTTTTCCCTTAGAAATTGCTATCAAGATTGACTACCTTGTCTATATAGACCGGATGGACTAATACGTAAGCATAGTTATGACTTAGATATAGCAACTAGAGATAATCTTACTAGTTATAAAATGATAACTAATTATGTTAAAAATAAAGATTCATGTATGACTTCAAAGAATTAAAAGACTAAGAGAAGTTAAGGACTGTTTGAATTAAAAGCTTGTTTCTATACTTGAGGTTGATTTTGATTAATTTGAATATGCTTGTCTTGAAATATTGTGGACTAGATATCAGTGTGTCAGATGATAAGCATGACTTGTGATTGCTTTGTTTTGAAATGAACGATTGATATGCATGTGTATGATGAGACTCGACATGAGATTTTAAGATTCGGGCCAGTCATCAAGTTAGATCGGGAACGTTGGACAGAGAACGAGATTTATGCCCTATGGGAACCATGTGGTAGAACCCAGAGAGGACGAGATTTAGAAAGAGGCATACCCGAGATAGCCATGATATCCAGTGTGGAGGTTGGGTGGACGGGCATCGGAGAAAGCCGTAGATTGGTTGGATTTTCGTCATTATGACTAACCATGTTGTCGAGCATGGCGATGATGAGAGAATATTTGAGATAGACACATACATGTTGATTGATTGAGATTCTAGGCTTTAATTGATAGAGATTTATATTATGTGAATGTTTGTTTTGAGATTACATGATTCTTGCTTATGTGATAAGAATCTTGGATACGGAATTCATGCTTGTTTGCTATTTGAGAAGGTGGATTTGATTGTATTGCTATGTAGAAAGAGCACAATTAAGTGAGTTTTGTGTTTTTCTTAGATTAAATTGTATGATTCGGGACCGTCACAGTTAACCAGGGAGGCATCTTGGAAATTCGTATCTTCAACCTCCTTTTCTAGGTCACTATCCTAAGATTCCTTACCTAGGAACCTCTTCTTCTTCATCCTCACTTGAGGATTCTTTGACAGTCTGGGTAGGGTTAGCAATATCACTCAATAGTGGGGAGAATCTATTATAATTTCTCCATCTAGGTAATTTATCCTCTACCTCTCCTCCCAACAGTTTGAACACAGTCCTCTTTAGAGTCACGTTGGTTGGTGGTTAAGGGGGGAGGGAATTTGATGGGGCAATTCCTAATGAAGTCGTCTTTTTCTCCATAATGGAAACAAGTACTGGCTAGGGAGTTCCTTGCTTAAATCTACTTCCACTAGGGCCTATAGGTGCCACCACAGGTTTAGGTCAGTATTTTCTCTTATACCCAATACTCGCATTACTAGTTCGAGAAGGAGTTTGATTAGGAAGTGGAGATACAGTGGAGGTTGTGTAACTCAACCCATATCGGGAACAGTGTTGGTTTTGGGCCAATAGCGGAAAAGCTTGGGGTTCGGAATAGAGACAGAGAAGAATTCTTGAGAATCCATTGACCTGCACCTAGAGCATTTAGGGCCATGCCTTAATCTTTGAAAAGAAAACAGAAACAGTTGTTAGGGAGTTACTGTGGATTCTCTTCAATGATCCCCCTCAAGGCCCAATTAGCTCTCATCGAGGCTTTGAGCACCTCTACTAGAGGTCTCGGCCCATAGCACAACCCAATCAAAGCCCTAGTCTAGTAAGTGATCTGCCATTCCTAGACGAGTTCCACAAAAAGAGAGACAGAGATGTTTCTAGCTCCACCTGTCTGATCTTGTCATCCAGCATCTCAATGGCTTCCATTTGAGTAATGTTTGTGTCTATCTCCATCCGCGACCCTCCGGGCTTCTTCTGCAGTGTGCCCTTCAGCCAATTCATCTCTAGTTCACTGAGGTAGTTCATTGAGGTAGTAGTATCTGGTTTTTGCTGCTTCTTTGATTTTCATTTTCTTCCCTGGGCTACGAGTGGGGAACAGACCATGCGGGCTCTCCATGCCCTATGTGCAGAGGGATTTGAAAGACTACTTGATTCAGGCAAGGAGGTGGGAAATGTGTAGGAGAGAAGAGGCTATTGATATGCACGATGGCATGTTCCTCGTCTTTGACTTGAAGATGCAGGTTGTTGTAGAAAGGCGCCTTTTAAATGGTCCAGGAGTCGGTGTGGCTCACATGTGGGAAGCAAGTAGCCTGTCTTTATTTCCATTCTTCTGCATGATGGTGAATTGGATTTCCTACAGAGGTTTCATGGTGAATAACCCCTCCTTTTGCAAAATGATAGGGCTAGCCTCCTTTTCAGAGCCTTAACTGTTGGCCCCTATAGGGATGGGTTTCGAGGCTGACGGTAAGCAATGCATTGCTTTTTTTTTTAGAGCTTGCACCTTCAGGGGCGAGTCCCTCTAGCCTAGTGGCCATCGGCCACCTGGGAGGGGAGCCCCCTCTTTTTATTGTTGTGGGCAGTAAAGAGAAGATTGGTGAGCACGTGCGAAGCAGGGAGGGGATCGATGATAGAGAAACCCTAGCATGTCATTATCAAAGTTTGTTCATACGACCTATCGCTATGTCACTCTTGTTCCAACCAATATCACAAAAAGAAGGATTACCGACGGGCTGTTCACTTATTCTACTATCAAAAGGGAGCACATGCTTACTTATGATCTCAATGGTCGATATCAAAATCATGTTTCCTATCTTGAATATCCTTATTAAACCTTATTTAATTTCTTATTGAATTTTGTTACAGAAGGGGTACCGGTTAATTCTCTAATTCCTATTGAATACTTTATTTTACCTTCGAAGAATATATATATATATATATATATATATAATAAGCATGGTTAATATATAATATAAACTTGCATTTTGCAAGTTATCACTTTCTTTCTTTTTTTTGGCCAACGTAATGGTTCTCTGCGCTGTCGATAGAGAAGCGATGCCGCTGAGCGTGGCAATACGGCGTACGATTTTGAGAAAGCCAAGAAAAGAGCGTCCGGGAGGCGGAGGAGCCTCGTCCGCGCATTTACGCTCAGGTAGAGCCTGGCGGCCTCTTCCGCGCTGGCGTAGGAGCCGATCAGCCGAATGCGCGCGCACAGCCACTTACCCCCCCCCCTTTAATATCTCCAATGCGTCACTGGCCTTTCTATGGCCATCTCTTTAATGTATTTTTGTATCGAATGCTATCCTAGTTGGATTCTATAGACCCAATCTCTATAGTTTCCTTGTCTGAACCATCTTGAATTAGGACCAATGATTCACCCTTGTCCTCTTTGGTCGCCTTCTCCCAGCTTTTTGGATGCAAAGGTCTGTAATTGATTATCAGCATGACCACTATTTTTCTAGGTTATCTACTTATTAAGTGAAGGCTTGCTGTAGGATTGGTGGAAGTTATTGACTCCCTGCTTGACCTCTATGGATAGTCCTTCATGAGATGGTATATTCCCACTTCGTACAGGTAAATGCTATAGCTTTCATTGCTTGTTAAATGGCTTGCTGGTAAGCAAGAGCAACCATTTTGAGTGGGTAGTCCGCTACTCGATGGGGTCCTTGACAATGATAACATGGTAATGGGGCCCTCTAATAATAAAGTGACATGAGACTAATAGTGAGTGACATGTCAATTGCATCCCTACAATCCACAAGGCTAATAATTAAGTGAAATAATAAGTGACATGCCAACTGCAACCCTACAATCCACGAGACTAATAATAAAGTGACATGTCGACTTCGTCTTCATCACCTTGGAATTTTCCATTCACTAAGGTTCTAAACCGTAGATCTTCCAACATGGATGAGAACCACACATCCAAATCCATTCAAGGGTAAGTACTCATTAGAGATGGTGGAAAATGTGATACGTGGAAAATGGAAGAGGTCAAGAAATGTCCCCAATAGAAGTGTGTTTATCCCAGCAGAGGTCGGCGTACTTATGCTTGAAAAAAATACAAATACTCAAGAAAACACTCCAAACACAAAGCTTTAAGATATTAAGCATGTGTGACAAATAGGAGAAGGACTCGCTCTCAAATAGAAGATGTTATTGGACTACACCGCAATGCAGAAAATGTGCTGGACGATAGTGTAGAGGAAGATGGAAAATTGACATCATCTTCCTCCTCCAACCATGGAGATGACATGAACACAGATGGGATAGAGTCAGATGAATATCAATTGTAAAGAGTCCTTGTGTATTGAGTGCAAGAAATTATTATTTTTTGAATGTGTTTTATTGCCCCATTCATATGATTTTTGGAATTCCAGAGAAGGTTCACTTGCCATTATGTAATTTTATGAATGTGAGGTGTTTTTTGCCAATAGGATAAAGTTATAGTGATTTTGGGGGAAAACAATATTGCTATATGGGCTCCAATTAAAGAAGGGCACCTTGGAAAACACTATTTTAAAAAAAATTAGTTTAAAACACGTAAACTTTTAGGTAAAGAGGGGATTCACTATATGTAAACTCTCTATATCACGTACGTTCAAGGCCTGATTAAAAAACCCCTAATCTGTAATTTTTCATGAATAAAACACACCCTTTTTCTATTCAATCTGTGAATACCCCCTTTAAATTCTACCCTTCTGTATGTAAAAAATGTATAAAAAAGGGATTTAAAAAACCCCTTCAATTGAACCCTCGTGCTATGCTTACATATTTATGAGTGACCCCCCTCCCCGAGTGTTTCTCAAATGTAAAAAATATTGCTCGCAATGCTATTTATCTAGATAGAGGAGAATTTTTTATCATCCACTATTGTGCACCTAAAGCGTTATACTCATTGTTTCCTCCCTGAATATGAGAAAAAGAAATAACTATTAAGTAAGTACTATGTTTGAACTCCTTCTATACCCCTGGAAGCACGAATTATTTCTCAGATCCAGCCTCTAAGAACCTTCGTTGGGCATGGATGAGAAGGAGCACCAAAGCATAGACCAATGAGTGCCCTATCTTGGTAAGCGTTTTGTTATTCCTTCACAAAAGCAATAGGAAGGGAAACGTTAAGATGCTTACATGATCCATTGGTGTCCAACTTGTCTCTAAGATTTGAATTACTTCTTTTTTGCATCACCATTGAGCCCAACTCCTCTTTGTACGCTATTAGATTATTCCACAAGGCAAGACTAGTGACGTTCGAGGCTTTGGGGTTTGATAATTCAATGCTTGTGAAAAACAATTTTCCTAACAATTGGAAAAAAGGAAGACATTGAAATCTAGTCGGTTTTTTGGCTCAAAAATGATGAGATTTGCCATTTTTATAACTAAAACTAGTAAAAATTAACCACTTTTCTTTAACATTAACTCCAACTTTATTCGGGATTTTAAAATTTCAACCAGTAAAATACATTAATCATCGATTTTTTGTGAACATTAGCACTCTGATTATGGGGTTTCCATTGAAACATTTTAGGGGTGTGGAGGGAAGCTCAGGGGGGTCACTCATAAATATGTAAGCATAGCACGTGGGTTCAACAGAAGGGATTTTTAAAATAAACCTTGAACGCACGTGATACAGAGGGTTTACTTATAGTAAAACCCCTAAGGAGGGAAGTAAGAGACCTGCACCACCATGAAGACTCTAGAGGGAACTCAGAGTTGGAGAGGAGGTTTATCATGCATCCCATAGGTTGGCTCTAACACATGTTGAAGGTCATCTCCCATTATCATGAAGTTGTGGGTGGGTACACATGCTGTACATGCTAGGCTCACCGTGCATGTCAGAGGAGAGGAGATCTTTGGCATGGTGTAGATCCTCGACGTGTAGACTAGGGATCCATGTATGAGCTCTCTTAGCGTTTGAGGCAATGGCCTAGGGGTTTGATGTTTCACTTCCTACAAAACCCTAGTGGTGAGGACTTGGTTTAAGCCCTGACGCCCATACCAAGTTGATTGTGGTCTTGTAAGCTCGCTAGATATAGGGGGGTCTCCATAACCCCAACTACTAGATTAGATGCCATAAGGGGCCCACCCTAAACTTAGTGCTTACTATCACAAATAAGAGCCTTGTGCTAGGTGATGCTATAGAGAGAAGTCAGAGAAAAAACCTCACCCTAGAAAAATACATTTATTGTAAAACAACCTTTTAAGACATGTTAATTTGTATCAAAGTTAGATTCTACTATCCTAAACAAGATTAAAAATTTACAAAAAATGACATGATTCCTTGCACAGTTTGAGAGAGAGAGAGAGAGAGAGAGAGAGAGAGAGAGAGAGAGAGAGAGAGAGAGAGAGAGAGAGAGAGAGAGAGAGAGAATATTCTCTAATGGAGAGAAATTCTAGCAATTCTCAATGTGTAGCGGCGATGAGAAGAAGGGGTGGAATGATAATGGAGAGAGCACACCAGAAAAGTATGATGGGTGAGGCACGAGCAATGGTAAGCAAAAGTCTCCAATAAGTGTGTCAAAACTAGACAACAAAGGAGGCTATGATGACATCTACAACTAGCATATGTAACATCAAAAAGAGTTGCTTTATTTGGATCAATGACATAAATAAACTTTTTTTCTAACCAATAAAAAAAAAGGATGACCTTGAAGTTCAACCGATGTTTATAAAAAAATTGCATAGCTTAACCGGTTTTATAACTAAAATTTCAGAATTTTAAATCTTTAAATTTACAACTAGCCAAAATTACAACCGGTTTTTCTCAATTTGAGCCGTGAAAATTACACTAAAGGATAGTTTTTTCTGACAGTGGACCACCAAATTTGGCTTATCATTTTTTGATGATGTGGCTATTATAACTTTGAGAATGTTTAGCTGATAATAAATTAAAATAAAATTTTCATATTATCTTTACAAGTACCATAGATGATAATTTTTGTGAACTCTTTTGTTATTTGTATACATTTTTTTTAAAAATATATTATTATTATTATTTTATCAAACATTTCAAAAAATTAAAAATAGTTATCAATTGTGTGATTTTTTAATCGTTTTTGATGGATTTGGTGCCCATGCGAAGGCCTCTCTATCCTAGGTTAAAACACTTGCATGGCCCTCTTGTATGATGTAATCACAAGGAGGATGCACAAGAGTTTTTAGATTGTCTTTTCCCTATAACCACTTTGCACTTTTCTCAAGCCTTGGCAAATCATTATGGCTTTTCACGGGAGGTACAAGGAGGATGCACAAGAGTTTTTAAATTGTCTAGAAATGGCTTTCTTAATGAATGGGCAAGATCAAGATGAAATTAAGGTACGGGCCTTTCCACTAGTGTTGAAAGAAGAGGCTAGAGCTTGGTACAAAGCTTTAGTAAGGGAAGTTAGAACGGATTGGGAGCCCCTCCACAAGCCCTTCACTATAAACTATGAAATCGAGGATACGCTAGAAAGACTCTGGGAATAATCACTAGATTTTCACCAGAAGGATTTGCATGACTATGCGAGATATGAGTTAAAATTTTAATTTTTTTGGGGAAGATGGCCCACATCTTTAGGAGGGTAGGAAAAGGGGATCTAGATTTCTTGAGAAAAGATAGGTTCCTAGCATGGCTCTTTATACCATTGAGGGAGCATTGAGGGAGAAGGTCAAGGAAAAATTCTTGAGAATGTTGAAATAGGCACTCCAGTTGGTTAGGCCAAAAGATTAAAAGCTTAAAAGCTTAAGTATCAAGCTCAAGTAGCTAGAAGGGGAGAACTAGCAAGGGAACAAGTTTTAGCCTTTGAGGTGTTTGCTCAAGGAGCATCTAGTCACAACACATCCAGCCTAGAGCAAACTCTCTAGAGGAGCTCATGGAGTGGCTTATTGAACAACTGGAAGGCCTTTCAGTAAATTTGGTGCTGCAGAATGCAAGGAAACCCTCCAATGGGCAAAACCGAGAGCAAGAAGGCAAGCAATGGAGTTCCATTGCTACAATTGGTGAAGATGGGCACGGCATGTACAATTTCTCATATCCCAAGAGAGCCTAGGGGGAATACTATCCACCAAGAAGACCTTAACAACAAATTACCCCGCATTGGCCTAGACCCCCACCATCGCCGTTTGCACCAATACCATAGCAGTCTGTGTAAATCCTACCACACCAGGCATCGGCACCTCATCCTCCCACCCAAGTGCCACTGCTATACCACAAAGAGGTTAGAGAATGGTTAAAATTATTGGTTTGGAGAGACTTAGGAGTAAAGGAGGATCCAAAGACTCTATTAGAGGCAGATGCCTTGCCAGTGAGGGAGGTTGCAAGATGAGGGTACTCACTTTCATTCACTCTCTCTAAAATTGGGACATCCACGCATCTTGGGCGGAGTACCTCGATCGTGATATCGCCGTGAATTAAAACATGACACGTGCCTCCCAAGCCTAAAGCAACATATCTCGATCGAGATACCAACTAATGCCACGCTAGCAGGTCCGGGTTTCCAGTCATCATCCATGTCACCACTATAGGAGGTCACCACCACCACATTATCTCGATCGAGATTTCTATGCCACTCGGATCCACATCAGGGCCATGCTGTATCCCCCCCTAGTAGCCATATTTGACTAGCCCATCTCCACCGTCCACGTATCTCGAACGAGATATCAAAATAAAATCTCGACCATTCATTGTTCGAGGTAAAGGGATACAATCTCCACCGTCCACATATCTTGAACGAGATATTGAGATCAAATCTTGACCATTGAAATACCTCGTTCGAGATACACAGATACAATCTCCACCATCCAAATAGCTCATTCGAGATACAGAGATGCAATCTCCACTATCCAAATATCTCATTCGAGGTAGAGAGACGCAATCTCCACCGTCCATTTAGGCACATTGGAAGATGCGATCTCAGCCGTTTAAATATCTCGATCGAGGTATATAATGAATCTCGACCACGACATACCTTGGTCGTGGTAATGACTTAAAATCTAAGCCGTCCATGTACCTCGAACGAGATACTAATATCAAATCTCAGCCATCGATCCTTCACCAACCCTAAAATTAAGTGCGTATCTTGGCTGTATGTTTCACTAACCCTAAAATCTGGGCCTTACATCTTGTAAACCCTAAAGTGCATGATGCCACCGAACCTCGATCGAGGTTACAAAACCGGAAAACTTGTTTTTTAACCTCATTGTCAGAAGTCGTTTTCACTCTCCTTGCTCTCTTGATTTGGATTAGCATTAGTGGGCCCATTAGCATTGTTTTATAGCTTCATTAGTGCTACTTAGCACTAAGCATTGGACCCTTGACATTGGACCCTTCACATTGGAGCTTTTACATTGGACCTTTGTGTTAGGCTTAGGTTTTAGCATGGAGTCACACGAGGAGGGCCGCTCGTCTATTTTGGATCTCATCGCGGAGAGAGACGAGGAGGGCCACGAGGAGGGCCGCTCGTCTATTTTGGACCTCATCGCGGAGATAGACCGCGAGTTAGCGGCTATCCATAGGAGTGCTAGTCTACATTACATATCGTGGAAGACTTGGAGGCGATGCTTTCGTCCCTTCGTAGCCTTCACGATATTGTTTATGTAGATGAGTGGATAGCCCACCATCGCACTGCTCGTGTGTCACATGGCCTGACATATCGTCAGGTCTGTGATCTTGGTCCGATTAGGTATGTAGCCTACTTAGATCTTTTCCTCGATAGTCGTGGGATGAGGCCTAGGGTGGGCAAGCCCCTTACTATTTCACGGTGTTCCCATCCTCGTATGGCGGCACATATCTATAGTCGATATGTTGCCACATATGGGAGGATGCCGAACAACCGCCAGATTCCCATATACTGTGCAAAGCAATTATATGCGGAGTTTGTCTTAGGGGAGGAGGTGGATTACACTAGCCATCGGCCGGGTGTGGTGGTGTTGGCCGAGGCCGTCTCCAGGACCAGGGTAGGCGGCCTCCACGAGCCCTTCGTGTAGCTCCTACAGATCCTTCATTTGTGCCTATGTCGACAGTCGAGGCTCTTGGCACCCAGGTTGGGCATCGACGTATGGAGTACCACCACGGAGAGCATCCAGCATGTGGTGCGCCTGTTCTCACGATCGATACCGACGAGACAGATGTCGAGGTATTTACATATTTATTACTTCTTAAGTTTTTTAAGTCATTTATTTACATGTTTATATGTACTTTTCTATATTTTTACATGAGCGGCATGGTTGATTGTGTCACGTAGGGTCCCACACCTACCACTGAGAGACTCACTCAGGAGAGTTGGTAGAGGCGAGAGCAGAGATTGACCGCCTTAGAGCTACATTACAGACGGCAGAGGCAGCTACTGCAAAGGCACGGCTACAAAGGCACATCATCTGAGAGAGTCTGACATCCAGCAGGTAGGTTTCTCTTGCACGTAAAAGAGTTATAATTAAGGTCCTAAGTTATAAATTTCTTTAAGTAATACCTAATGAGAGAGACTAATCAATTATTTTTATGCTTTACTTTTTTGCGTAGACTCGGACTGAGGTAGAGAGCTCTAGAGCTGAGGTGTGGCATCACCAGATTATGGAGCGGATTGCCCAGCATAGGACAGAGCAGTTGATGCTGCATGTTTGAGAGTTCCGCAGATTCTCGGACGTGACAGTGCCTTACTTGCCTTTATATCCACGGCCTGTTAAAACAGAGATTTTTCGACAACCTCTCCCTCACGATGCACCACCCTTCCTACGTGATGCTACCTGCTGTGCTCTATGTATCGAGGACATTAACACTACTGGTGGATATGCCTTGGGATGTGGACATTTTTTCCATTTGTCTTGCATCACCCAGGAGCTAGTACGCTTCTCAGCATGTCCCTCTTGCCGTGCACGCATCGACCTAGCGACATACAGAGTTTTGGGCATTGATGATCTTCACCCAGGCCTCGTTCGAGTAGATGCTAGGACTGGTTGGCCTATTGATTTTACATCAACTACTAACTTGGGACACTCGACGCCTTCGATGATAGAGATCAGGAGCCTGAGGTGCCTCCAGAGATTGAGTGGAGCTCACATGAGTTTGATGCATACCAGAGAGTCCTTCACGAGAGCCAGATCACAGCATACGAGCGTGTGGGTGGTGCTGGTCCTAGTGGCACCTCGGGTGATGGTGCTAGCAGCAGTGCTGCTTCTCATGTGAGCAACGTGTCCTTACAGCAGAGGAGCTTACACGAGCAGAGTGGCAGACACGTACCATTGCTGATTATAGATTTTGGGTTTACAGATAGAGACGTCATGCATTAGCACGACGTAGAGAGAGGGAGAGAGGGAGAGGGCTATAGCAACTTTTGGGACTCGTGAGCTCCCGACGAGTACACCAGCACCAGCTCACGATCCTGCCTTTGAGGCAGACCTACCCGCAGACATTCGACGACCCCCGCACAGCCGGCACAGCCTCCTTGATGTGCACAGTAGCCTCGACGCGCACGTCGACCGCGGCAGTTAGAGATGACAATTTTGATTGGGTTACCGTTGATAGTGACTAAACTCAAACTAGCTGGGTTAGCTCACTTACATTGTACTTAGATTTATGGGCAGTGACTAACCTCAGACTAGCTGGGGTAGCTCATTTTCATTCTGATGTACTTATTTGATGTTTATATCATTATGAGTTTTTTCATTATTGAGTATCATTACATTTTAGTTGTTGTTCTTGATTTTTTTAAATTTTTTAACACTTTGGCTATCATATTGTTTGTTGAAAATCTCCATGCCATCGTACCCAAACATGCCCCAATGGGAACCAAACTTTGCAAGAATGGGGGGGGAGCCTACCCCCACATGCATGCAAAGTTTAGTCACAATCAAAGCATGTTTGGTTTGGTAATAAGCGCACAGTGCAGATTTTTCAAGTCTCTTAGTGCTTAAGAGGCAATGGAAAATCCGGGCCTTCCCCATACCATCATAACCAAACATGCTCCGGTGGGGACTAAACTTTGCAAAAATGTAGGGGGGACCCACCCCCACATGCTTGCAAAGTTTGGTCACAATCCGAGTATGTTTGGATTGCTAATTAGTGCGCCTAGTGCGAATTTTTCAAGTCTCTTAGTGCTTAAGAGGCCATGGAAAATCCGGGACTTCCAAATACCATTATACCCAAACATGCTCCGGTGGGGACCAAACTTTGCAAACATGTGGGGGAGACCCACCCCCACATGCTTGCAAAGTTTGGTCACAATCAGAGCATGTTTGGATTGGTAATTAGTGCCCAGTGTCGATTTTTCAAGTCTCTTGGTGCTTAAGAGGCCATGAAAAATCCGGGCCTTCCCCATACCATCGTACCCAAACATGCTCCGATGGGGACCAAACTTTGCAAACATGTGGGGGGGACCCACCCCCACATGCTTGCAAAGTTTGGTCATAATGAGAGCATGTTTGGATTGGTAGTTAGCGCCCAGTGCGGATTTTTCAAGTCTCTTGGTGCTTAAGAGGCCATGGAAAATCCAAACATGCCCCATACCATCATAACCAAACATGCTCCGATGGGGACTAAATTTTGCAAACATGTGGGGGGGACCCACCCCCACATGCTTGCAAAGTTTCGTCACAATCGGAGTATGTTTGGATTGGTAATTAGCGCCCAGTGCAGATTTTTCAAGTCTCTTGGTGCTTAAGAGGCCATGGAAAATCCGTGCGTTCCCCATACCATCGTACCCAAACATGCTCCGATGGAGACCAAACTTTGCAAACATGTGAGGGGGACCCATCCCCCACATTCTTGCAAAGTTTGGTCACAATCAGAGCATGTTTGGATTGGTAATTAGCGCCTAGTGCCGATTTTTCAAGTCTCTTGGTGCTTAGGAGGCCATGGAAAATCTAGGCCTTCCCCATACCATCATACCCAGACATGCTCCGATGGGGACCAAACTTTGCAAACATGTGGGGGAGACCCACCCCCACATGCTTGCAAAGTTTAGTCACAATCAGAGCATGTTTGGATTGGTTTTGGATTGGTAATTAGCGCCTAGTGCGGATTTTTCAAGTCTCTCGGTGCTTAGGAGCCATGGAAAATTCGGGCCTTCCTCATACCATCATACCCAAACATGCTCCGATGGGGACCAAACTTTGCAAACGTGTGGGGGGGACCCACCCTCACATGCTTGCAAAGTTTGGTCACCACCATCAAAGCATGTTTGGATTGCTAATTAACGCCCAGTGTGGATTTTTCAAGTCTCTTGGTGCTTAAGAGGCGATGGAAAATCCGAGCCTTCCCCATACCATCATAACCAAACATGCTCCGATGGGAACCAAACTTTGCAAACATGTGGGGGGACCCACCCCCACATGCTTGCAAAGTTTGGTCACAATTAGAGTATGTTTGGATTTGTAATTAGCGCCCAGTGTGGATTTTTCAAGTCTCTTGGTGCTTAAGAGGCCATGGAAAATCCGGGCCTTCCCCATACCATCCTACCCAAACATACTCAGATGGGGACCAAACTTTACAAACATGTGGGGGGGACCCACCCCCACATGCTTGCAAAGTTTGGTCACAATCAGAGCATGTTTGCATTGGTATAATTAGAACCCAGGGCGGATTTTTCAAGTCTCTTAGTGGAGGCCATGGAAGATCCGGGCCTTCCCCATACCATCATACTTAAACATGCTCCGATGGGGAACAAACTTTGCAAACATGTGGGGGGGACCCACCCCCACATGCTTGCAAAGTTTGGTCACAATAAGAGCATGTTTGGATTGGTAATTAGCGCCCAGTGCGGATTTTCCAAGTCTCTTGGTGCTCAAGAGGCCATGGATAATCCGGGCCTTCCCCATACCATCATAACCCAGACATGCTCTGATGGGGACCAAACTTTGCAAACATGTGGGGGGGACCCACCCCCACATGCTTGCAAAGTTTGGTCACAATCAGAGCATGTTTGGATTGGTAATTAGTGCCCAGTGCGGATTTTTCAAGTCTCTTGGTGCTTAAGAGGCCATGGAAAATTCGGGCCTTCCTCATACCATCGTACCCAAACATGTTCTGATGGGGACCAAACTTTGGAAACATGTGGGGGGGACCCACCACCACATGCTTGCAAAGTTTGGTAGCAATCAGAGCATGTTTGGATTGGTAATTAGCGCCTAGTGCCGATTTTTCAAGTCTCTTGGTGCTTAGGAGGCCATGGAAAATCTAGGCCTTCCCCATACCATCATACCCAAACATGCTCCGATAGGGACCAAACTTTGCAAACATGTGGGGGAGACCCACCCCCACATGCTTGCAAAGTTTAGTCACAATCCGAGTATGTTTGGAATGGTAATTAGCGCCCAGTGCAGATTTTTCAAGTCTCTTGGTGCTTAAGAGGCCATGGAAAATCCGGGCCTTCCCCATACCATCATAACCATACATGCTCCGATGGGGACCAAACTTTGCAAACATGTGGGGGAGACCCACCCGCACATGCTTGCAAAGTTTGGTCACAATCGGAGTATGTTTGGATTGGTAATTAGCACCCAGTGTGGATTTTGGTCAATCAGAGTATGTTTGGATTGGTAATTAGTGCCCTGTGCGGATTTTTCAAGTCTCTTGGTGCTTAAGAGGCCATGGAAAATCCGGGCCTTCCCCATACTATCATAACCAAACATGCTCCGATGGGGACCAAACTTTGCAAACATGTGGGGGGACCCATCCTCACATGGTTGCAAAGTTTGGTGAGAATCGGAGTATGTTTGGATTGGTAATTAGCGCCCAGTGCGGATTTTTCAAGTCTCTTGGTGCTTAAGATGCCATGGAAAATCCGGGACTTCCCCATACCATCATACCCAAACATGCTCTGATGGGGACCAAACTTTGCAAACATGTGGGGGTGACCCACCCCCACATGCTTGCAAAGTTTGGTCACAATCGGAGCATGTTTGGATTGGTAATTAGCGCCCAATGCAGATTTTTCAAGTCTCTTGGTGCTTAAGAGGCCATGGAAAATCCGGGGTTTCCCCATACCATCGTACCCAAATATGCTCCGATGGGGACCAAACTTTGCAAACATGTGGGGGGACCCACCCCCACATGCTTGCAAAGTTTGGTCACAATCAAAGCATGTTTGGATTGGTAATTAGCGCCTAGTGCGGATTTTTCAAGTCTCTTGGTGCTTAGGAGGCCATGGAAAATCCGGGCTTTCCCATACCATCATACCCAAAGATGCTCCGATGGGGAACAAACTTTGCAAACATGTGGGGGGGACCCACCCCCACATGCTTGCAAAGTTTGGTCACAATCAAAGCATGTTTGGATTAGTAATTAGCGCCCAGTGCAGATTTTTCAAGTCTCTTGGTGCTTAAGAGGCGATGGAAAATCCGGGCCTTCCCCATACCATCATAACCAAACATGCTCCGATGGGGACCAAACTTTGCAAACATGTGGGGGGGATTCAAGAATGGAGCTAGCCTTGCACACAAGAGGTGGTAGGTATCTTTGCTCAATCTCATCCTCTTTTTGAACATCTCATCTGAATAACTACCAAGCAAGTATCTCTCTTACCCACCCCCACATGCTTGCAAAGTTTGGTCACAATCAAAGCATGTTTGGATTGGTAATTAGCGCCGAGTGTGGATTTTTCAAGTCTCGGTGCTAAAGAGGCCATGGAAAATCCGGGCCTTTCCCATACCATCGTACCCAAACATGCTGTGATGGGGACCAAACTTTGCAAACATGTGGGGGAACCCACCCCCACATGCTTGCAAAGTTTGGTCACAAACGGAGCATGTTTGGATTGGTAATTAGCACCCAGTGCGGATTTTCAAGTCTCTTGGTGCTTAGGAGGCCATGGAAAATCCGGGCCTTCCATATACCATCATACCCAAACATGCTCCTATGGGGACCAAACTTTGCAAACATGTAGGGGGGACCCACCCCCACATGCTTGCAGAGTTTGGTCACAATCAGAGCATGTTTGGATTGGTAATTAGCGCCCAGTGCAGATTTTTTAAGTCTCTTGGTGCTTAAGAGGCCATGAAAAATCCGGGCTTTCCTCATACCATCATAACCAAACATGCTCCGATGGGGACCAAACTTTGCAAACATGTGGGGGGACCCACCCCCACTTGCTTGCAAAATTTGGTCACAATCGGAGTATGTTTGGATTGGTAATTAGCGCCTAGTGCAGATTTTTCAAGTCTCTTAGTGCTTAAGAAAGCATGGAAAATCCGGGCCTTCCCCATACCATCGTACCCAAACATGCTCCGATGGGGACCAAACTTTGCAAACATGTGGGGGGACATGGTGATAGTGATTTTCAACAAACGATATGATAGCCAAAGTGATAAAAAATCAGAAAACCATGAACATCAACTAAAATGCAATGATCCTCAATAATGAGAAAACTCATAATGATATAAACATCAACTAAGTACATCAGAATGTGAGCTAACAGAGCCACTCTGGGTTTAGCCACTAACTCAAAAGATCAAGGTATTTTGAAAATGAGCTACCCCAGCTATTCTGAGATTAGTCACTCCCAAAAAATCTAAGTACAATGTAAGTGAGATAACCCAGCTAGTCTGAGTTTAGTCACTATCAAGATAGAGATCTAGTCAGCAGCACCCTCTCTAGCTCTCCACTGCTCTAGAATGCTCTCATGGTCATCCACTCGAAGCCGAAAACGAGGGTGAGAACTGTGTTTTCAGCTCTGTACTCGATCAAGAGTGAGCCTGGTAGCAACCACTAAATGAGAGAACTAAAATGCCTCTAACTCCCACTTCCACTGCTGGAACTCAAGACTCCCCCGATGAAGTCGAATCTACTGGTAGAACCGGCCTGCCACAATTATGCTATGGGCGTCATAAGAAAACCCATGATCATCCACTGTATCCTGGTCAAGGATGCACTTTGGCCTAGTGCAACTCATCAGAGAGTAGTCTACTACCTCGCTATTTCCCTCACTGGCAATAACAGCAAATACATCACCCTCCTGTAGCAAATCTGTCAGGTCATCATAACTGACCATGAACGCAGGACCTGTGTGCTCATCAGACAACACTGGATGTGAAGGATGCTCGAGGGAGAGGAATGTCTGTATCCATGCATCTGCCCATCCTCTCGAGGCACAATGTGACCAATCGCCATCCATACATGCTCCACAGAAGCATGCAAACCGTCGTGTGTAAATCGTGGGAGCTGCCATGCACGTGCTCCTGATGGAATGTAAGCCCAAGGTGTCAGGTAATGTGTCACAATCATGGGAGGCTCTACGGTCAATCATGCCACCATCTACATGCCAAAAAAAATCTCCTGACAATCCGAGCATCACGTTTGGGATACGATGATGCTGCACTCCCACACCAATGTTGGGAGCACCACTCGACTACGTGGCCCGCATCTCTGAACCGCTGAGCATCCTGCGCCGCAGCTGATGACACCTCAAGGCATGTTTCACACATGCGCCTGCACCATCATGCTCTCCCTTCCCGTGACCAGTCTCAAAGAATGACCAAATCACTGGGATACTAGACTGCACATGCCACCTATAAATCCATAAAAGATAGTCTTAGTTATTATTTTCTTTAAGATGTTGTAATGAATTTAGTTTAAGAGAACCATAAGCACTACCTGTAGAGCCAATAGAATTGTCGTGATGACTTGAACTGTGCGCCACAACCATCCGACCAAACCCATCACTAGCCACGTATGATCCCACAATCTCCTAAAAAATCATCATGGAGACAAAAATAGTGTTGCACAAAATGTGCATCATGTGAACGATCATCACTGATATAGAAATGATACTCTCGAATAATGACATGGGTCTCGAGGGTACTCGCTATCCCATCTACATGAGCCTCTGCATGTCGATAGCTAATGTGGACCATAATAGCAACCTGGTGAGGTAAGCAATAAAGACGTTTAGGACACAAAAAATCAAATAAGTAATGTAGCTCAAACACGAAACAAATATTATGAAATATAACCATTACCTGCTCTGAGAAATAATACTCAGATTGTATCTCCTGAAAAGGTGTGAAGGTGTAGTTCTCTGCAAAATCAATCACAGAGACGACCACACCAATAGGAAACTCTGCCAGGCATGCTCGGAACTGACGATCCTGCCACTTGGCACAATGATTGTGCCATATATAGGGGTAGATCTGCTCCCTAAATATGGCTGTGAAGTGACAACGTGGTGTATGTTTATCCACGAGCTACAACTTCCTGGACTGTCACTCTGGAGCTGGTGTGTCACATACTCATAATGTTGCCATGCCACTATCTCTTGGTCACTTGCATCAAGATCTACCATCTGTAGATGTGCAAGTGAACCACATGATGTGCAATTTCTCTCCACACAAGGCATCCTCCGTGCGTGCACACAAAAGAGAGTGGATGAAATCACGAGGACTACGAGGCAACTCTCTATGCCCACTAAGAGAATGGAACACATCATAAAAAAGTTTGAACTCAACATGGTGGCGACAACAACATGTGTCACGCTGACATGAGTACCTCACAAACCAAGGCTTACACCCCTCAAATGACCTTTGCCCAATTTTAAGCTCTGGATACGAAGCCACAAACTGAGAATACAACTCAGTTTGGGTCATTTCAAGAAAGCAAGCACCGTGCTCAATGAACACTCCTCTTGTCACTCTCTTACGCAAAGCTTTCTTGAAAACTGGCAAGGCACGACAATTCTCCTCCCAAAAACTTTCTATCAAGGTTCTAGTGGTTTCATCTAGTAGGCGATCATGCCTAGCTACACGACCACTACTCGCCCACAAAGCACCAACCTCATTGGCATCTAAACTTTGTCGTCTAATAGACCCAACTCTAAGTGCATGTGGTGCTATGGAAAGGATGCGAGATGTGGCACTAACCTTACCCTTCATTTGGGAGCTACTTATGGCTGCCACAATAGCCCGTTGAGTAGCCAAAGCGTCCGTAGAGTTCCTCTTCTTGTTAACTATATAGAAATGACGAACACTTTGTAGCACCGCCATGCCAGCGCTCCTCTCTCTTCGACCTCCAATGTCGGAAAGCGCCCTGCAGTTGGCCATGTTGGGCATCTATGTGATCTTTAATCCAATTAGAGACTACACAAAACAAGATTGAAAAACATTACTATACCTGTTCATGCCATCTGGAGGAAGAATATTTGTAGACTCCCAAATACGCTTCCAATCTTTTGCACGAAGTGTTTGTGGAGGAATGTTACTCTTACTAGCAACATATTTAGGATGATCTGATGGGAGAAATCGATGATGATTATCGAATATGGTCTTACACAAACCGTTAGCATACTCATGTACTAACGAAGGACCACAAACAGGACATGCATGTTTACCTGATGTTTTCAAACCTGTTAAAATATAAATATAAGTTAGAATAATAAAGTCAATAGTTATAATTAATATAGCCAATAGTATTAGTAGGGAGGTAATTAGAATTCTTACCAGAACAATCGTTGTATCCTGGAAAGTCATGCATTGTCCACATCAACACTGCTTTTAAGTCGAAGTGTCAAGAGGAGGGAGGCCTACTAATGTCCACCACCGCAACACCTCTCCATAGTTCCTCCAACTCATCAATCAACGGTTCGAGATAAACATCCATATGCTTGACTTTATGTTTCCTTGGAATTAGAAGGGATAACATAAGATGTCCCTTCTTGATCGCCATTGGAAGGTTGTAATTCACCAACACAACTGGCCACACGCTGTATGCGGTGCTTTTGAAACCAAATGGATTCACTCCATCCATACCTAGGCCAAGTCTCAAGTTTCTCGGCTCTGTTTTAAAGCTGGGCCACTCATCTTCAATATGCTTCCAAGCAGGAGTGTCTGCGGGAATTCTCCACATGCCATCATCCGATCAATGTGAGAAATGCCATCATTGACATGAGCTCTGCTATGGATTTGCACTTGAACATGTGTTTGATGCGAGGAATTATAGGAAAGTGTCGCAAGACTTTACGAGGTACATCAAAACTCTTCACATCTATTCTATACCTTGCTTCACCACAAGTGGGACAATGTCGAGCCTCCTTATGCATCCCACGAAAGAGAATGCAATCATTGACGCATGCATGTATGCGATCATAATCCAATCCTCCAAGAGATGTCACATAGTGCCTCGCTATGTCTCTTGAGGTGGGTAGTCTATTTCCCTTTGGAAGCATGTTTGATAATAGTCTGCATCCAATATCATCAATTAGTCCTAAATCCTAAACCCTAAACCACTAATTCAAATTTGCAAGTTAGAATGCTTACTTCAATAATGCGTCAAGACTTGCATTGCTCCATCCATTAACTGTTTGTATATTGAGTAGTTCAAGTGAAGCACGTAAAATAGAGAATGTGCACCCTTCAAAAACCGGTGTCGATGAAGCCTTGTAAAGATGCTCTTGTTCCATATCATCGTCATCCATACCTTTGGGATCATCCTTAAAAAGATACCGCACCATATCATCAAACACTTCCTCTTCCACAACTTCGTGGGGTGCAGGGCTATTGTCATCCCTTTCCCACTCATCTCTGACAATAGATCCCGAAGCTCCAGCATCATCTCATCGACGCTTTGCATGCTCTCGCCGCGCGTAGGGCACCATGTTAGGGTGTGGTACTGCATCCTGCTTCAATTAGAGTATATATATTACAACTCCATTAATTTAATTTGGATACCATGAGTCATTTGAATACTATCAATTTACATCTACTCACCTCTAAACCTGTTTGATTCCATTCTCCATACATGGAGATGTGATTCAAGGTAATTTGACGCGCTCGTACAATGCATCCTTGACATCGATTACACATACACTTGATCCTTTGTCCCAACCACACATCACGATTACGATGACGCATTGTCTCATCCTCACCAGAACTGCTTGAGGAGGTTGATGACATTCTATGTACAAAACAGTAAACACAAAATCATAATCAGTTTTTATTGAAAGTATAAAAATCGAGTGTATAAACGCGGCTACATCCTCAAAATCGCGTGTATAAACGCGGCTACATCCTAAAAATGGCGTGTATAAATGCGGCTAAATCATAAAAAATCGCGTGTATAAACGTGGCTATATCTTAAAAATCGCGTGTATACACGTGGTTACATCCTAAAAATCGCGTGTATAAACACGGCTGGCTTATTATAAACGCGAAAATACACGTGCGGCTACACGCGACGACTTGTCCATACCTAAAAATAACCCGCCTTCTCCAAATAAACATTTTCAAACTAAAGATTTGCTCTCCTTTGTCGTCGCCTCTTCCAACAGAGCACTAAACCTAAGTGCAAGGAGTAGATAAGGAGCACACACGGGTGAAGGAAACCAGCCAAAAAAAGACTCTTTTTTTCAGAGGTGAGTCAGTTTGTCCTTTGTCCTGTCTCTTTCCTTCCATTTGTTTATGCTATTGTCTCTTTCTTTTATGCGTTTGTCTCCGTCCTTCTCCTTCTGTGGTTGCCATCTGGTGAACGATTGTGACAGTGGGCTTTTTATAAGGACGATTTGTCGGAGTTCGGTCGCTTTAAAAAAAAAAATTTTGCAGGCCGCGTGTAGGAACGCGTGTATGTCTGCGTGTATCCTGTCTGCACAGACGTTCACACGCATATACACACGTTTTTGGACGGGTGTATACACGCGACTGTGTTTCACCAATGCTTGCGATCCAGGTTCTTCAGAGAGATGATCCCATCTGCATATGGCTTGCCTTCACAAAATCATATGTGCTAGCTTGCATTTGTGCTTTGATGCAATCATGTATATACTTTTATTTTTGCAGATTCTTTATGGATCCAGGTTCTTCATCCGATCCATTTGCGTATAGCACTTGGCTGCTGATGGAGATGCTAAATCATTTTGGGCGCCATCCTGGTCCAATTGAGCTTACAGAGTACATGTATGCCCATCCCCCTCCTTCCATGCCTGGTATCTATACCCCACCCCCGAGTATCCAGGTCACTCCACTGCCGTCTATGCTTGCGAGTCCGACGAGACGGCATGCAGCTTCTTCTCTTCCATGCCCACCGAGGAGACATACCCTGTCCCAGACACACTCATGCACACCCTCCTAGGCACCATCACGTCAGGGCTCACAGCCACCATCACGTACTCCCTTAGAGCCACCGTCATGTCAGGGCTCACATCCACCATCACATAGACAATCCCCCAGTCATGACTCCACCCGCAAGAGTAGGAAGAGTGGGAGTGGAGGATGCGGTGGGTGCTTTGGTGGGGGAGGTAGTAGGGCACGCGGTGAGAGAGGAGATAGAGGGAGAAGAGTTAGAGGAGACAGTGAGGATGAGGAGGAGATGAGAGAGGTGGAGGGAGTGATCTGCTATGATGTGACGGATAGGGGCGGGATAGTGATGGATGCGAGGGGGAAAGAGGTAATGGAGTACATGTGTGGGGTAGTATCAAACTTGTATAGAAATTATTTTATTAGATTTAAAGATCAAAATAGCCGATTAGTTGGGGAGGTGATAGATGATGTACATAGTCGGTACCCCAATCTCCCACATGCGACATTCTCGGATGTATGGGAGGAAAGGACGCAAATAAGGGAGATCTTAAGTAATAAAAGATCTCACCTTAAGAAACTCGCGTACAATGATGGGCTAAATGTAGCTGTGCGGGTGGCTATCCTACCGAGAAACCTGCCCCACTGCGCACAAACGCGAGTGGAAGGAGGCAAAGAAACGAGCAGAGGGTGGTGTGAAGAGCAGGCAACATGTGGAGGCACGACGGATCCAGATGGAGACCATTGGATCTTCCCATTTCGGATCTGGCGGCGTCGAGTCATGGGAGGCAGAGTTCGTATCTTGCCACTTTATTTGATTGTTTACTTAATTCATTGATTCTATGATTGTTTTAATCTTACAAATTGTGTCGATTATGATACAGTAACGGGTTACGGGGAGGAAGCCCACAGCCCACGATAATGGGTATGCTCGTCGGCATAGTAGACGTGACATGTGGGCCCTCTTCAGAGCCAAGGGACGTATTACAGACGCGTAGTTTGAGATGGCCATGAGACCATACGGTCGACAGGTACTTGAAAACTCTAAATGAATGATTTTGGTTTATTGAATTACATATATATATACTTATATATTATATATTACTTGAACAGGCACAAGTTGCTGCTGCACCTGCTGATGATCCACCTGCCGCCACTGCAGAGGGTGGACGTGAGCACTACTCATCGGACATTCCGACCGATGTAAGCTCATCTGATCATGGAGGGAGCAACGAGTCATCATCTGGGTCTGAGTAGTACTCAGACTTATAGTATCACATTCCATATTGAGGATGTGGTTGTATATATATTTTTGTAACTGAAGCCATGGGCTACTTCGACATATGGACTCCCTTGTATATTTGTGTACACATAAAATTTTGATAGTAATATTGAATCGTGAATTGATAGTATTGCATTCATGTCTGTCTTGAATCGTGTATTGACAATGTATGCATTCATGTCGTTCTTGTGTTAAATCTTCCTCGAGGATGGTGCAATGCACCCAAAAAAAAATCCAGAGAGTGTTATTGGATGCTATTGGGTGTTGGAATGCTGGAACAGCATTCAGGTACCAAATAGCACTCTCTGGATTTTTTTTTTGCTCTCTGTTCGCGTGTATAGACGCGTCAACTCTGCAAAAAGCCACGTGTATAAACGCAGACACTCTGTGAAATGCGCGTGTATAGATGCATCAACTCTGGAAAAGTCGCGTGTATATATGCAAATACTCTGTCAAATGCGCGTCTATAAGCGCAGCCAAACTGTCCGCATGCATGTATACACCCTCCTATCAGCACATCTAAGCGTAGCTAAATTGACAAAACGCGTGTATTCACCCGTGTATCAGCGCGTTTGACTATTTCTATACACACGCTTTTACACGCATGTCTCTGGCCCACGATGATACACGCGCTGATACACGGGCCCGTAACTTTTTTTCCACAAGTCATTTTTAGCGGCTAGGAGCGCGGGTATGAGCCTGATCCCTTGTAGTGCAAGAGTCACTTTCATTTGGGAGCTCTTGACGGTCAAGCGGGCATGGTATCCTCTCCATCGACTCTTCCCCCTTTTAAAATCCTTGTAAATCCACCAGTATGTCTATGGCATAATCCCTTTTAAATCCATTTCACTCCTTCTCTCTAGCTTTGTCCTCACTACCCTTAGCTCCATCATGAGGGCCTAGGGTGGGGGACTTGTAATCATCCCTGAAGTCTACCTCTATGGCCCCCCTTTATCCCCAACCATGGTTAGGAGCTCAACCCAAGACCTAACCCATGGCTTCATGGACTATAAATACCCCCCCCCTTCTTCTCTCTCAAGGACCAAAAACCCAAAAAAAATCACACCCCTCATACCCAATGTAATCCATAGCACACCCAAGCATCTACAACTCATTTGCACTTGGCATCTCATGAAGCACCCATCACAAACACACACTCCCACATAGTGTAAGCACCCAACTTGAATGAATCCCACCCTCATTAGTTCTCAAGGAATCACCAAATATGTCACTTAAAATGTGAATTAAACACCACGGAAATCTTGCACCTAGCACCAATGCTTTCATAATTTCATGGGTCCTTACCCTCATCACCTCACCACTCCCACCCTTTAGGATCATGTCCACTGAACCATAAAATCAAGCCTGCACAGGCACTTCATATTGCGAATTCTCAACATCATGATTAGAGAAAATCTATCTTTGCAAAGGTTACGCATCATAGCCCCAAGCATTTGAGGGGAAAGAATAATGAGGAGTCTATGGTTTTGGGGAATTTGGTGAAATGTCATACCTTTTTTTAGGGTTGTCCTATGTTGGATTATAATTCTCCTTTCTCATGGCAGTCAATTTCTCACTCTCTCCCATCCTCTCTCCCCTACGGCAATCTTGTACATAAGGAACCCTTTGAATAAATGATCACTCCTTTCCTCTTTCATGGCTCTCATGTGTTTCTTAACATTTCATTTAGGGGGAGTTTGAGTTGTGTATTTAAGGTGATGTTCATTTAAGGTCATGTCCTACTCTATTGCTCATTTGTTCTCATTGTGAATGACCGTTGTATTTGTGTAGGTGTCCTATCCCACCCTCGTTTGGCTAGGTGGTGCCCCCCTTCTCCTTGATTGCTAGAGAAGCCCTTCCCCTAGTAGCCCTTACTGAGTTAGGAAAATGGCCGAGGTGTAAAGGTAATCCCACCTGGGGGATTCACAAGCCATATCTTATGGTATCACGTGAGTGTAGGGGAGGGGGTATTAAGCTTATCACTTAGGGGGTAAGGGGGATTTATGGTGGCTGGGGGGGAGACAAGGGAGCATGGGAGAATGAAAGTAGGGGTTTTGTTTCTTCTTATAGTTAATAATATCTGATCTGGCAGTGTAGTTTGAAAACTTGATTAGTTTCCTACTCTCACAAATGGAAAAAGTTTTGGAGAGTACATGTAGGTCTTTGTGCTTCAAGCAATTACATCCATGCTACTTACATGGTCTATAACTTGTCACATGTATAACATCAATATCTGCTATTTGATTTAAAACCCTAAATAGGGGGCACTTGAATTTCATAATTGGGACTCATATGCTTAGAAAGGGGTATAGTTTATTTTTTAGAGAAACTTGAATAGGGGGTTTTTATGAGTTTCATGCACGTAGTGATTTCCCCTTTCTATGAAAAGTGAATTCCCTGGGAGATCCTATCCATTTTTTCCCCCTCAAAGTGTGTGCATGCACGTGCATGTGCATATGTATATCTATGTGTGTTGTGCATAAGTTTGCAAGTTTGCAAGTGTGTGCACGTGTGTATGTGAAAGCATGCAAGTGTGTGTATATATGTGTGTATGCACATAAATGCATGTGTGTGGATCTATGTGCATGCATATGCATGTGTTGATTCGATGTGCATGTGCAAATGTGTGTGATTATGCATGTGTCGATTCTATATTTTATGTATGTGCACACATGTGGAAGTGTGTGTGTGTGTGTACATGTGTGTCAAGTGTGTATGTGTGCCAAATCTCTATATGTATGCATATGTGTGCGAGTGTGTGTGCCTATGTGTCAATACTGTGTGTACGCACACATGTCTCAGTGAGTGTAACTTTATGTATTAAAGCCTTATTAAAGGTAGCTCACATTACCCTCACATTGAGACTATGTGTATCAACTATGTGTGCACATGTATGATTGTATGTGTCGATAAAATTGTATGTTTGTGCTTGTGTGTGTGTGTGTGTGTGTGTGTGTGTGTGTGTGTGTGTGCGCTTATATATATGCATGTCTATGTGTCTCTATGTGTGTGTACGCAAGAGAGTTATGTGTGCATATGTGTGCCTGTGTGTGTGGATGCATACCTGTATATATGTGGATAAAAGCATGATAAGGTGGATTGAAAACCTGTGTCGAGGACAGTGGTTTACAAATAATTGTGAAACACTTTTATTTAGACTTAGAGAATTAAAACATGGTTATTTAATCTTGTTTCACATTTATTATATCTAAAAGACACTAGATAAATTGCGAAGTACATCTTATGATGATGATATTAATTCCACTAATACTGGTTGTCTTCAAGTGTGGTAGAAACCAATGCAACTGGTAGAAAGTGTACCACCTTATCATGCTTTCACCCACGTGCATGTGTTTGTACGTGTATGCACATGCATGTGCTCTTATGTGTGCATGTATACGTGCATGTGTATGTGTGTGTGCATGTTCAAGTGTGTGCATGCACGTATATTTGCATGTGTATGTTTGTGTGTGTGTGTGTGTGTGTGTATGTGTAAGCATGAGAGTGTGTATGTGCATCATGTATTCTTATGTGTGTGCATGCACATATATGGGTGCATATATCTCTTTGTGTGCACGTGCATAAGAGAGTGTGGGTGTGCATCTATGTGCCTATGTGTATGGATGCACGTGTGTATGTACATGCATGTGTTTGTGTACATGTGTACATGTGTGCGCATGCATATGCACATGCACTTATGTGTGTATGCGTGTGTATGCATATGTGCATGTATTTGTATGTGTGCACACCCAAGTGTGCATGCATGTGTATGTGTATGTGTGCACGCTCGAGTGTGCATGCACGTGTATGTGTATGTGTGCATGCTTGAGTGTACATGCACGTGTATATATTTGTGTGTTGTATGCGTGTGTGTGTGTGTGTGTGCGTGCGCGCGCGCGCGTGTGTGTGTGTGCACGTGCAAGCATGCAAGAGTGTGTGTATACATGTGTATGACTTCATGTGCATGTGTAGCATGTGTGTGTGTGTGTGTGTGTGTATGTGTGTGCAAGCATGCAAGAGTGTGTGTATACATGTGTATGACTTCATGTGCATGTGTAGCATGTGTGTGTGTGTGTATGTGTGTGCAAGCATGCAAGAGTGTGTGTATACATGTGTATAACTTTATGTGCATGTGTAGCATGTGAATGTGTGTGCGTACGTGCATGGGCCAGTGTGAGTGCATGCACGTGCATGTGGGTGATGTGTGTGTGTGCAAGCATGAGTGTGTGTATACATGTGTATGACTTTATGTGCATGTGTACCATGTGAATGTGTGTGCGTACGTGCATGGGCCAGTGTGTGTGCACGCACGTGCATGTGGGTGATTGGGTGTGTGTTGATTCTCTGTGCACGCATATGAGTGTGTGTGACTTTCATGTGTGTGTGTATGGGCATATGAAAGTGTAAGAGTATGTGCATGTATGCTTGAATGTGCCTATGCGTGTATGTGTATGTGAGTGTGTGTGAGTATGTGCAAGTGTGTATGTGTACACATGTGAGAGTGTGTGTGCATATGTGTGGGTACACGTGTTTGTGTGTGTGTGTGTATGTGCATATATTTATAATCTTCATTAATATTTTTTAAAAAAAATAAATAGTTATTGCTTTTATTTTTTTTCATTTATAGAGATGTGTGGTGAGGTGTACTCACTTATTATATCCTCAAATAGATGCACCTTACATATATTGACGGGGTGTTCTATTTTTAAACATTGATGATAGAGAGAAAAAGAGCCTTGTTTTCACCATATAAGTGACCTCCCTACAACACTACCTCCACTTTACACTAAAATTTGAATTTGAAATGGGAATAAAGCTTGTCTTTCACTCTTTAATTCTCCCTTCTTATACATGGTAAAATGAGATGGCCAAAGGGAAAAATAATGAGACTAATAGTGCAGGATGGTGAGTGGTTCTTCATTCTTTGTTTGTGAAACATGTTTTT
Source organism: Cibotium barometz (assembly GCF_041138505.1). Classification (NCBI taxonomy): domain Eukaryota; kingdom Viridiplantae; phylum Streptophyta; class Polypodiopsida; order Cyatheales; family Cibotiaceae; genus Cibotium; species Cibotium barometz. Next base: position 24,599,205 of record NC_141087.1, read on the forward strand.
TTTGGCAAGAAAGTCTTGTGAGAGTGGTTTAAAGTATGGTGAGTGATTTTTCAATCTTTGTATGTGTGTGTGTGTGTGTAACTATTTGTATACATGTGCATGTGCATGTGTGTGTGTGTGTGTAACTATTTGTATACATGTGCATGTGCATGTGTGTGTAACTATATGTGTACATGTGTACCTGCATATGTGTTAGCTATATGAATAAGTCCTCCTTGTATGCTTGACAAGTTAAGGCTTGTCAAAGTGGCTAATGCTCCTGCCACTGGGGTGCTTATGTATTAAATCCTTCAAATCATGATCGAATCCACACATGTATGGTGAAATTATCCATATAAAACTATCTTCCTTGTTTATTTAGTTTCTCAAAAAAATATACACAATGCAAATACAAAATAAAGACTCACAATTATGACTTTCGTTTAAATGTTCTCAAAGGCTCTTTACCTCTTTTCAAAACATTTTTTAAGCGAAAAAATAGGTTTTCTGAATTCCTTAAAAATATTATTCTGGTTTTTTTCTTTCTTAAAAAAATATACACTATGCATGTTTTCAATACAATAAAAATCCCTAAAAGTATAACTTTCTTCATAAATTTTAAGAAGTCCTTCACCTCTTCTCAAACCTTACTTTTTGTGGAAAAATATGCATGAGACAATGAAACTTAGGAGAAGTTTTCTTTATATATAAATATTAATTATTATCATTTTTAAAAAATAAAACACTTAATACAAGTTTTTTTGTTTTATGTTAAGTTCTTCATAGAAAGCCAATACAAATGTATTATGTTACATTTATTGATGAGATCACATGAAGAAAGTGTGGGTTTATTTTATGAAGGAGAAAAGTGAGGTCTTTTCTCACTTTCACAGATTCTAGTATCAATCCTTATATCATATGAATTTTTCATAGCTAGGTCATATACTTACTTAAATCTCATAAAGGGATCTAGGCTAGATTTCTTATTTTATCATCATAAATGTAGAAATTAGACATGTCTCTAATATAAATTAGGTAACTTATGGTGCTAGATATATCAAAACAATTGGTCACATTTTAGGAACTAAGTTTTGAAAATTTCTTTATATCAACTACTCAAAATTTTTATAGATAAAATATGTTTCATTACTTGATGCTTTCTTTAAAGACTATGCACTACAACTATACAAAAAATAATTTTTACACAAGTCTAAAAAGTAATCACTTAGAAAACCTTGCTTGGAGGTTTTTTCTCAGACTATATACACATCCGCATTAGTGGTGGTCTATAAATACATGTGGGTATAGGGTTCTAATAAATGGGAATTAGATTATGCACCAATTAAGAAGCATTTGGTATGGGGTTGTAGGGCTAGGGGTTGCTTTGGCACCATGAACATAGGTTGTGGTGTCGGGTTCCCTGATGCTTGCGATGGGTTTTATCGTGTTCCATAATACTAGAAATGAGAAAAAAAATAGTGTCTTTTAGGCCTTAGAAACGTACACTCCATGATTGTGTGGTTTTGTAGATAGACGCTAAATTAGATCTCTGCATGAAAATAAATGTGGGTATCACCTTTGAGGAACTGGCTAGGGGTGACCCTGCCATTGTTGGCCTAAATGGTTAAGTATATTTTCTACCAACTCTTCCTCCATGCTCATGTCCTTGATTAGGACTCTAGATGGTGCTGGTTGGGCACTCTTAGCCGTTGAGGCTTTAGATGATGCTTTCCCTATCTTTTGGTTTAGGGGGATAACTTCTACATTCTTATACTACAGATTGTCTACTAGATCTATTACCTCACTTATCAATAGAGATGTAGTATCTGTTGAGAAATGTGGTGCCAAAGAGTACAAGGAAAGAAGGTGTTAACCACATATTGGTTAACACATTCCTATGACAACTATGCCCGCACACTTATGTAATGGGAGCCCGTGCTATATTGTAAATCCTGTCATTTGATGAGGGAAACACCCTAAAGACGTTCCCAAGTATTGATATTCAAAGGATAGACAAGAGGATCTTGGTCAGTTGGCCAAACCATAGAGAAAAGCCTTGTAACTATGCTTTGGGGGCCCCAGGTCACTTACTCCTGAGCGGCCTAGTGGGAAAAGGCTTGGAACTATAAAGCCAATTTCTCTTGCCTGTAACTCATTCTCCCATTGGTGTAAATCTAAGTGGAGTGTTCTCTCTCTCCCTCTCTCTCTTACAACTCTAATCTAGCATTTATGTTGTGTGCTTAGGGTTAGGGTTTGGAAGTGATTAGTGCTAATCAATTGTTCCCCTTTGCTTCTCTCTCTCTCTCTCTCTCTCTCTCTCTCTCTCTCTTGATTAGGCTAACCAACGCGATCCTCTTCCAAAGATCCCACATGATCTTCGTGAGAGAGGTTGTATCACCCTTTGGATTAGAGCAACTGCCTCAGTGTGACGCATGTGGGAGGATGACGGTGACGAGTGGTTATGATGGAGCTCTTGAGCTATGCCCGAACTTGGCAGATAGGCAACTTCCCACAACACGATTAGGGTAGGCTTTCCTTCACATTTTTGGCACCGCTGTTAGGGAGTGCCATCCACTACTTGTCCACGCCTTCTTTGATTTGAATCTGACGGAGCCCCCATAGCCAGATGCCAGGTAGGCTCTTTGGCATGCGGTTTTTTTATTTTTTATGGTATTTTGATGTTTTATTTAGTTATTTTTTATGTTTTTATTAAGATTCATGTATAGCTTTGTGTTTCGAGTAGGATTACTACTCGTTTGAGTAAAAATAACTTGTGATTTGGATGATTAGAGAGCCTAATCAAGAGGATTTTTGCTTAAACCTGTACCCTTTTTGTTCATTTTTAGCTTAATCTTATTTTTTTTTGCTTAATTACTTTACATAGGTAGGTTAGCATTACTAGATAGAACACTAATCAAATTTAAAAAATAAAAAAACCATTAACTATCTCTTAATTTTCACTAATTATCACTAGCCTATTGATTAGTGTGATTAGTGGACTTAAAGAGAGTGAAAAACTAAAAAATTGAGCCTAATTTATTGTAATTAGACTAATTGGAGTGGCATTAGTGTTCTAAACACTTGCCTTAACTCAAATCTATGCTTAGTTCACTCTAATTAGGCCTTAATTGGTAAGAATTAGCACTAATTTGGTCTCTTTTGTCTACTTTTTTCTCTTTTGGGTGGACTAATTAGTGACCTAATTAGTGAAATTATTTTGGGATAATCACATCTTTGGATTAGCATAAACATTTCTAATCCACCTATCAAATCCCCATGCTTAAACTCCTCACCAATTAGAAGTGATTTGAGAGCAAAGAAGAGGGTTAAGGAGTGATGAACAGTGGGATTAAGAGGATTAATCTTTGGTTAAGCTAGAGGATCTCTAAATTAGTCAAAATCCACTAATTTAGAGGTAGCCTCTAACTTTAGCCATTTTCCACCTACTAGAATTAATGAGGGGTTACCTGAGAGGCTCCTCCGCTCGCACCTCATTTCTAACTCATGGCTAGTCCTAAATTTAAAGAATGAGAATTTTTAAATTTTAGTTATAAAACCGGTTAACCTATGCAATTTTTCAATAAAAATCGGTTGAACTTCAAGGTCATCCTTTTTTTCACTAGTTAGAAAAAACGTTTATTTCTAACACTGATCCAAATAAAGTAACTCCTTTTTATATTACATGCAAGTTGTAGATGTCATCATAACCTCCTTTGCTGTCTAGTTTTGACACACTTATTGGAGACTTTTCCTTACCATTGCTTGTGCCTCACCCACCATACTTTTGTTATGTGCCCTCTCGATTATCATTCCACCCCTGCTCATCACTACACATTGAGAATTGCTAGAATTTCTCTCCATAATTATAGAATATTCTCTCTCTCTCTCTCTCTCTCTCTCTCTCTCTCTCTCTCTCTCTCTCTCTCTCTCTCTCTCTCTCTCTCTCTCTCATTGATTCTGGTTGGGATGACAAAACTAATGACAAAAGTATTTTTTTTTCTAGTCTCATAACGAGTTCACTTGTTTCTCATCCGGGCAAGAAAAATAAAAATGAAAAACAACAACACAAGGAAAGTAAACAAAGATTTACCTTGGACTCAACTTACCTTGACAAATATCTCATAACTTGCAAGTCTACTTGAGGATGTAGGCACGCCTCAACTTACCTTGGCCCAAAAAAAAAGTGATAACTTGCAAGATGCAAGTATATATTATATATTATATATACTATATATTATATATTATATATATTATATATATTATATATATTATATATTATATATTATATATTATATATATTATATATTATGTATTATATATATTATATATCATATATATTCATATTTTTCAGTAGTAAAATAAAGTATTCAATAGGAGTTAGAGAATTAACTGGTATGCCTTGTGTAACAAAATTCATTAGAAAATTAAATAAGGTTTAATAAGGGTATTCGCGTTTGATAGTAGAATACGTGTATCATTTTAAGGTAATGATTTGAATTGTCTTTTATTAATCATTATTTATGTTGTGATTATAAAATGGTTTATGTGATTACATCATAAAAGAGGGCCATGTAAGTGTTTTAACCTAGGACAGAGAGGCCTTTGTATGGGCACCAAATCCATCAAATATTATATTAAAAAATCACACAATTGATAACTCTTTTCAATTTTTTGAAATGTTTGATAAAATCAAGCAAAAATAATATAGTTTTGATGAAAATGTATATGAATTAAAAAAAAGAGTTCACAAAAATTATAAGCTGAGGTACTTATAAAAAACTATGGAGATTTTTAGAATTTATTTCAAGATAAATTTATAATTTTATTTTAATTTATTGTCAACCAAACATTCTAAACGTCATAATAGCCACATAATTAAAAAAACGATAAGCTGAATTATGTTGTCCAGTGTCAAAAAAAAATTGTCCTTTAGTGTAACTTTCACGGCTCAAATTGAGAAAAACCGGTTGTAATGTTGGCTAGTCATAAATTTAAAGAATGAAAATTTTGAAATTTTAGTTATAAAACTGGTTAGCCTATGCAATTTTTCAATAAAAACCGGTTTGTTCTCTGCATAATTTGAGACTATTCTCTCTCTCTCTCTCTCTCTCTCTCTCTCTCTCTCTCTCTCTCTCTCTCTCTCTCTCTCTCTCTCTCTCTCTCTCCTCTCTCTCTCTCTCTCTCTCTCTCTCTCTCTCTCTCTCTCTTTGAAATTGTGCAAGAAATCATGTCAATGTTTGTAAATCTTAAATTTTGTTTAGGATAGTAGAATCCAAGTTTCGTACAAATTAGCACGTCCTAAAAGGTTGTTGTACAACCAACTGATTTTTTCTAGGGTGAGAGTTTTTCTCTGCCTTCTCTTTATAGCATCACCTAGCTTAAGACTCTCATTTGACATAGTAAGCACCCAAAAAAGAAAGAGGGGGGGTTTTCCTTATGGCAACGAATCTAGTAGTTAGGGTTATGGAGACTCATAGGTCTCTAGCTAGCTTATACGGCCACAATTGACTTGGTATGGGCGTCAGGACTTGAACCAAGCCCTAACTCTACTAGGGTTTTGTAGGAAGTGAAACATCAAACCCCCAAGCCATTTCCTCGAATGTTGAGCCAGCTTGTACATCAAGCCCTCGTCTACATGCCGAGGACCTACACCATGCCATGCCAAAGATCTCCTCTCCTCTGACATTCACAACGAGCCTAGCACATGTTGATATATTGAGCTCAACTAGTGCCACAACAGACATTGATGACCCGCCTGGGTGATAGCTTTTTCACCTATGTCACTGGCACGGTTGGTGTGATTATGGTTGATATGCTGCCAGTGGATGAAAGGCTATGTGATAGCCACTTTGGAGTACTAGAGTTATGGCATAGTTATAGCACCAACTCATATAGTCAGGTTCACACTATAGACCGACTACTTTGTATGTTGTTGTAGGAGAGTACTTTCCCTTTATGAATGTACTCTTATCTTTTAGTTATATGGTTGTAGAGAAGAGAAGAAGATAGAAGAAAATTCAGCCATCCATCTCTCTTGTGTCTTGCACTCTTTTGTGTGTGTGTGTCTTTGCTAGCAACGAACTCAAGCTCTCTCTCTCCCCCACATTCTCTTTAGCACATGCACAACACATGTACCCACCCACAACTTCATGAGAATGGGAGATGACCTTCATAGGATGCATGATAAACCTCCTCTCCAACTCTCAGTTCCCTCTAGAGTCTACATGGTGGTGCACATCTCCTGCTTTTCTCCACGCTCCTAAAAAGTTTCGATAGAGACCCCACAACCTGAGTCCCAATGTTCACGAACAATCGACATTTAGTGTATTTTACTAGCTGAAATTTTGAAATCCTGAATGAAAGTGGAGTTAATCTTGAATAAAACCGGTCATCTTTTACCACTTTCACTTATAAAAATCGACAAATCTCATCATTTTGAGCTACAAAACTGGCTAGATCCTTTTTTTCCATTGGTTGGGAAAAAAATTTCACGAGAACTGAATTATCAAACCCCAAAGCCTTAAATGTCACTAGTTCTACGTTGTGGAATAATCTAAGAGTGTACAAAGAGGAGTTGGGCTCAATGGTGATGTAAGCAAGAAGTAGTTCAAATCTGAGAGACAAGTTGGATACCAACAGATGTGGCAAGCATCTTTATGTCGCCCTTCCTATTTCTCTTGTGAAGGACTAACAAAATGCTTACCAAGCTAGGGCACTCACTGGTCTATGCTATGGTGCTGCTACTCATCTACGCCAATGAAGGTTCTTAGAAATTGGATCTGAGAAATAATTGGGTTCCCAAGGGTATAGAAGTTGTTCACACTTAATAATTGGGTTCCCATGGGCATAGAAGTAGTTCAAATATAGTACGTACTTAATAGTTATTTCTCTTTCTCTTATTCAGGGAGGAAAGAATGAGTATAATGCTTTAGGTGGAGGATAGTGAATGATCAAAAATTCTCCTCTGTAAACATTGCGAGAAATATTTTTTACATTTGAGAAACACAAGGAACATTCCCCTTTTTTAACCTAAAAATTTACATGTTTTAAACTAATTTTTTGAAAATTAGTATTTTCCAAGGTGCCTTCTTTAATTGGAGCCCATATAGCAATATTGTTTTCTGTGAAATCACTTCAACTTTATACTATTGGGTAAAAATGTTGAGATATCGAGCTCATCTAGTGAGGCAGTGGACACTGATGACCCGCCTGGGGGATAGGCACCACTCTTACACCACTGGGATGGTTGGTGAGATCATGGGTGATATGCGGCCAGTGGGATGACAGGCTGTGTGAGCCATTCTAGAGACTTGCATAGTTATAGCGCCATCTCATTTAGTTGGGTTGACACTATAGAGAACCCTATTATGTATTTGGTTGCGTACCTTTCATATGTGTATACTCTTATCTTTGTATATGGTGTGGTGAGTGTTGAGTGAAGAAGAAGAAGATTTTCAGCCTCTCACCTTGTGTGTTCTCTATTAGGGTTTTGTGAGTGTGTGTGTGCTTGCAAGAGCTCAAGCTCTCTTCTCCCCTACATCTTTTCAAAAAAACACTCATATTCATAAAATTATATAATGGCAAGTGAACCTTCTCTAGGATTCAGGAAATCATAGCAATTTCATGAAAGAGGTAATAAAACACATTCAAAAAGACTAAATTCTTGGACTCAATACACAAGGACTTTTTACTATTGATCTTCATCTAACTTGATCCCATCTATATTTATGTTATCTCCATGGTTGGAGAAGGAAGATGATATTAATTTGTCATCTTCCTCTACACTATCAACCAACACATTTTCTACATCTTGATGTAGTCCAAGCACATCTTCTATTTGAGAGAGAGTCCTTCTCCTGTTTGTCACACCAAGCTTGCTTTTGGAAGCTCCAATCCTCCAATCTCCACCTCCATGCTATCATCACGGAGTCACTTGAAAAGATGCAGGGGAGAAGAGAGCTTGAGCTCTTGCAAGCACACGCATACTCACAAAACCCTAAAAGAGAACACACAAGGTGAGAGGCTGAAAATCTTCTTCTTCTTTACACAACACTCAACACACCATATACAAAGATAAGAGTACACACGATACGAAAGGTACTCAACCAAATACATACTAGGGTTCTCTATAGTGTGAACCCAACTAAATGAGCTAGCGCTATAACTATGCCAGTCTCTAGAATGGCTGTCACACAGCCTGTCATCCCACTAGCCGCATATCACCCATGATCTCACCAACCATGCAAGTGGTGTAAGTGTGGGGCCTATCCCCCAGGCGGGTCATCAGTGTCCACCGCCACACTAGATAAGCTGGATATATCAACACTCCCCCTCGAGCTCAACTCCATCTCATGTACACCAAGCGAAGCCCTGAATCTGCGGAGCTTCTCTGTACCCAATGCTTTGGTGAAGATGTCAGCAACCTGATCCTATGTGCTGACATAAACAAGGTCAGCGTCTCGTGCCAAAACCTTCGCTCTAACAAAATGGTAGTGGACCTCTATATGCTTCGTGCGAGCATGAAAAATTGGGTTCCTGGCCAACTGTATACTGCTAATGTTGTCACAGAAAATGACAACTTGTCTATCCACTGATAGACCCAAATCTACAAGTAGCTTTCTCAACCAAGCTACCTCACATGCTGCCATAGTAGCACCTCAGTACTCAGCCTCTGTGTACTGGATAGAGCAAACGTAGGCTGCTTCAAGTCACAGCAGCACTCCTTCCCAAAGAAAACATGAAGCCACTAGTAGATCTTCTTGTTGCTCCAAGTCACAGCAGCACTACCCAAAGAAAACATGAAGCCACTAGTAGATCTTCTATCTGAGATACTACCAGCCCAATCAGCATCTGTTTACCCATGTACACATATCTCTGTCCCAGTTTCATAAAATAGTCCACAATGCAAAGTAGACCTCACATACCTCAGTATGCGTCTCAATGCATCCAAATGCGGCTTCCGAGGAACCTACATAAACTGACTCACCAACCCAACAACATAGCTCAAATCTGACCTGGTCATCGTCATGTAGATCAAGCTCCCTACTATGCCCCTATACATAGTAGGATCCTCCAAACTCTCTCCTGAATGTGCACTCAACTTGCCATTCTGATCCAATGGCACTGAGATAGGCTTACAGCCTGTCATACCATACTTGGACAACATGTCCAAGCCATATTGTCTCTGCAGTAATCCAATACCATGTGGTGGCCTAATCACCTCAATGCCCAAGAAATATTTGAGCTCCCCCAGATCCTTCATCTCAAACTTCTATCTAAGTAAGATCTTTACATTAAAGATCTCTGCATCATGGTCCCCCATAATGATCAAGTCATCTATATAGATGACAACAAGCACAACCCCTCTATCACTGTGTCTCACATACAGCAAGAAATTTGCATTGGCTACATGAAAGCCAATAGTGACAAGATATTCAGAAATCTTGTCCGACCATGCACTTGGTGCTTGTTTTAAGCCATACAAGGCTTTCTTTAACCTGCAAACATGCTCGGGGTGACTCACATCCTCATAACCAGATGGCTACAACATATACACGTCTTCCTGCAAATCCCCATGCAAGAATGCATTCTTTACATCCATCTGATGTAAAGACCATTGCTTTGACCCTGCCACTGCTATCACAACTCTCACTGTTGCCATCTTGGCAACTGGGCTGAAAGTTTCCTCATAATCAATGCCATATGTCTGCGCATATCCTTTGGCTACCAATCTAGCATTGTACCTGCTGATGCTTCCATCACTGTTATGTTTTACTTTGTACACCCACTTGCATCCAATGGCTTTCTTACCTTCAGGCAATTGCACTATTTCCCAAGTCTCATTTCCATATAGTGCATCCATCTCCTCATCCATAGCTTTCTCCCAACACACATTTCCAACAGCCTCATCAATGCATGTAGGCTCTAGAACCTGTACAACCTTTGCCATGTATGCATAGTGATGTGCCACATAACCATCATAGGTAAACGTCTGCATAGGATTCTTCACTCTCCCAGATCTTTGTAGCTTTGCATTCATGGCTTCCATAGCTTTCTTTACACTTGGTGTTCTCATAGCTGGTATCCCAAGATCCTCATCAAGGCTCATCTCTGGACTCTCCATCAACATGAGACTGCACTGTAGAAATGTCAGGCATACTAAGGGGCTCAACCACTTTCTCTTTGCCTCTATGTGATGTACTAATCACATTTGCAGGACTGGTATTATGATGCAGCCTGCCACTCCATGGTCTATCAACTGAACCACTAGATGAGGACTCTCCTGGTCCACTCAAAGACTGTGATTGCTGACTTGCATTCTGTGCAACCACATTTCCACTCACATCAGCCCCAACAGCTTCTTTTTCAGCAGCATACCAGCTATTCATCTCATCAAACACAACATCCCTGCTTACCCTCAACTCACATATAGCAGGGTTATAACACCTGTATCCCTTTTGCTCAAGGGAATACCCAATAAACACACATTTTTCAGCTTTTGGATCCAGCTTAGTTCTCCGCTCATCTGGCACATGCACATATGCAATGCATCCAGAGACTTTTAGATGAGACAAATCAAGTTTTCTGCCAGTAAACCTCTCCTCTGGAGTTACATCATGTATGGCTGCAGTTGGAGTCATGTTCATGATGTAAGCTGCTGTAGAAACAGCCTCAACCCAATAGCTATGCGGCACATTCTTCTCTTTCCCATCAATGCTTGCGCAATCTCAGTAATGTGTCTGTTTTTCTTCTCAACAACTCCATTTTGCTGCGAAGTGTATCTGCCTGTTTTTCCGCTCAACAACTCCATTTTGCTGCGAAGTGTATCTACATGTAAGCTGTCTCCGAATACAATTTTTCTTCAAAAATTCAAAGCTCATTGGAGAAGTACTCTCCCCCTCCATCTAACCTTAGGGCACTTTACATATTTCCCTGTTTGCTTTTCAACCATAACTCTAAAATTCTGAAAATGAGTGAACACCTCACCTCTCTGGTGCCTCTTCATGCTCACCTTCTATGTAGTCCCAATAACCCTTTCCCATCAGGAAATTCATCAACCTGAACCTCCAAGCATGGAAGTTGTTCTTATCAAGATTCTCAGCAATAATCTGGTTTATGCCATCATTTGACATCTTGCTAGACACACAAATTTACCAGAAAACACTCTGGTTTGTCCTGCACAAACTGTTGTATTTTCTACAGCGGTACTGTAGTACACGTACTGTAGTACACGCAAATATCACAACCAGTGACCTCAATGTGTATACATACACCCAATGGCAACTATTGACCTCCTTGCAGCACACACAATGTTTGCACAACCAATCTGTCTTCTTGCAGTTCTTAAAACAGAGTTTTGTATAGATTTGATGACCTACTCGCAGTGCTCGAAATCGCCTGCTTTTTGAAAAACGGAGATCGTAACGCGCCCGAAATGTGTTTTCGTCCGAAAGGACAGTATAGCTGCCCTATAGCCGCAAAGAAAGCTCCTCAATCAGAGATCGTTTGCCGGTGCCTCCCGTAGAGCTCCCGACAAGGGTGTAGTCGCCAACACAAATAGGGAAGAGAGATGAAGCTCTTACCCTCGTACCACTTCCTGTGCTTCTCTTACTCGCGCCAACACAAATAGGGAAGAGAGATGAAGCTCTTACCCTCGTACCACTTCCTGTGCTTCTCTTGCTTGCAGCTCAACCCTTAGCATGAACCAAGCTCTGATACCATGAAAAGATGTAGGGGAGAAGACAACTTGAGCTCTTGCAAGCACACACACACTCACAAAACCCTAAAAGAGAACACACAAGGTGAGAGGCTGAAAATCTTCTTCTTCTTTACACAACACTCAACACACCATATAAAAAGATAAGAATACACACGATATGAAAGGTACTCAATCAAATACATACTAGGGTTCTCTATAGTGTGAACCCAACTAAATGAGCTGGCGCTATAACTATGCCAGTCTCTAGAATGGCTGTCACACAGAGCCTGTCATCCCACTGGCCGCATATTGTTGAGAGATATAATCGCGGTGTTGTGTGTATGTGGGAAAGCACCCTAGAGGTGCAAGATATTGTGTGTATGTGTGTATGTGGGAAAACACCCTAGAGGTGCAAGATATTGTGGTGAGATAGGAATGCCACATGTAATATTGGATGGTGTGTGAGTGTTGACCAAAAGAAGTGGAAAAGGAGTTGCCACATGGATGATGACATGTAAAGTGGGATAAGGCTTGAGAGCCTATATCATTGTATGGTTCATTATGATATGCAATACAAGGGAATAGTGTTGAGTGTGCAATCTCCCTCTCTCTCTAGTCATGGAGTTTTTAGTGTGGTTTAATCCACCTTAATCTTATGCTTAATCTTGTGTCCTTCACCATGACCAATCCCATTTCTAGAATCTTAACATGGTATCAGAGCCAGGTTGGGCTCTTGGTCATGGGTGATTATTATATATATTAGCTTGGTTGTATGTTTCTTTGATTAAGCATTATTTTCAGTTATTATGAGAAAAAAATTATGCACACTTATATTATCATTTGGATTTGCATTTGTGATGAGATTTGAGAGGAGATTTGCATTTGTGAGGATTTGAGAGGAGATTTGCAACAAGGAGGTTGCATAGAAGCTGCCCAAGAGAGTTGCAAATGGAGTTTTGCAACATGGAGAGTTTGCTCATCATCAAGGAAGCTGAAAATGGAGATTTCAGCATTATGAAGGCTATGGAGTCTTCATCATCGTCAAGGAGAAGCTGCCAAGAGAAGATATGCTGCTGATTATGCCTCAAGAAGGTTGGTTTTGTGAAGTTTTGTCTCAAAGTTTTGTGTTTGAGCATGGAAAAATGCTCAATGTATAAGGGTTGCTTGATGGGATGGAAGAATCCCAAGTTTCTTTGCTTCTAAGCAAAGAGTGTAAGAGGTGCAATGCTTGTCTAAGAAGGGACAAGCGGTTATGGGCTTGGAAGAAGTCCATGGTTGAGCACATTGGAAAGAGTGATGCTCATGTTTTTTGCTCATAGAAGATGGGCAATGTTTGGTGGAAGCTTTTGGAGTTTTCACATTGGTTTGCACCTATGGTTTCAATTGAGAGACCATGTGAAGAAGCACCCTTACAGTTTGTATGCAAGGAAGTAGCATGCAAGTAGTGAAGCTTGATTTAAAGCTTACAATGGCCATGTCGGTGGCTATGGTGGAACCTTGGAAGAAGGTTCATTATTGAGGCAAAGAAGTTGTATAGCAAAGGAGCTACATGTGGAGTTTAGAACTTGTGATAGTAGTTTGAACATCCAAAAAGGAAGGGCTACAAGTGATGGCAGTCAGTGCAAAAGAAAGCTAGATTAAAGAGTGTAAAGCAGCAAGGAGCACAACAAGAAAGAGATAGGTGATTTGGATTGCAGAGTGCCAGATGCAACAATTCCATCAAAGCAAGTTGTGTAAAGCGCAAAGGATAAACATCGTGTAAACGATGGCTGGTAGTAAACCCATTCCGGGTGGCATTAAACCCAGAACAGTCAAAAGAAGGGCCAACATAAGCACATGCAACCTTCATCTTCATGCAACAAAGAGCATAGCGCAATCGTCACTTTCGTGTAACAGGGAGCAAAGAAAGGCTGTGCCTGCAGGACAGTTGAGAAAAAAACAAACTAGCCATCGCCAACCATCACGCCTATCAAAGGTACAAGAGGGCAGTTACCAGAAGAGAGGAAGCTTGAGAAGAGATTGGCAAAGCGTATCAATAGCAATAAACTTGACTCTGAGAAAGAGCGGATGAAGCTACAGAGGTGGAAAGTAGAGAGTAACACTGAAGAGGTCGATGTGCAGTGGCAGAGGATAGCATTGGAGCCTGTCAAGTGTGACATTTCCAATAGCCACGCCCAACACTGGCAAGTTTGCCAGCATGCACGAAGTTTAGGTGGCCCACTATCAATCGCCAGCTAGCTAGAGAGAGAGAGCATCGAACAACAAATCAGAAGTGTACAAGCACAGCTAAGCATAGCGCAGCAACAGGAGACCGCCATAGCTGTTGCAGAGGTAGCCGAGGATAGAAGTAATCGAGACGAAGGAGAAGACTGACGGGCGTTCAATACAAAAGCTGCTGGCCGCCGTGTGCAGATGTCAGTGGCAGGCTGCATACCTTAATTTGAATATATTATTTTCAAGAAAAAAAAAAACCTTAGCCATTGTAAAGGGCGTATTCACACACACCTTTATTAGTTGAAACTTATTAGTTGAACGCATGCTTGGTTTTAGCCATTTTTTGGTCCGCTGCTTGGTTTTGGCCAAAAAAAAAAAGGCCTTGTAATTTTTTATTGGTTTCACCCAAAAATGATGGTGGACAAATCGTCCATGAGCATGCGTGCTCAAAATAGAATTTTTTGTAATCATCCATGGTATGAGGGTAACCTGCCCGAGCTCACCTAGAAGCTCGAAATGGTAGTTGTTGTGATGTGTGCATGAGCGATGCACGTGTGAGGTGCATACGCATGGGTTGGATCCCACCCGAACTTCCATGTTCAAATCGGACTCAGTGGTTCCGCGGTGAGCGATGAGTCGGCTCAAAATGGACTAGGTGTCTAAGATGGTAGACACGGGCACACATGTTTGGTTAATGAACACTCCAATGTATCATTGAGGGGGAGTGTTGAGAGGTAGCGATTGCGGTTGTGCAATGCTACATTGATATGGGTGATGGATGATGGGTGAGTTGTGGAACACCTCGATTAAGAGGGGGTGTTGAGAGATATAATCGCGGTGTTGTGTGTATGTGGGAAAGCACCCTAGAGGTGCAAGATATTGTGTGTATGTGTGTATGTGGGAAAACACCCTAGAGGTGCAAGATATTGTGGTGAGATAGGAATGCCACATGTAATATTGGATGGTGTGTGAGTGTTGACCAAAAGAAGTGGAAAAGGAGTTGCCACATGGATGATGACATGTAAAGTGGGATAAGGCTTGAGAGCCTATATCATTGTATGGTTCATTGTGATATGCAATACAAGGGAATAGTGTTGAGTGTGCAATCTCCCTCTCTCTCTAGTCATGGAGTTTTTAGTGTGGTTTAATCCACCTTAATCTTATGCTTAATCTTGTGTCCTTCACCATGACCAATCCCATTTCTAGAATCTTAACACATATTACCCATGATCTCACCAACCATGCTAGTGGTGTAAGTGTGGGGCCTATCCCCCACATGTGGGTCATCAGTGTTCACCGCCTCACTAGATAAGCTGGATATATCAACACTCCCCCTCGAGCTCAACTCCATCTCATGTACACCAAGCGAAGCCCTGAATCTGCGGAGCTTCTCTGTACCCAATGCTTTGGTGAAGATGTCAGCAACCTGATCCTGTGTGCTGACATAAACAAGGTCAACGTCTCCTGCCAAAACCATGTGTTTCTGTTGGCTGGTCGATGCGTACTACAATCAATTTCTGGAACCTAACCACAACTACTATGTTTGGATCTGGTGTTCTCTACCACGGTCGGATCACGGAGGTGAGAATTTCATTCTCTTGACTTGCTATATCTGGAAACTCCAATGCGAGAACTTCAAAAAATTGTAGCAAACATGGGAGTCACTTTCTTGTTCTACCTTGTATTGTAGTGCCGTGAGTCTTCGTTTGATAGGCATGAAGATTTTGACCAAATGCTTTTGACAACCTAAATCATCAGTTAAAGGTCCTACATGTAGTGTTAGAAAATAACAGTGTCCCACCCAACCAATCAAATTAGGGAGAAGTCTTTACCTTCGCTAGTTTTTCCTTCAAAAATATCTCTAATTTCAAGGGAAGCAAAAATTTCAACTTGTTTTTTTCTCAAACTGAGGAATGGAATATACATTAGAGGATAGTTTTCTTTCGAACACTTGACGGAAGTGTTTGGGAAACTAAAAATGAATCCTTTTCACCATGGGTTGAAGAGGAAATTACAATTTTTAAGAAAAGTATTCTTTATATTAGTTTGTTCTAACTCATGGTTATAGATGGGTTCGCCTCATGGTAGAGCCACCTTAACTTTTGAAGAATCGGCCTCGAACAATGTCTCTTTATCTTTTTTTTTAGTAAATAACTAAATAGAGGAAATGAATAAGCATACGAAGGAAAAAACTACTTATTCAAAATTATTACTTCCTCCTCAACCGAGGGGTGAGTACGATTCAAAGTGAAAGTGCCCCTAGATATTAAAGATTGACAAGTTGAAACGACTCTAGGAACTCACGATATAGGTCAACCAAAGTATAAG
The DNA here is from genome assembly GCF_041138505.1 of Cibotium barometz. Lineage (NCBI taxonomy): Eukaryota > Viridiplantae > Streptophyta > Polypodiopsida > Cyatheales > Cibotiaceae > Cibotium > Cibotium barometz. The sequence goes on from NC_141087.1 coordinate 24,615,424, forward strand.
AGGGTCCGGTCATTGTCCTGACGCCGGCCATATACGATTTGATTAAAGTTCAATATGAATTGGAGAACACAACACGGATCCTTGAAGTCAAAATTTGCTCAATGACCTTAGAAAGCAAGGTGCTCTTTTATACACGGAGATGGAGCATCGTGAGAGAGCTTTGTGAGCCATGTGCTACTTGACGTGGCTGCAGCTTAGACGCCCCACGCGGGAGCGTCAGTCGTAGTGAGAGGAGGTTCAAGGGGAGCTGGGCTAAGTGGGTGTCGGAGATTCGCGTGCCCAAGAGCCACGCGCGCATTTGGCTCGGATCCTATGCCAGCGCGGAAGAGGCCACTACGGCCCTCGATGCAGCTATGCTCTACCTGAGAGGCTCCTCCGCCCGCACCTCCCTCAACTTCCCTGCCTCTCCTCATTTCTAACTCTCGGTCTCTTTCTCAAAATCGTCCACACCGTTGCACGCACCAACGCTCCTATTGCCACAAGCAGTGGCACCGCCCCTCACGACAGCGCAGAGAACGTTTATCGATTCTGTATCGGCGATCCATTTGTGGAGCTCAGGATATCTGAGCTGATAACCTTTGATGAAATCCCAGTTGTAGCAGGGTGGAAGAGCTTAGTCTATCAGAGCTTAGTCTATAATCTCACTATGTAGTTTACCATCATGTACATGCTATCATTATACGCTAGTAATACCGCAAGGAAAGTCAACAAGGATGTACCTTGGACTCGGCTTACCTTTACAAATATGTAATAACTTGCAAGTCTACTTGAGGATGTTGCTAAATATGTGATAACATGAAGTCTACTCCACGATGTAGCAACAAAATTTATATTATAGTAGTACTCAACCCTTGTGTTGCTACCGTATGTAAAAGACATTAAGATGCAAAATGCAAGAATGGAAGGTGGAATACAACGAGTCAATTGAAGGGATTTTTTCCTCTTATTTTTTATAAATCTAGGATTTCTTTTTTCTTTCCTCTCCTTGTACCTTGGTTATCCATGGTTAATATGTAATAGATATTAACCATGCTTATATATATATATATATATATATATATATATATTATATATTATGATATATATATATATATTATATATTCATATTCTTCAGTAGTGAAATAAAGTATTCAATAGGAGTTAGAGAATTAACTGGTATGCCTTGTGTATCAAAATTCATTGGAAAATTAAATAAGGTTTAATAAGGGTATTCGCGTTTGATAGTAGAATACGTGTATCATTTTAAGATAATGATTTGAATTGTCTTTTATTAATCATTATTTATGTTGTGATTATAAAATGGTTTATGTGATTACATCATAAAAGAGGGCCATGTAAGTGTTTTAACCTAGGATAGAGAGGCCTTTGTATGGGCAGCAAATCCATCAAAAATTATATTAAAAAATCACACAATTGATACTTCATTTTAATTTTTTGAAATGTTTGATGAAATCCAACAAAAATAATAAAGTTTTAATGAAAATGTATATGAAATAAAAAAAAAGAGTTCACAAAATTATCAGCTGAGGTACTTGTAAAAACTATGGAGATTTTTAGAATTTATTTCAAGATAAATTTATAATTCTATTTTAATTTATTGTCAACCAAACATTCTAAAAAGGTTGTTGTACAACAACTGATTTTTTCTAGGGTGAGAGTTTTTCTTTGCCTTCTCTTTATAGCATCACCTAGCGTAAGACTCTCATTTGTCATAGTAAGCACCCAAAAAAAAAAGAAGGGGGGTTTTCCTTATGGCAACGAATCTAGTAGTTGGGGTTATGGAGACTCACAGGTCTCTAGCTAGCTTATAGGGCCACAATTGACTTGGTATGGGTGTCAAGACTTGAACCCTAACCACCAGGGTTTTGTAGTAGTAAGTGAAACATCAAACCCCCAAGCCATTTCCTTGAATGTTGAGCCAGCTTGTACATGCCAAGGACCTACACCATGCCAAAGATCTCCTCTCCCCTGACAATCACAACAACGAGCCTAGCACATGTTGATATATAAAGTTCAACTAGTGCTACAACGGACATTGATGACCCACCTGGGTGATAGCTTTTGCAGCTATGTCACTTGCACAGTTGGTGCGATCATGGTTGATATGCCGCCAGTGGATGATAGGCTATGTGATAGTAGCCACTTTGGAGTACTAGAGTTATGGCATAGTTATAGCACCAACTCATATAGGCAGGTTCACACTATAGACCGACTACTTTGTATGTTGTTGTAGGAGAGTACTTTCCCTTTATGTATGTACTCTTATCTTTTAGTTATATGCTTGTAGAGAAGAGAAGAAGATAGAAGAAAATTCAGTCATCCATCTCTCTTGTGTCTTGCACTCTTTTGTGTGTGTGTGTGTTTTCTAGCAACGAGCTCAAGCTCTCTCTCTCCCCCACATTCTCTTTAGCACATGCACAACACATGTACCCACCCACAACTTCAGGAGAATGGGAGATGACCTTCATAGGATGCATGATAAACCTCCTCTCCAACTCTCAGTTCCCTCTAGAGTCTACATGGTGGTGCACATCTCCTGCTTTTCTTCATTGTGAGGTCACCCTGTTCCCACCGAGCAACGGATTCGGGTACTAGCAGCGGAAGTAGCACTTCTCGCGCGGGACAGGGGTCCCACATTCGGGGCCTCGTCCACGGATATTCGGACAAGAGACTAATCCGTCGGTTTTTCCAAAACCGAACCCGGAAAAAACTTCCCTTACCGGAAAGCATGGGCGATTCCACATTCATAATTTTTTTCTCTAACGAAGACAAGATCATTTCTGATCAAGCTGATCCAATTGTATCTTCAAGATACTAGATCAGATCAAGGAAGAAACTTGCACTTGGATCATTGGGATCAACGCTTTTTTCCCCATTCAAGAGGCACAGCCGTTGATTCCTATCCATAGAACAATTACTGTCCGGGATTTACTTTATCTATCGTATTAACAAAAGTTGAGTCTCGATTTACGGATCCATCAGTCCAGCCTAACCCCATCCGATCCCATGGGTTAGCCAACCGCCCAACCACTGTAGTGATGGGATCCAATTTGGAATTTGGTTAGGTTTTGTCCCGGGTACCAAGGGAAAGAGTTCCAAGGCCCCCTAGCCGGAAGTTCATGCAAACATAAAATTAGGCACACCACTTACACACCCAATATGAAATTGCCTTATTCTTAGCATCAGCTAACTTTAAAACAATCCTTTAATGAAACCATAGTACCACTGATCACAGTCTTCCAAATTATCCGGTTGATTCTCAAATTTCCCATCATTCCTTCATCATCAGAGTATCTATGGCATCATTGGCAACTAGAACGCTCACCACCTGTCCACTCAGAGGCCGTTTCCATAGTTCCTAGCCCATAATACTCGGCAATATAATCATTTATCAAGATGGACTCTCGTTGAAGATCAGCAAGATCAACCAACAGATCCATATAAAAGAGCCATGGACTCATCCGTTGAGGACCAGCAAGGTCAGTCAACCAGATCCATGCCCGGTTTCACAAAACAACTCTTACTCCTTGTTCCAATATCTTCCACGACGCACGTGTGGGTATCTTCGGCGACCCAGAGCCCGAGCACCATATGGTCAGCACCCTCTAGGATCCTTCGCAGGTGACCTAGCGCTTCACTCATAGGCCGCTTCCTTGGTCCCTCATCCACCGTACCGGAAGCTCACCATTTAAATCGAACCGAGGCTGGTCAAGACCTCGGTCGACCTTGCTACGCGAGACGTCCTCCATTGACTCTCCGTCAGCAGTTGCAACTTTAACTGTTAGGTCTTCATGACCTTAATCCATAAGACGGTCAAAATGCTTCCCCAGCATTCTTGACATAAAACAGTCATTTACAAACAGTCACAAAATACAGTTTCTAAATCGAACTCTTGTCTTTCCACATTATCCCTCCTTAGTCCACATTACTTATTCCACATTCCATTCAATGTGTACTCATTCTCATCCATTTCCTCATATCGACGACACATTAATTCACATACACATTCACCTTCACATCCATACATCCACATTTACATGTATACATCCATTTTCACATCCTCATTTATACATCCACATCCCATATCCACATTCATACATACACATCCATATCCACATCCAACATCCACATCCACATCCACATTCACATTCACATCCACATTCACATCCTCATTTATACATCCACATCCACATCCACATTCACATCCATACATCCACATCTACATGCATACCTCCATTTTCACATCCTCATTTATACATCCACATCCCTTATCTACATTCATACATACACATCCATATCCACATCCATACATCCACATCCACATCCACATTCATATTCACATCCATATATCCACATCTACATGCATACATCCATTATCACGTCCTCATTCATACATCCACATCCACATACATACATACATCCACATCCACATACATACATACATCCACATCCACATTCTCATTCACATCTATACATCCACATCTACATCCACATACATACATACATCCACATCCACATTTCCATTCACATCTATACATCCACATTCATATACATCCACATCCACATTCCCATTCACATCTATACATCCACATCTACATCCACATACATACATACATCCATATCCACATTCCCATTCACATCTATACATCCACATCTACATCCACATCTACATCCACATTCACATCCACATTCCCATTCACATCTATACATCCACATCTACATCTATATCCACATTCACATCTATGCATATACATCTTCATGCATACATCCATTTTCACGTTCATATATCCATTTTCACATTCATACATCCATACTCCCATCTCCACATCCACACATCCACATACATACATCCATTTCCACATTCCCATTCATGTAACCCCATATGCCTTCACATCTAATCTTTTACATCACATCCATTCTCGTCCTATCACAACCCATATGCATCTTATCCTATCACATACACTTCTTACCTCATCCCATACACATCTTATCACATCTTAATTCATCTTATCACCTCTTATCATCTCTTATACACCTCTTATCACATCCTATCACATCTCATATCTATTTATAGAATACAAGAGAACTCTTATATTTGATATAAGATTTCTTTACACATTTACTTATGCATAAATTCCATTTAAGGAGATTAATACTTCCGAAGAAAAATCAATCTTTTATGCATCTTCCTATGCATAAATTTATTTTAAATGAAAATGACACTTTTGAATTAAAATTCAATCTTTTATGCATCTTCCTATGCATAAATTCAATTTAGATGAGAATGACACTTTTGAATTAAAAATCATTTTTTTAAAATGCATCTTCTTATGCATAAAGTCAATTTGGTAGGAATTACACTTTTAGAATAAAAGAATTTCTCTTATGCATCTAAGTTATGCATAAAATCCACTTTATGATGAAAATCACACTTTTAGTATAAAAAGAATATCTTTTATGCATACCTCCATGCATGAAATCCAATTATGATAAAAGTTACACTTTTATAATAAAATAATCAACTTTTATGCATACCTCTATGCATGAAATTCAATTGTGACAAAAGTAACACTTTTTACATTAAAATAATCATCTTTTATCCATACCTCTATACATGAAATCTAATATGATAAAAATATCACTTTTGATATTAAAAAAAATTATCCTTTATGCATACTTCTATGCATGAAAATTAAAAATGATAAAAGTAACACTTTTGATATAAAAATTTTCCTTTATGCATACTTCTATGCATGAAAATTAAAAATGGTAAAAGTAACACTTTTAATATAAAAAATTATCTTTTATGCATACTTCTATGCATGAAAATTAAAAATGATAAAAGTAACACTTTTGATATAAAAAATTTTCCTTTATGCATACTTCTATGCATGAAAATTAAAAATGATAAAAGTAACACTTTTGATATAAAAATTTTCCTTTATGCATACTTCTATGCATGAAAATTAAAAATGATAAAAATAACACTTTTGATATAAAAATTTATCCATTATGCATACTTCTATGCATGAAACAAAAATGGTAAAAATAACACTTTTGATATAAAAATTTATCCATTATGCATACTTCTATGCATGAAACAAAAATGGTAAAAATAACACTTTTGATATAAAAATTTATCCATTATGCATAATATTAAAATTTAATTTCTCCATGATTGTAATGAAATTCTTTCAATTAATCTAGGATGATAATTCCTAGAATATGGTAGGAAGTCCTCTTTTTATGCTTTGAATGAGATTATTTTATGCATAATTTTTATAAAAATTTTGCCATAGCTCTGCTGCTATGTGACTGATAAATCTCAATTTTTCTAAGGGATAATGCTTATCATTAAGAAAATAATTAAAATAATCTCTAATTGGATTATCAATCCATAATGGATTGAATCATTAATATACATAAACTAAAAGCATAGAAAAAAGCCATTAATTTGGCCTCAAGCATAGCTTAATCTTGGGTTAAGGAAAAGCTTTATGAAAAGCTTGATTTGGATTGAGAACGGTTCATGAGTATGACCATTTCTTGAGTGAGAGAGAGAATTTACATAAAAATCATTAGAATTTAAACATAAATGAAAATTAACTTCAATAGCATTATGTAACTCTTCACTACTATTCAAACTTCAATAGCATTAAAAAAAAACCATACCAATTAAACTTCTCAAGCTTGAGAGGGGTTGAGAAGAGAGAAACATTGAGAAATTATAGAAAGATCAATATTCACTAATTACCTTACAACTTGCTTGATTCTTTGTTCACGGTAGAGGCCCCCAACCAATCAATTGGTTAAGTATGTTGATGGAGCCACTAATGGGGATTGAAGAAAGAGGGAAGCTCCAAAAACTAGTGAATTATTAAATGAATTCACAGTTTCTGGCTTAGGTGGAGTAGAGTAACGATGCATAAACACTATATATTTTTCAACAAGGGGGAGGCTTCTATTTATAGGAAAAATTGAGCTCCTAACCAAACAAACTGATTCTAGAATTTTCTAAATCAGTTTGGTCAATATTTGACCATTTTTAGATCAGTTAAGCTAACTTTTTGGAACTAGACTTGAATGAGGAGAGAGGAGAGATGAAATATCTCAATTTTTATGAGTTTAAAACTCATTCAAGCATGTGAAATATGCACCTCCTTTAAAGAACCCCCCTTCCTTACATATGTGTCATAATGGAATCATTTTAATATTGCTCATAGTTTTTTTTACTAATAAACCTTGTACATTTTCAACTCTTCATCTTATGTGAAATATGCACCTCCTTTAAAGAATTCCCCTTCCTTACATATGTCATATTTTTAATATTGCTCATAGTTTTTTACTAATAATCCTTGTACATTTTCAACTCTTCATCTTATGTGAAATATGCACCTCCTTTAAAGAATTCCCCTTCCTTACATATGTCATATTTTTAATATTGCTCATAGTTTTTTACTAATAAACCTTGTACATTTTCAACTCTTCACCTCATGTGAGCATTTACTCATTTTTGGGTATTTTCTTTTTACAAGTTGGATTTATCTCCTCCCTACACATGGATTGATGCTATTGGTCCATAGGAACCTTAATTGGACCATAGTCTAAAGATTTCAGAAAATCTAGACCCTTAGGCTAAGGTTCTTTATAGCTATTTTCAATTAATTCCAATTGCACATTGGAAAATTCTTTTTGAATTTCTGTTTCAGGGGAACTCATCTGAATTAGAAGAGATATTTTTCTATCCAAAAATATTCAAAATCTGAATATTCTCTCTCTAGAATATTTTTCTCTCTCTAGGCTAAAACAGATAGAAACAAGGTCTTTATATTTCTGAAGAGGGATTGATTACAGGGAAAGATACTAGACATCAAAAAGGGGGTGGGGGAGGAATCTTACATTCTACCCCACTTAAAAAAATGCGAGATGTCCTCATCTCGCAAACTGGGATAATTTCGCAAGATGCACGAATATGAGACTTAGAGAAAAATTTTAATCAAGATTAACCACCAAGATAAGTCTTAAAGAGAGCAAGATTCAAAATACGAACAAGATTTAAACTTTATTCATTCTCAGAACTTATACAGTAAAGATAGAGGAACTCTTTACACTTCCATAAGCCCGTCCATCATATGGTCACAAAAGCAGTCCTCACAAGCTGCACAAGTATAAGGTAACTCATCTATGGGAATGATTCTGTGGGTTATTGCTGCGCCTATCTCAGTGGTATGAGGTGTTCTAAGAAAAGGACCTCTGAGAGGCAAGCCAAAAACGGGGTAAAGGCATATCTTCTCATGAGGAAGAAAACACCCCAGTAAGAAGACCCGCTCAGAAAACCCAGGATGCCTTGATCTCATGACGCAGTAGTATCGGGGACCCAAACCCAAAGCTTCAATAACCATGGCCAAGCGGACATTGTTACGAAAGTGCTGCTGACCCCAGGGTGTTACCCTAGTTATGTCTTGATAGGTCCGCCATTTTGTCTGCGCTACAGAAGTTCCCAAGTGAGGGAAAAGTGAGCGCTCATACTGCTCTATAAAATCTTTCTTCACAGACTCCCTTGTGTCTTGAAGGTGAGAAATCATCATGGATAAAACTAATTCTTGTTGCCAAGCCATGAAGGAGATTAAGAAAGAAAGGAGATCGATGGAAGTAAGATTACTGTGAACGACAAGTAAAAGTTACGACTTATATAAAGGAAGGAGCTAGCGTAACTTAGAAGCCAACGGTAGCTTGCCACTGAAGTTTTACCGTCTTTCCATGATTTGGGTTTGGCACAATTTTCTATAGAAGGCATTAAGAACTTTGAGATGAGGAGATAAAAGAAGTTCGTAAGTTAAATCACCTACTTTCTTTGGTCCACAATATCTGGGAGATAACTTCTTATACTTCCCAAGAGATAAAGAACTTCTTTTGGGTCGTACTCGAGACCAAAACCTTGATATCCAAAACATCGATTCTCACTTCTGAACTCGTTGTTCTGAATCCTTAAAACAGGTGGGACTCTTGAGAAGTATTCAGGAAAAAGGTTCTTCCTTTTTTAAACAGAATCTTTCTTTTATTTTAGAGAGGGAATAATTATAAGATCAAAAAGGGAGATTCTTACTCCTGTATACCTCGAAGGCTGGGGGAGAATCTTACATTCTACCCCACTTAAAAAGTGCGAGATGTCCTCATCTCATAAAGTAGAGGACAACTCTTTTTCTTAAGATCCAATTTTATTCTGGGGTTCCTTATATTCTGGTCAACCCAACAGAATACTGGGATAAATATCCCTTAGAACTCATCATTAAATAACAATTCATTCAGATCATATCATTCATATCTTTAACATGATAAAGGTCCATTAGACCGAAAAATTTCCTTCTGAGCATTCCTCCACGGGAATTTCAGTCAAGTAAGTTCTCAATTTGTCATCCCTTAACTTGATCTAACGGTCAAGTGTTAACAGTAGCAATTTGACAGCACAATCCACTAATCTCATAGTGATTTGCTGAATCATTTTCATCATTTATCATTACAGGGACTCGTCCCAATCATCCACCTTGTGGTTTCGCTCAGCTTATTACATTTCAATCCATTTTCAGGGATCATCATTTTTCAATCAGAATCCAAATCAATTCATCGGTTTCCAAACAGAACTAAAAATCATATCAACCACATTCGAAATCATCATCTGGATAGCATTAACGCTTATAATTTCAAGTCTTAGATTTACTCGTATATACTGTCAGTAAAGAGCTGCAGTTATACTCTCGGTATATATGGTAGTCACGGCCCTTGGAATTATAAGGTAAATACCATCATGTCTAGGCCTCAAGCAAGTCAGGGATTCTATATAATTGCGGTACTTCCATCTGAAGACCCAATTACCAATTTACGAATTTCAGTTTGAATATCAAATTGTATGAATTATATCACACAATTACAACCTTTTTTGTGCTTCTTGATAAATTTTTGACATATTTGGTTTCTCAGTTGATCTTTATTAGCCAAATGCTCTGATACCAACTGTGAGGTCACCCTGTTCCCACCGAGCAACGGATTCGGGTACTAGCAGCGGAAGTAGCACTTCTCGCGCGGGACAGGGGTCCCACATTCGGGGCCTCGTCCACGGATATTCGGACAAGAGACTAATCCGTCGGTTTTTCCAAAACCGAACCCGGAAAAAACTTCCCTTACCGGAAAGCATGGGCGATTCCACATTCATAATTTTTTTCTCTAACGAAGACAAGATCATTTCTGATCAAGCTGATCCAATTGTATCTTCAAGATACTAGATCAGATCAAGGAAGAAACTTGCACTTGGATCATTGGGATCAACGCTTTTTTCCCCATTCAAGAGGCACAGCCGTTGATTCCTATCCATAGAACAATTACTGTCCAGGATTTACTTTATCTATCGTATTAACAAAAGTTGAGTCTCGATTTACGGATCCATCAGTCCAGCCTAACCCCATCCGATCCCATGGGTTAGCCAACCGCCCAACCACTGTAGTGATGGGATCCAATTTGGAATTTGGTTAGGTTTTGTCCCGGGTACCAAGGCCCCCTAGCCGGAAGTTCATGCAAACATAAAATTAGGCACACCACTTACACACCCAATATGAAATTGCCTTATTCTTAGCATCAGCTAACTTTAAAACAATCCTTTAATGAAACCATAGTACCACTGATCACAGTCTTCCAAATTATCCGGTTGATTCTCAAATTTCCCATCATTCCTTCATCATCAGAGTATCTATGGCATCATTGGCAACTAGAACGCTCACCACCTGTCCACTCAGAGGCCGTTTCCATAGTTCCTAGCCCATAATACTCGGCAATATAATCATTTATCAAGATGGACTCTCGTTGAAGATCAGCAAGATCAACCAACAGATCCATATAAAAGAGCCATGGACTCATCCGTTGAGGACCAGCAAGGTCAGTCAACCAGATCCATGCCCGGTTTCACAAAACAACTCTTACTCCTTGTTCCAATATCTTCCACGACGCACGTGTGGGTATCTTCGGCGACCCAGAGCCCGAGCACCATATGGTCAGCACCCTCTAGGATCCTTCGCAGGTGACCTAGCGCTTCACTCATAGGCCGCTTCCTTGGTCCCTCATCCACCGTACCGGAAGCTCACCATTTAAATCGAACCGAGGCTGGTCAAGACCTCGGTCGACCTTGCTACGCGAGACGTCCTCCATTGACTCTCCGTCAGCAGTTGCAACTTTAACTGTTAGGTCTTCATGACCTTAATCCATAAGACGGTCAAAATGCTTCCCCAGCATTCTTGACATAAAACAGTCATTTACAAACAGTCACAAAATACAGTTTCTAAATCGAACTCTTGTCTTTCCACATTATCCCTCCTTAGTCCACATTACTTATTCCACATTCCATTCAATGTGTACTCATTCTCATCCATTTCCTCATATCGACGACACATTAATTCACATACACATTCACCTTCACATCCATACATCCACATTTACATGTATACATCCATTTTCACATCCTCATTTATACATCCACATCCCATATCCACATTCATACATACACATCCATATCCACATCCAACATCCACATCCACATCCACATTCACATTCACATCCACATTCACATCCTCATTTATACATCCACATCCACATCCACATTCACATCCATACATCCACATCTACATGCATACCTCCATTTTCACATCCTCATTTATACATCCACATCCCTTATCTACATTCATACATACACATCCATATCCACATCCATACATCCACATCCACATCCACATTCATATTCACATCCATATATCCACATCTACATGCATACATCCATTATCACGTCCTCATTCATACATCCACATCCACATACATACATACATCCACATCCACATACATACATACATCCACATCCACATTCTCATTCACATCTATACATCCACATCTACATCCACATACATACATACATCCACATCCACATTTCCATTCACATCTATACATCCACATTCATATACATCCACATCCACATTCCCATTCACATCTATACATCCACATCTACATCCACATACATACATACATCCATATCCACATTCCCATTCACATCTATACATCCACATCTACATCCACATCTACATCCACATTCACATCCACATTCCCATTCACATCTATACATCCACATCTACATCTATATCCACATTCACATCTATGCATATACATCTTCATGCATACATCCATTTTCACGTTCATATATCCATTTTCACATTCATACATCCATACTCCCATCTCCACATCCACACATCCACATACATACATCCATTTCCACATTCCCATTCATGTAACCCCATATGCCTTCACATCTAATCTTTTACATCACATCCATTCTCGTCCTATCACAACCCATATGCATCTTATCCTATCACATACACTTCTTACCTCATCCCATACACATCTTATCACATCTTAATTCATCTTATCACCTCTTATCATCTCTTATACACCTCTTATCACATCCTATCACATCTCATATCTATTTATAGAATACAAGAGAACTCTTATATTTGATATAAGATTTCTTTACACATTTACTTATGCATAAATTCCATTTAAGGAGATTAATACTTCCGAAGAAAAATCAATCTTTTATGCATCTTCCTATGCATAAATTCATTTTAAATGAAAATGACACTTTTGAATTAAAATTCAATCTTTTATGCATCTTCCTATGCATAAATTCAATTTAGATGAGAATGACACTTTTGAATTAAAAATCATTTTTTTAAAATGCATCTTCTTATGCATAAAGTCAATTTGGTAGGAATTACACTTTTAGAATAAAAGAATTTCTCTTATGCATCTAAGTTATGCATAAAATCCACTTTATGATGAAAATCACACTTTTAGTATAAAAAGAATATCTTTTATGCATACCTCCATGCATGAAATCCAATTATGATAAAAGTTATACTTTTATAATAAAATAATCAACTTTTATGCATACCTCTATGCATGAAATTCAATTGTGACAAAAGTAACACTTTTTACATTAAAATAATCATCTTTTATCCATACCTCTATACATGAAATCTAATATGATAAAAATATCACTTTTGATATTAAAAAAAATTATCCTTTATGCATACTTCTATGCATGAAAATTAAAAATGATAAAAGTAACACTTTTGATATAAAAATTTTCCTTTATGCATACTTCTATGCATGAAAATTAAAAATGGTAAAAGTAACACTTTTAATATAAAAAATTATCTTTTATGCATACTTCTATGCATGAAAATTAAAAATGATAAAAGTAACACTTTTGATATAAAAAATTTTCCTTTATGCATACTTCTATGCATGAAAATTAAAAATGATAAAAGTAACACTTTTGATATAAAAATTTTCCTTTATGCATACTTCTATGCATGAAAATTAAAAATGATAAAAATAACACTTTTGATATAAAAATTTATCCATTATGCATACTTCTATGCATGAAACAAAAATGGTAAAAATAACACTTTTGATATAAAAATTTATCCATTATGCATACTTCTATGCATGAAACAAAAATGGTAAAAATAACACTTTTGATATAAAAATTTATCCATTATGCATAATATTAAAATTTAATTTCTCCATGATTGTAATGAAATTCTTTCAATTATTCTAGGATGATAATTCCTAGAATATGGTAGGAAGTCCTCTTTTTATGCTTTGAATGAGATTATTTTATGCATAATTTTTATAAAAATTTTGCCATAGCTCCGCTGCTATGACTGATAAATCTCAATTTTTCTAAGGGATAATGCTTATCATTAAGAAAATAATTAAAATAATCTCTAATTGGATTATCAATCCATAATGGATTGAATCATTAATATACATAAACTAAAAGCATAGAAAAAAGCCATTAATTTGGCCTCAAGTATAGCTTAATCTTGGGTTAAGGAAAAGCTTTATGAAAAGCTTGATTTGGATTGAGAACGGTTCATGAGTATGACCATTTCTTGAGTGAGAGAGAGAATTTACATAAAAATCATTAGAATTTAAACATAAATGAAAATTAACTTCAATAGCATTATGTAACTCTTCACTACTATTCAAACTTCAATAGCATTAAAAAAAAACCATACCAATTAAACTTCTCAAGCTTGAGAGGGGTTGAGAAGAGAGAAACATTGAGAAATTATAGAAAGATCAATATTCACTAATTACCTTACAACTTGCTTGATTCTTTGTTCACGGTAGAGGCCCCCAACCAATCAATTGGTTAAGTATGTTGATGGAGCCACTAATGGGGATTGAAGAAAGAGGGAAGCTCCAAAAACTAGTGAATTATTAAATGAATTCACAGTTTCTGGCTAAGGTGGAGTAGAGTAACGATGCATAAACACTATATATTTTTCAACAAGGGGGAGGCTTCTATTTATAGGAAAAATTGAGCTCCTAACCAAACAAACTGATTCTAGAATTTTCTAAATCAGTTTGGTCAATATTTGACCATTTTTAGATCAGTTAAGCTAACTTTTTGGAACTAGACTTGAATGAGGAGAGAGGAGAGATGAAATATCTCAATTTTTATGAGTTTAAAACTCATTCAAGCATGTGAAATATGCACCTCCTTTAAAGAACTCCCCTTCCTTACATATGTGTCATAATGGAATCATTTTAATATTGCTCATAGTTTTTTTTTACTAATAAACCTTGTACATTTTCAACTCTTCATCTTATGTGAAATATGCACCTCCTTTAAAGAATTCCCCTTCCTTACATATGTCATATTTTTAATATTGCTCATAGTTTTTTACTAATAATCCTTGTACATTTTCAACTCTTCATCTTATGTGAAATATGCACCTCCTTTAAAGAATTCCCCTTCCTTACATATGTCATATTTTTAATATTGCTCATAGTTTTTTACTAATAAACCTTGTACATTTTCAACTCTTCACCTCATGTGAGCATTTACTCATTTTTGGGTATTTTCTTTTTACAAGTTGGATTTATCTCCTCCCTACACATGGATTGATGCTATTGGTCCATAGGAACCTTAATTAGACCATAGTCTAAAGATTTCAGAAAATCTAGACCCTTAGGCTAAGGTTCTTTATAGCTATTTTCAATTAATTCCAATTGCACATTGGAAAATTCTTTTTGAATTTTTGTTTCAGGGGAACTCATCTGAATTAGAAGAGATATTTTTCTATCCAAAAATATTCAAAATCTGAATATTCTCTCTCTAGAATATTTTTCTCTCTCTAGGCTAAAACAGATAGAAACAAGGTCTTTATATTTCTGAAGAGGGATTGATTACAGGGAAAGATACTAGACATCAAAAAGGGGGTGGGGGAGGAATCTTACATTCATGCCCCTAAAAAGTTTTGATAGAGACCCCACAACCTGAGTCCCAATGTTCACGAACAATCGACATTTAGTGTATTTTACTAGATGAAATTTTGAAGTCCTGAATGAAATTGGAGTTCATATTGAATAAAACCGGTCATCTTTTACCATTTTCACTTATAAAAATCGACAAATCTCATCATTTTGAGCTACAAAATTGGCTAGATCCTTTTTTTCCATTGGTTGGGGAAAAAAATTTCACGAGCACTGAATTATCAACCCCAAAGCCTTAAATGTCACTAGTCCTGCCTTGTGGAATAATCTAAGAGTGTACAAAGAGGAGTTGGGCTCAATGGTGATGTAAGCAAGAAGTAGTTCAAATCTTAGAGACAAATTGGATACCAACAGATGTGGCAAGCATCTTAATGTCTCCCTTTCTATTTGTCTTATAAAGGACTAACAAAATGCTTGCCAAGCTAGGGCACTCATTGGTCTATGCTATGGCACTGCTACTCATCTACGTCAATGAAGGTTCTTAGAAATTGGATCTAAGAAATAATTGGGTTCCCAAGGGTATAGAAGTTGTTCACACTTAATAATTGGGTTCCCATGGGCATAGAAGTAGTTCAAATATAGTACGTACTTAAAGTTATTTCTCTTTCTCCTATTCAGGGAGGAAAGAATGAGTATAATGCTTTAGGTGCAAGATAGTGAATGATCAAAAGTTCTCCTCTCTGTATGGATAAACAACATTGCGAGAAATATTTTTTATATTTGAGAAATGCAAGGAATATTCCCCTTTTTAACCTAAAAATTTACATGTTTTAAACTAATTTTTCGAGGTGCCTTCTTTAATTGGAGCCCATATAGCAATATTGTTTTCTGTGAAATCACTTCAACTTTATACTATTGGGTAAAAACACCTTATATTCATTATATTATATAATTATATAATATAATTATATAAAATTATATTATGTTATCTCCATGGTTGGAGGAGGAAGATGATATTAATTTGTCATCTTCCTCTACACTATCAACCAACACATTTTCTGCATCTTGATGTAGTCCAAGCACATCTTCTATTTGAGAGAGAGTCCTTCTCCTGTTTGTCACACATGCTTAATATCGCAAAGATTTGTTGGGATTGTTTTCTTGAATATATGTATTTTTTTCAAGCATACGTATGTTGATCTCTACTGGGATAAACACACTTTTATTGGGGACATTTCTTGACCTCTTTCACTTTCCATGTGCCATCACATTTGCCACCATCTCCAATGAGTACTTACCCTTGAATGGATTTGGATGTGTGGTTCTCACCGATGTTGGAATATCTACAATTTAGAACCTTAGTGAATGGAAATTTCCAAAGTGATGAAGATGAGGTTGACATGTAGAGAAATTGAGTCTCGATTTACGGATCCATCAGTCCAGCCTAACCCCATCCAGTCCCGTGGGTTAGCCAACTGCCCAACCACTGTAATGATGGGATCCAATTAGGAATTTGGGTAGGTTTTGTCCCGGGTACCAGGGAAAAGAGTTCCCAGGCCCCCTAGCTAGATATTCATGCAAACATAAAACTAGTCACACCACTTACACACCCGATATGAACTTGCTTTTTTCATAGATTCAATAATCTTTAAACAATCATTTAATGAAACCATAGTGTTACTGATCATAATCCTCTAATTATCCAGTTGAATCCTAATTTCCAATTCATTCCTTCATCGGTGTACATATGGCATCATTGGCAATTAGAATGCTCACCACCTGTTCACTCATGAGGGGCCTTTTCAATAGTTCCTAGCTCATAGTACCCGACAATATAATCACATAAAAATATCCAGATGGAATCTCCGTTGAAGATCAGCAAGATCAACCAACAGATCCATATAAAAAAGCCATGGACTCATCCATTGAGGACCAGCAAGGTCAATCAAGCAGATCCATGCCTGAATTCAGAAAACAACTCTTACTCCTTGTTCCAATATCTTCCCCCACATACTTGTGGGTATCTTCGGCGACCCAAAGCCCCGAGCACTGTATGGTCAGCACCCTCTAGGATCCTTTCCAGGTCACCTAGCGCTTCACTCATAGGCCACTTCCTTGGTCCCTCATCCACTGTACCGGAAGCTCACCATTTAAATGAAACCAAGGCTGGTCAAGACCTCGGTCGGCCTTGCTACGCGAGACGTCCTCTGTTGACTCTCTGTTTTACCAGTTTACAACTTTTGCAACTTTAACAGATAGATCTCCACGACCTCAATCACAAGATGGTCAAAATGCTTTCCCAGCATTCTTGACGTAAAACAGTCATTTAAAAACAGATTTCACATACAAATACAGTTCCAACAATATTTTTATCTTTTCTCATTACTCCGCATCCTTTCACATTAGTCCCCATCTTTTCTCATCTTACCACAATTTTATTTTCTTCATCGATCCCTATCACATCACATCATTCCCACATCAAATCACATCCAATCGCATCATCCACACATCAATCCACATCATCCATACATCCATCCACATCAACCACATCAATCCACATCATCCATACATCCATCCACATCAATCCACATCAATCCACATCATCCATACATCCATCCACATCCATCCACATCATCCATACATCCATCCACATTACCCACACATCAATCCACATTCATTTCATAAGTATCCCATTCTCATCTAATCACATCTTTTTCTATCTCATCACTTACTTCCTCATTTATCCTCATTAGGTCTCATTCACTTGCATCTACCCATACATCTCATCACTTCACCACTTATCATTCATTCACATCCCGATTCACATCACATCACATCCATTCACATCCCTTATCATTTATTCACATCCCGATTCACATACTAACACATTCATTCACATCCTATATCATTCATTCACATCCCTATTCACATGCTAATACCTTCATTAACATCCTATATCATTCATTCACATCTCGATTCACATGTTTACATCCTGATTCACATGCTATCACATTTATTCACATCCCTTATCGTTCATTCACATCCCGATTCACATGTTTACATCCTGATTCACATGCTATCACATTCATTCACATCCCTTATCATTCATATCTATCCAATTTACATCACATCTCATCGCCTCAATTCTCGTTCATATCCATCACATTTACATCCACATGTATTCTCCCACATACATCCACATCCATACTTATCACATACACATCCACATCTATCCTTTCACATACATCCACATCCATACTTATCACATACACATCCACATCTATTGTTTCGCATACATCCACATCCATTCTTTCACATACATCCACTCCTACTCTTCACATACATCCACTTCTATTCTTTACATCCATCCATTCACATCACATCTATCCATCCATTCATTCACATTTATCTGATTCAAATCACATCTATTCATCTATTCATTCACATTTATCTGATTCACATCACATCTATCCATCCATTCATTCACATTTATTTAATTCACATCACATCTATCCATCTATTCATTCACATTTATCTGATTCACATCACATCTATCCAACCATTCATTCTTTTATAAAAATCAACTTCAGTGGAAATAACACTTTTATAAAAATCCCTTTATACATCTATTTATGCATAAATTCAATTTTAAGAAAAATAACACTTTCAAAATAAAATAAAAATAAATTCCTTTATGCATCTTTCTATGCATAAAATCAAAATTGATGAGAATAACTCTTTTGAAATAAAAAAAAATTCTTTATGCATCTTTCCAAGCATAAAATCAAAATTGATGAGAATAACTCTTTTGAAATAAAAATAAATTCTTTATGCATCTTTCCATGCATAAAATAAAAATTGATGAAAGTAACGCTTTTATAATTAAAAGAATTCAATATGCATCTTTCTATGCATAGAATTTAATTTTAATAGAATAACACTTTTATAATAAAAATATTTCTACTATGCATTTTTCTATGCATAGAATGAAAATAAAACTTTTAGAATACACAAACGATGGGGATTACTCTTTTTGAATAATAAAAGATAAAATTTATTTCATAAAATTTAAGAAAATTTTGCCATAACCTCCTTTGTATGGCTGACCATTTTTTAATTTTTTCTATTCTTAAGTTACTTAAAAATTATCCCCAGATGGTTTAAAGCATTCTAAACTAATCAAATTTCACTTTTAAAAGAGAAACAATATGAAAAGTTTAATTCCAACAATTAGATTACTTATCTAGGATAAAGAAAGGCTGAATTTAAGAAGAAGAGAGGGGGAAAGCCTTTCCAACAAGGCATAGCATCATTTTACATTTTAAAACAAAACAAAAATTAGAAAACCATTAAAAGGAATAAGAAAAAGTAGGATTTCTAACTTACATGAATTTCTGGGAGCTTTCCTTTCGCTTGATGGTTTGAGGGATCTACTCTTGTTTGCAACAAGGGTGGCCACCAATTCTTTAGAAGAGGGAATGGTGAAAAACTAATGAATTATTAATAAATTCACAGTTTTTTTCGACTCTGGGAGAAGTAGAGTAACAGTGCATAAAACACTATTATCTATTTACAGAGGGGGAGGCTTCATTTATAGGAAAAAGTGAGCCTCTAACCAAGCAAACTAATTCTAGAATTTTCCAAATCAGTTTGGTCAATTTTTGACCATTTTTAGGTCAGTTTAGCTTACTTTTTGGATCTAGTTGAAGCAGGAGAGAGGAGAGATGAAAATATCTCATTATTTGTGAGTTTAAAACTCAACCACACATGTGAAATAGGCGCCTCCTTCATGAGGGGAATCCCCCCACACTGAGGTGTCAAAAATGCATCATTTCTCTAAATATCTCTTCTTTTTTAACTAATATCCTTGTCCTTAGTCAACTCTGCATCTTATGTGAGTATTTACTCATTTTTGGGAGATTTTCTTTATTTCTTCAATTTATCTCCTCCCTACATTTGGATTAATCTAATTGGCCCCTTAGAACCTTAATCTAAAATTTTTCGAAAATGTGGACCCTTAGGATAAGGCCTTTTGAACAGATAATAATTGATTTCTAATGCACCTTCTGAAAATCCTTTTGAACTTCTGTTTTGGGGGAATTTATTTTAATAAGAAGAGATATTTTTCCATCCAAAAATATCTAAAAATTGAATAATCTCTCTCTAGAATATTTTCTCTCTCTAGGCCAAAAGAGGGTAAAACAAAATCTTTCTTTTATTTCAGAGAGGGAAATAATTATAAGATCAGAAGAGGAGGTTCTTACACCTGCATACATCAAAAGCCTAAGGGAGGAATCTTATAGTTAGAGAATTAACTGGTATGCCTTGTGTATCAAAATTCATTACAAAATAAAATAAGGTTTAATAAGGGTATTCGCGTTTGATAGTAGAATATGCGTATCATTTTAAGATAATGATTTGAATTATCTTTTATTAATCATTATTTATGTTGTGATTATGAAATGGTTTATGTGATTACATCATAAAAGAGGGCCATGTAAGTGTGTTAACCTAGGATAGAGAGGCCTTTGTATGGGCACCAAATCCATCAAAACTTATATTAAAAAATTACACAATTGATAACTCTTTTCAATTTTTTGAAATGTTTGATAAAATCAAGCAAAAATAATATAGTTTTGATGAAAATGTATATGAATTAAGAAAAAGAGTTCACAAAAATTATAAGCTGAGGTACTTGTAAAAAACTATGGAGATTTTTAAAATTTATTTCAAGATAAATTTATAATTTTATTTTAATTTATTGTCAACCAAACATTCTAAAAGTAATAATAGCCACATGATCAAAAAAACGATAAGCTGAATTATGTTGTCTAGTGTCAGAAAAAAATTGTCCTTTAGTGTAACTTTCACGGCTCAAATTGAGAAAAATCGGTTGTAATGTTGGCTAGTCGTCGTAAATTTAAAGAATGAAAATTTTAAAATTTTAGTTATAAAACCGGTTAACCTATGCAATTTTTCAATAAAAAACGGTTGAACTTCAAGGTTATCCTTTTTTCAATAGTTAGAAAAAACGTTTATTTCTAACATTGATCCAAATAAAGCAACTCCATTTTTTTTTACATGCAAGTTGTAGATGTCATCACAACATCCTTTGTTGTCTAGTTTTGACACACTTATTGGACACTTTTATTTACCATTGCTTGTGCCTCACCCACCATACTTTTGTTATGTGCCCTCTCCATTATCATTCCACCGCTGCTCATCACTACACATTGAGAATTGCTAGAATTTCTCTCCATAATTAGAGAATATTCTCTCTCTCTCTCTCTCTCTCTCTCTCTCTCTCTGTCTTTGAAATTGTGCAAGGAATCATGTCAATGTTTGTAAATTTTAAATTTTGTTTAGGATAGTAGAATCCAAGTTTGGTATAAATTAGCATGTCTTGAAAGGTTGTTGTACAACAACTGATTTTTTCTAGGGTGAGAGTTTTTCTCTGCCTTCTCTTTATAGCACCACCTAGCTAAAACGAATCTAGTAGTTGGGGTTATGGAGACTCACAGGTCTCTAGCTAGCGTATAGGGCCACAACTGACTTGGTATGGGCGTCAAGACTTGAACCAAGCCCTAACCACTAGGGTTTTGTAGTAGGAAGTGAAACATCAAACCCCCAAGCCATTTCCTCGAATGTTGAGCCAGCTTGTACATCAAGCCCTTGTCTACATGCCGAGGACCTACACCATGCCAAAGATCTCCTCTCCTCTGACATTCACAATGAGCCTAGCACATGTTGATATATTGAGCTCAACTAGTGCTACAACGGACATTGATGACCCGCTTGGGTGATAGCTTTTGCACCTATGTCACTCTGGCACAGTTGGTGCGATTATGGTTGATATGCTGCCAGTGGATGATAGGCTATGTGAGCCACTTTGGAGTACTAGAGTTATGGCATAGCTATAGCATCAACTCATATAGCCAGGTTCACACTATAGATCGTCTACTTTGTATGTTGTTATAGGAGAGTACTTTCCCTTTATGTATGTACTCTTATCTTTTAGTTATATGGTTGTAGAGAAGAGAAGAAGATAGAAGAAAATTCAGTCATCCATCTCTCTTGTGTCTTGCACTCTTTTGTGTGGGTGTGTGTTTGCTAGCAATGAACTCAAGCTCTCTCTCTCTCTCTCTCTCCCACATTCTCTTTAGCACATGCACAACACATGTACCTGCCCACAACTTCATGAGAATGGGAGATGACCTTCATAGGATGCATGATAAACCTCCTCCCCGACTCTCAGTTCCCTCTAGAGTCTACATGGTGGTGCACATCTCCTGCTTTTCTCCACGCCCCTAAAAAGTTTCGATAGAGACCCCACAACCTGAGTCCCAATGTTCACGAACAATCGACATTTAGTGTATTTTACTAGCTGAAATTTTGAAATCCTTAATGAAATTGGAGTTAATCTTGAATAAAACTGGTCATCTTTTACCATTTTCACTTGTAAAAATTGACAAATCTCATCATTTTGAGCGACAAAACTAGCTAGATCCTTTTTTCCGTTGGTTGGGAAAAAAAATTTCACGAGCACTGAATTATCAAACCCCAAAGCCTTAGATGTTAAATAATCTAAGAGTGTACAAAGAGGAGTTGGGCTCAATGGTGATGTAGGCAAGAAGTAGTTGGATAAGTTGGATACCAACAGATGTGGCAAGCATCTTAATGTCCGCCTTCCTATTTCTCTTGTGAAGGACTAACAAAATGCTTACCAGGCTAGGGCACTCACTGGTCTCTGCTATGGTGCTGCTACTCATCTAGGTCAATGAAGGTTCTTAGAAATCCGATCTGAGAAATAATTGGGTTCCCAAGGGTATAGAAGTTGTTCACACTTAATAATTGGGTTCCCATGGGCATAGAAGTAGTTCAAATATAGTACGTTAATGAAATTCTCCTCTGTATGGATAACCAACATTGCGAGAAATATTTTTTACGTTTGAGAAACGCAAGGAACATTCCCCTTTTGTAACCTAAAAATTTACATGTTTTAAACTAATTTTTTGAAAACTAGTATTTTTCGAGGTGCCTTCTTTAATTGGAGCCCATATAGCAATATTGTTTTCCGTGAAATCACTTCAACTTTATACTATTGGGTAAAAACACCTCATATTCATAAAATTATATAATGGCAAGTGAACCTTCTCTAGAATTCAAGAAATCATAGCATGAAAGAGGTAATAAAACACATTCAAAAAAGACTAAATTCTTGGACTCAATACACAAGGACTCTTTACTATTGATCTTCATCTGACTCGATCCCATCTATATTTATGTTATCTCCATGGTTGGAGGAGGAAGATGATATTAATTTGTCATCTTCCTCTACACTATCAACCAACACATTTTCTGCATCTTAATGTAGTCCAACACATGGAGAATACCGTATTTCTATTAGAGTTTCTCTCCATTAGAGAATATTCTCTCTCTCTCTCTCTCTCTCTCTCTCTCTCTCTCTCTCTCTCTCTCTCTCTCTCTCTCTCTCTCTCTCTCTCTCTCTCTCTCAAATTGTGTAAGGAATCATGTCATTTTTGTGTAAATTTTTAATCTTGTTTAGGATAGTAAAATCCAACTAGATTTAAAAGTCCATCAACGGGAGTTTAGGAAATTTAAGCACGTTTGAAAAGTTTGTTGTACGATAAATTTGTTTTCTAGGGGGTGAGGGTTTTTCTCGGCCTTCTTTCTACAGCATCACCTAGCACAAGACTCTCATTTGTGACAGTAAGCATGGGGTGGGGGGGGGAGAAGCGCGGGGATTCCCCTTATGGCATCGAACCTAGTAGTTAGGGTTACGGTGACCCCCCTAGGTCTTAATGCTAGATCTAGCCAGCTTATGGGGTCACAATTGACTTAGCATGAGTCTGAGGACTTGAACAAATCCCTAACCCAGTAGGGTTTTGTAGGAAGTGAAACATCAAACCCCCAGGCCATTACTTCAAACGCTGAGCTAACTTGTACTACGAGCCCTAATCTACATTTCGAGGATCTACACCAATGCTCACATAACTACTCAACCCTTGTGTTGCTATGGTATGTAAAAGACATAAAGACCCAAAATGCAAGAATGGAAACCGGAATACAAAGGGTCAATTGAAGAGAATTTTTCCTCTTATTTTTTAGAAATCTAGGATTTCTTTTTTCTCTTCTCTCCTTGTACCTTGGTTGTCCATGGTTAATATGTAATAGATATTAACCATGCTTATATATATATATATTATATATTATATATATATATTATATAAATATTATATATATATATATATATATATTCATATTATTCAGTAGTAAAATAAAATATTCAATAGGAGTTAGAGAATTAACTGGTATGCCTTGTGTAACAGAATTCATTAGAAAATTAAATAAGGTTTAATAAGAATATTCGCGTTTGATAGTAGAATACGTGTATCATTTTAAGATAATGATTTGAATTGACTTTTATTAATCATTATTTATGTTGTGATTATAAAATGGTTTATGTGATTACATCATAAAAGAGGGCCATGTAAGTGTTTTAACCTAGGACAGAGAGGCCTTTGTATGGGCACCAAATCCATCAAAAATTATATTAAAAAATCGCACAATTGATAACTCTTTTTAAATTTTTGAAATCTTTGATAAAATCAAGCAAAAATAATATAGTTTTGATGAAAATGTATATGAACTATAAAAAAGAGTTCACAAAAATTATAAGCTGAGGTACTTGTAAAAAACTATGGAGATTTTTAAAATTTATTTCAAGGTAAATTTATAATTTTATTTTAATTTATTGTCAACCAAACACTCTAAAAGTCATAATAGCCACATGATCAAAAAAACGATAAGCTGAATTATGTTGTCCAGTAAAAAAATTATCCTTTAGTGTAACTTTCACGGCTCAAATTGAGAAAAGCCGGTTGTAATGTTGGCTACTCATAAATTTAAAGAATCAAAATTTTGAAATTTTAGTTTATAAAACCGGTTGAACTTCAAGGTCATCCTTTTTTTCACTAGTTAGAAAAAACGTTTATTTCTAACACTGATCCAAATAAAGCAACTCCTTTTTATATTACATGCAAGTTGTAGATATCATCACAACCTCCTTTGCTCTCTAGTTTTGACACACTTATTGGAGACTTTTACTTACCATTGCTTGTGCCTCACCCACCATACTTTTGTTATGTGCCCTCTCCATTATCATTCCACCCCTGCTCATCACTACTACACATTGAGAATTGCTAGAATTTCTCTCCCTAATTAGAGAATATATTCTCTCTCTCTCTCTCTCTCTCTCTCTCTCTCTCTCTCTCTCTCTCTCTCTCTCTCTCTCTCTCTCTCTCTCTCTCTCTCTCTTTGAAATTATGCAAGGAATCATGTCAATGTTTGTAAATTTTAGATTTTGTTTAGGATAGTAGAATCCAAGTTTGGTACAAATTAGCACGTCTTAAAAGATTGTTGTACACAACAACTGATTTTTTCTAGGGTGAGAGTTTTTCTCTGCCTTCTCTTTATAGCATCACCTAGCTTAAGACTCTCATTTGTCATAGTAAGCACCCAAAAAAAAAGAGAGGGGGTTTTCCTTATGGCAATGAATCTAGTAGTTGGGGTTATGGAGACTCACAGGTCTCTAGCTAGCTTATAGGACCACAGTTGACTTGGTAGTATGGGTGTCAAGACTTGAACCAAGCCCTAACCACCACTAGGGTTTTGTAGGAAGTGAAACATCAAACCCCCAAGCCATTTCCTCGAATGTTAAGCCATCTTGTACATTAGGAAAAAAGGGAGCTCATTTTGGGACCCTGAGAGAAATTCGTAATTTCTTCATTTTTCGCTCTTCCAAAATCCACAAAAAAATAGAATATTTAATAGAATATGTAAACATATCAGACATGGAAGAATATGTTACATTAAAATACACAATAGAATATGTAAAGATGTCAAAGATGAAAGAATAAAGATATTCTTCTTTATTCAAAACTTATGAGCCACGAACTCTTGTATTTATTACTCCCACAACCCACTCTCTTCCCTCGATCATTTTTCAGCCTGCTCCATGGCCCGCTTTCACTCTATGCAGTCAGACCATAACTAATCCAAATTCTTCTTCATTTGTTAAGCTTTTCAAAGCTTACTGCCATATTCAAATGTTTCCCTACTATTAGACTCTCACGTTGTGGAACATTGGAGATGACTACCCTCAAAATGACAGAACCATCAAACAAGAAGCGTCGGCATCATCTACATATTGATTTGATAGAAGAATATGCGCCTCTGTCAAAACAACAATGTCTAGGAGCGACGTAGAAAGAAAACATGAGGAGAGAAGGATTACAGCACATCGACTTATGGTTTGATGGCAAACTCTATCCAAAATGCATACTCAAAAATTCTTCTCCACCTTTTTCCAATCCAACCACGTTGTTGAGGTTTGTAGGTGATGGTAAGAAAGGTATGCTTGGATGTATCTCAGCACAGTGTCAAGCTTCGCACATCTTTAAATCTTTGTACGAACAAGAAGTGAGGACAAAAATGCAGTATCAACTTGAAGGCGCGACGTTAAAAGAGAGACTTCATTATGAGATCGAAGAACACACAAAGTGTAAGGAGAAGCTACGCAAAATGAGATCGAAAGCGACACTATTGGGAGACAGGCTGAAGCAACGAAATCTTCGAAATATTACTGATTTGAAAGCAGGAACGGGAGGATGCAAGAGGCGAGTTCAACAAGCAAGGTAGGGATATTTTAGTTTGATTGAAAATTGGAAGTTTAATGTTTTGTATCTTCTTTAAGAATTCATTTTATTGTGTATGTAGGAAAATATTGGAGCCTTTCAAGGAGAATATAAATCCAAATAGTCTTCCAGTGAAGCAAATGAAGAGTTTATTTTCGACTTCTCTTGCAGAAGGCTTGATCCAAGACAAAAAGTTTAAAACAGTCAAACGGAATGTTGTGGAAAACTTTGTACATAAAAACAAAGTTAATGTGAACATTATACAAGAAGCTCTTGATGATAGTGGAGTAAGCAAAAAAGGTTATTCTGCTATTTTTAAGGCTGTGTCATCAACAAGTCGATGGATTTATTGGTCAATGGTTTTATGTTGATGGAGTTTTTGAAGGAAAGAAAGGAAACACCATTTATAATGAATGTAATAATATTTTTGTTGATCTTCAACATTTACAAAGAAGAATGGTAAAATTTTATAGAATCACTTTAGAAGAGTGCCATGGACGACTTATCTTTGTTATTAAACTTGATGAATGCCAAATTGTGAAGGATAAAAAGATAGAAAGAGTCACAATCACACTAATGAACAGAGCGCTTGAACATTCAATACCAAAGGAAAACTCAAAGTATTTCATTGTACAATCGGAGAAGAATATTTGGTGGTTGGGTGCATTTGAGGTAATCTCTCAGCTTTACTTTGTACACTTAAAGCTTACTTTGTACAATTAAAGCTCATGTTTTATAATTTTGATGCATTAACAGAGTTGCATTTTTCAATTACAGGTTAAAATAGAGGACCATGATGCACTCTCATGGATTTTCCATCATACAGATATACCTGCAATTATCAAAAGACAAGTTCAGGGAGAGGAGCTTCATGTTGAAGGGATTGGAGATTTTCAAGTTGATTGGCATATGTCAGGGGACTTGAAGACCTTAAAATGTATGTATAACATAAGCAAAGGTGGTAATTCTAAATCTCCATGTCTTTACTGCAAGGAACCGGCTCATGTGATGGACTCCAAATGGTGGAAGAGAGCACCTAACAGGGATAAGGTAGATCCACCATTTAAAGCAATCCTTGACATTTCCTTGTGTAATGTGCATATATGCACATTGCATGCTTTGTGTCGAATCGTGGAAAAACTAGTGTTTCTATATATTGGTTTTTCTTGGAAGTTGCATCCTGAAAAGCACAGGAAAATAGCAATTGCTGCATTAGAAAAAGTATTGTCAGACATTGGTCTCCATGGAGGAGATGTACATATCACAACAGACCTTAAAAAGTCCACAAATGGGAAGGATGTTCCGATCAAGCCTTCGATTGGTGGAGTCAAAGCAAGAAGATTTCTATCCGAACCACAGTATGCAAGAATCAGAGGGCAGAAGATCAAGATATATTTCAAGGGTGAGATATGGGCTTTGGAGGCTTGTGCATAATGCTGTGAAAGATGATGAAGCAGACGGTGTCGCTAGAAATATGAAAGCAGAAGTATGGAAATCATTAGACAAGTTATTCATATTCTGCGACAAAAAGACATGGACCAAGATTGATCACCGTACACTAGAGGAGGAGCTAAAAAATTTTGGTAAATCAATGAAGCAAGCTTGGACAAGATGCAGCATTACACACTATATGGTAAGCATGACATCTTTGAATTGCAATATATATTCCATGATCTACATTTTAGTACTTTCTAATAAAAAATGTTTGATTGCAGCATATTATGTTTAACCACCTTCCACATTTTGTCAAAAAGTATGGATGCCCTGCAATCTGGTCTACACAAGGGATGGAGAAGTCGCATTACATGGCTCGAAATGCATTTTTTCGTCACATACAACACTTTGGAGGAATACAGAAGGCAAATAGTCTCAAAGAATTGTTCCAATGGTTTTACAGAGGGATACTATAAAGGTTGCAGATAAAGAAAAAGGTTGCATTGTCAGAAGTTCAACTAGCATTCAACATGGCACGAAAGCAAAGAAGAAGGCAAATTCTGCAGAACTCAACAGCTGCAGAGAAACATGCACAATGGAGACATACAAAGATATTTGTAGATCACAAGTGGGTTGACAGAGCTAAAAGCGTTATGATCCAAAAAAGACATGTAATACAACTTTTGTCCCTCAATATAAGAGGCTCTGCTCCTGTGATTTGTGGCCTGAAAAATGGCTCTCTCAATCTGCAACTTCTATTTCTTTATTTTCGGACCTCAAAAGTGGCTCTCTGAATCTAATCAAATGATGCTTGCCGTAACTCGATAGCTCAAGAGGATTCTCCACTCCATGTGCTAGAGCATATGCAGTGTATGCTAGATAATATCCTACACTCAGTTTTTTAATTTGTACTTTTGAAAGTATATCTTTGTCCTTATAGAATTTTCTTATGTTTCAGAGAAATTGTGCCCTGGGGCATAACCAAAAACATACAAAGCAAATATCTTTTCAATCAAGATCACCTTATCTGCTCGCCAACTCACTTGGTTCCCACCAAGAGCTTTTGACAAACACTTGAAGAAATATACCACAGCTTCCCCATTGTTGCTTAGAATTCTATGATAGATAAGCATCTTGGCTGAAGACAATTTGTTCATATAATGTGCAAGTGATGAAAGTCTCCCATGCCCCCATTCTCTGGCTCTTAATGATCTACTCAAAAATTTGTCATCCTCAAGATATAACTGCAATACAATAGCAAAGTTGTCAACACACAATTAACATAAGTACATTAAAATAGAAGGAAAAAAATAAAGAAAACATTCAAAATGGACATTGTTACCTTCATATTTTCATCTTCTTCCAGAACTTTATCTGACCAAAGATTGATACTTCTTTCGGTGTTACATTCGAGCTTACACTTCTGTTCCTCTTCTATCTCAGGCTGTTTAGGCTTAATTTTGAACTGCCTTTGTATTTCACTAAATTCTTCATCCTGTAACTCTTCTACAGATGCAACTTTCTCAAAGCACAAGGCAAGTGCTACCTTAGGCTCAAAGCACTCCTCTAAAATCATTAAATCACCATCCTCAACACCCACGTTTTGGCCTTCGGTATAAGCTTGTGCATTCAAAGCTATTGCATAATCTTCTCTCAAGTCAAAGATCCTTTGAGTATCGGAGAGCAGATAATATTCATCATCTTTGATGCTAAAAGATGGAAGCATTGGAAGAGCAAGAGGACCTTTTTCTAGATTCAAACCTTCAGTGGATACTTCACCTCTTATAGTTTCTGACCGTAAAGCTACAAGGTCAAGTTATTGAGCTTGTCTCTTCTCTTCTTCAATATTAACTTCTTCCTCTTGTGTCGGCTCTTCTTCAAATTGGCTTCCCTCAATAAAAATGTCGGGCTCTAAAAATTTATGTGCCTCATCTTCAATGTCCTCAAAATGCAAAAACATGGCAAAACCAAGACTCTCTTCAAGAATCCTACATGTACTAGAATGCATGTTGCATGTGGCCTTATAAACATTAGGGAGATTATTAAATCACCTGGTGTGATAGAGATCCTCTGCTTAGAGTTCTCAATAAGATCCTTGACATGAATATACCACTTATCTGAAACGCAAACCCTTCCATTCTCTGTCATGCTCTTAAAATCTAAGAGCTCCTCGGATAAAAACTCTCTGTGCTGCTCGATAACCTTATTAAAATCAATCTCTGTATTCCACATGTCATAAAATAAATGAAACTCCCTTTGAGCATTGCATTTTTCTAGGAATTCAAACAGCAAAAGATCTGCTTCCTTTTGCTCTTCCACTAAGGCATGTCCCTCTAATTTTATACTCTTTGATTTAAAATTTATAATTGTCCTGTATGCTTGAAGTCTCCGTTGCCCACCGAGGCCTTACATCCATTCGTTTTTTCTTAATAGATTGCGACGATTGTTGATCTGCAATTTTGATCAAAAACAATTCTCCTTCACTCTCTAGTTCACGCACACACAATTCTCTCTCTCTCTCTCTCTCTCTCTCTCTCTCTCTCTTGATTTCAATTACAACAAGTGTGTGTGTGTGTGTGTGCATGGCAAGGTTTGCATTGCACTCCAAACTTTACTTTGATAATTTGCCTATATAAGATGCTTTATATTCAGCGCTTCCCACAACTTGCTTGTCACTCGCCCTCTTCACTCGTTTGCGACCTCCTTCTCCACTTGCAAGCCTCCCTCTCCCTCTCTCATTTTCCTCATCATGCCTCTAACATTCAACGATGTTCTTGGACACCTCGAGCTAATTGTGGACGACGAGGAAAGAAATTTGGAATGTGAAGATCCCGAGTTCAGTCCAAATCATTTAAGGCGTGCAAGGGCGCATCTTGCATTTTTCAAGCAGGCATACGAGGACTACCATAGAGGAAAAGTGTTGCTGCAATCATTACGTATGGAAGCTCAAACTTTGGATCGTGAGCGGGCGATTGCAGAATGCAAGGAGGAAATGAAATATGCATGAAAGAGAGTCGTGCCGCCAGGCCTAAGAGCTTTGAGAGACGAAGAAATCCTCGAAACGGAAGTTAGTGAGCGTCTTATTGATCATGAGCAAGTGGTGTCAATATTGGCCACTTTCAAGTCCGAATAGGCTAGCCTCATCACTGAGGAGGATCTAAAGTTGTATGGTTTGTTTTTGTTTTGTCCCTCATTACCGAGGAGGATGTAACATGTTTCCACCTTTTTAATTTATCAAACGACTCAAAGCAACGCCAAATGGTGCTCATGAATGCAACAAACATTGGCTGGTATAGAAAATCTTGCGTCGTTTAAAGGTGGAGAGCAGTTCGACTCGATTGGTGAAAACATTCCTACATTGTGTAGCACCATAGGTGGCAAGACCCTACGACCAGGACAGGGTCCCCTACCTACCCAGGAGGAACTTGATACACAGGTACCACAGCAACAGGAGAGGAGGAGGATTCAGACTATGAGAGAGACCAAGAGGAGGTTCTTGCAAGTGCGCGCAAGCGTAGAAAGGTCAAGCTCTTCAAGCCAAGGAAGTCCCAACCTCGCCAACGCCGCACTAACACAACACAGAGAGCTCCAAGTAGAAGGATGTGCCAAGGGCATAGGGCTCTACAAGAAATCAAGTTTTATCAGAGGAACACTAAGTTACTGATAAGAGGATCCCCTTTTGCTCTCGCACAGTGAAGGAGATTCTCCAACGATATAGAACACAATTCCGTGTGTGCAGGGGATTGCCCTTGAAGCATTGTAAGAAGCCTCCGAGGCTTACCTTGTTGGGCTTTTTGAAAGACACCAACCTCCTTGTTGCAATACATGCAAAGAGGATTACCATATCTGCCAAGGACATGTATCTAGCTCGGCGTATTCGAGGCGAGCAATCCCCTGCACACACAATTCCGTGTGTGTAGGGGATTGCCCTTGAAGCATTGTAAGAAGCCTCCGAGGCTTACCTTGTTGGGCTTTTTGAAAGACACCAACCTCCTTGTTGCAATACATGCAAAGAGGATTACCATATCTGCCAAGGACATGTATCTAGCTCGGTGTATTCGAGGTGAGCGAGACACGATCTAGAGATCTTAGATGTTAACCTTTTTTTTTAAGCAACTCTTTTGTTTCAAACCCCCCTTTGTAATACAAGCCTATCTCGCTTTCATTTGTAAAGTCAATATTAGGTAATTTGGAAAAAATCTCACATTTTGGGAATCAATTACTCCACATAGTTTTGGACATATCTTAAACATACTAACTCCAAATTTATCGGAGATCATAGTTTTAGATTCTACTCTTCAAGATCTTTCCGATGATATGTCACATGAGGGGGTTTTGACAAACTTTTGGACAAGTTCACCATGCTCCCATTTTTCAAATGGGAATGGGATTTTTCCCAAATTCTCTAATATGGTGTTTGTAACCTTCTGATAATTAAAATTTTAAGTTTCTCTTACAATGTCTCGGTGTCATCATATTTGTTTAACATGGAGTGTCTATCATGCGCCAGTTTGTCACCCAAGGCATCAGAAATGCTCCTGGAGGACTGAGGAAGTTGTGCTAGAACTGTGCGAATTTGGCCTCTGCAAAACGGCGATGTAGACTCAAAATTTGCACTGTTCTGGCACTTCTTCCCTAGCCACTCAAGATCATTTCTGATGCATTTATAAGGAAGTTGAGCACACTAATTGTGAGAAACAGTAGTTTATAAGATAAAAACACCTTTAGTCATGTGTAAAAATATAGTGTTTATCATCCAATGCATCAGAATTACTCTTGGAGAACTAGGAAAGCTATGCCAGAATAGTGCAAATTTAGGCTTTGTAGCAGCGGTGCAGGCTCAAAATTTGCACTGTTCTGGCACTGCTCCCCCAGCCACTCAGGATCATTTCTGATGCATTTATAATGAAGTTGAGTATACTAATTGTGAGAAACAATAGTTTATAAGATAAAAACAGATTTAATCATGTGTAAAATTACATTGTTTGTCATATCCAATGCATCAAAATTGCTCCTCGTTGGTGGACTGGGAAAGCTATGCCAGAACAGTGCGAATTTAGGCTCTGCAACGGCAGTGTAGGCTCAAAATTCACACTGTTCTGGCACTGCTACCCCAGCCACTCAGGATCATTTTTAATGCATTTATAATGAAGTTGAGTACATTAATTATAAAAATAGTAATTTATAAAATAAAAATACCTTTAATTATGTATAAAAATACATTATTTGTCATCCAATGCATCAGAATTGCTCTTGGAGGGCTAGGGAAGCTACACCGATGAAGGAATGTTTGGAAATAAGGATTCAACTGGATAATTAGAGGATTATGATCAATGACACTATGGTTTCATTAAATGATTGTTTTAAAGACTGTTGAATCTGTGAAAAAGGAAATTTCATATTGGGTGTGTAAGTGGTGTGACTAGTTTTAAGTTTGCATGAATATCCGGCTAGGGGGCCTGGGAACTCTTTTCCCTGCTGGTACCCGGCCAACCTAACCAAAATCTTAATTGGATCCCATCACTATAGTGGTTGGGCAGTTGGCTAACCCATGGGACTGGATGGGGTTAGAGGCTGGACTGACGGATCCCTGAATTGAGACTCAATTCTGTTCTGGTTTGATAGATGAAGTAAATCCCGGACAAAAATTATTATATGGAAAAGAATCAACGGCTGTGCCTCTCAATGAGGAAAAAAGCGTTGGTCTCTATGATCCAAGTACAATCTTTTCCCTGATCTGACTATGGGACTTACGGGTTCGGTCAGATCAGTTCAGTTTTAGTTAAGACTTTTGACTATGTTAGAGAAAAGTTATCCTGGAGGAATCGCCCGTGCTTTTCGAGCAAGGGAAGTTTTTCCAGGATCGGTTTTGGAAGAACCGATGGATTAGTCTCTTGTCCGGATATCCGTGGGGGAGGCCCCGAGTGAGGGACCCTGCCCCGTGCAAGAGGTGCTACTTCCGTTGCTAGCACCCCTGAATTCGTTGCGCGGTGGGGATAGGGATCTCACAGCTGGTATCAGAGCGAATTGGCTAATGAGGATCAACCGAGAAGCCAAAAATGTCAAAAATTTATGAAGAAGCAGTAAAAGGTTGTAATTGTGTGATAAAATTTATACAATTTGATATTCAAACTGAGATTCATAAATTGGTAATTGGGTCTTCAAATGGAAGTACTGCAATTGTATGCAATCCCTGACTTGCTTGAGGCCTAGACATGGTGGTATTTACCTTATAGTTCCAAGGACCATGACTACCCGTATATACCGAGGGTATAACTGTAGCTCTTTACTGGCAGTATATATAAGTAAATCTAAGACTTGAAATTACAAGCATTAATACTATCCGGACGATGAATTCGAATGTGGTTGATATGATTTTAAATTCTGGTTGACAACTAATGAGTTGATTTGGATTCTGATTGAAAAATGGAGATTCCTGAATTTTGGTTGAAATGTAATAAACTAAGCAAAACCACAATGAGGATGAATGGGACAAGTCCCTGTGATGATGTTCGTTAGCTGGAATGACGTTAATGACTTCAATAAATCACTATGAGATTAGTGGATTATGCTGGTAGATTGCTGCTGTTAACACTTGATCCAGTGGATCAAGTTAAGGGATGTCAAATTAAAAATCTATATAATTCAAAATTTCCATGAAGGACTGTTCAGATAGAAATTTCGGTCTAATGGACCATTATTGTGATAAGGATTAAATGTTACGATCTGAGTGAATTATTATCTCATGATGAGTTTTACATAAGGGATCTTTATCCCAGGATTCTGTTGGGTTCACCAGACTATAAGGAACCCCAAAATCAGTTGGATCTTAAGGAAAAGAGTTCTCCTCATCTTTGCGAGATGGAGACATCTTGCATTTTTTAAGTGGGGTAGGATGTAATATTCCTCCCTCCGGCTTTTGAGGTGTGTAAGTGGTGTAAAAACCTCCCCTTCTGATCTTATAATTTTTCCCCTCTCTGAAATAAAAGAAAGATCTTGTTTTACCCAATTTTGGCCTAGAGAGAGAAAATGTCTAGAGAGAGGTAATTCAAAATTAAGATATTTTTGGATATAAAAATCCTCCTAGTGTCTAAAATGGTTTCCCTTGAAACAGATATTCAAAAAGAAATTTCCAATGTGCAATTGGAATAAAATGAAATCAGGTAAAAAGGACCTTAGCCTAAGGGTCTAGATTTTTTGAAATTTTTGAATTAAGGTTCCTATGGAGACCAATTAGATTAATCCAAATGTGGGGAGGAGATAAATGGAAGAATAAAAGAAAATCCCCCAAAAATGAGTTAATGCTCACATAAGATGAAGAGTTGACTAAGGACAAGGTTATTAGTTAAAAAAGAAGAGATATTTAGAAGAAATGATGCATTTTTGACACCTCAGTGTGGGGAATTCCCCTCATGAAGGAGTCGCCTATTTCACATGTGTGGTTGAGTTTTAAACTCACAAATAATGAGATATTTTCATCTCTCCTCTCTCCCGCTTCAACTAGATCCAAAAAGTAAGCTAAACTGACCTAAAAATGGTCAAAATATGACCAAACTGATCTGAAAAATTCTAGAATCAGTTTGCTTGGTTAGAGGCTCACTTTTTCCTATAAATAAAGCCTCCCCCTTTGTAAATGGTTAATAGTGTTTTATGCACTGTTACTCCACTACTCCCCATAGCCAAAAATAGTGAATTCATTGATAATTCATTTGTTTTTGACCATTTCCTCTTCAAAAGAATTGGTGGCCACTCTTGTTGCAAACAAGAGTAGAGCCCTCAAACCATCAAGCTAAAGGAAAGCTCACAAAAGTCCTAGTAAGTTAGAAATTCTACTTTTTCTTATTCTATTTTATGGACCGAGGTCTTGACCAGCCTCGATTTGATTTAAATGGTGAGCTTTCAGTACAGTGGATGAGGGACCAAGAAAGTGGCCTATGAGTGAAGCGCTAGGTGACCTGTGAAGGATCCTAGAGGGTACTGACCATACGGTGCTCAGGCTCTAAGTCACCGAAGATACCCCCAAGTACGTCGGGAAAGATATTGGAACAAGGAGTAAGAGTTGTTTTCTGAATTCGGGCATGGATCTAGTTGATTGACCTTGCTGGTCCTTAACGGATGAGTCCATGGCTCTTTTATATGGATCTCTTGGTTGATCTTGGTGATCTTCAACGGAGACTCCATTTTTGTTGAAGTGAATACTCGCCGGTTACTATGAGCTAGGAACTATCGAAAAGGCCCCTGAGTGGACAGGGGGTGAGCATTCTGGTTGCCAATGATGCCATAGGTACACCAATGAAGGAATGTTTGGAAATAAGGATTCAAATGGATAATTAGAGGATTATGATCAGTGACACTATGGTTTCATTAAATGATTGTTTTAAAGATTGTTGAATCTGTAAAAAATAAAATTTCATATTGGGTGTGTAAGTGGTGTGACTAGTTTTAAGTTTGCATGAATATCCGGCTAGGGGGCCTCGGAACTCTTTTCCCTACTGGTACCCGAGACAACCTAACCAAATTCTAAATTGGATCCCATCACTACAGTGGGTGGTTGGCTTACCCATGGGACTGGATGGGGTTAGAGGCTGGACTGATGGATCCCTAAATTGAGACTCAATTCTGTTCTGGATTGATAGATGAAGTAAATCCCGGACAAAAATTATTTTTATCGAAAAGAATCAATGGCTATGCCTCTCAATGAGGAAAAAAGCGTTGGTCTCTATGATCCAAGTACAATCTTTTCCCTGATCTGACTATGGAACTTACGGGTTCGGTCAGATCAGTTCAGTTAGTTAAGGCTTTTGACTACGTTAGAGAAGAGTTATCCTGGAGGAATCGCCCGTGCTTTCCGAGCAAGGGAAGTTTTTCCGGGATCGGTTTTGGAAGAACCGATGGATTAGTCTCTTGTCCAGATATCCGTGGGGAGGCCCCGAGTGTGGGACCCTGCCCCGTGCAAGAGGTGCTACTTCTATTTGCTAGCACCGCGGAATTTGTTGCGTGGTGGGGATAGGGACCTCACAGCTGGTATCAGAGCGAATTGGCTAATGAGGATCAATCGAGAAGCTAAAAATGTCAAAAAATTACGAAGCAGTAAAAGGTTGTAATTGTGTGATAAAATTCATACAATTTGATATTCAAACTGAAATTCGTAAATTGGTAATTCGGTCTTCAGATGGAAGTACCACAATTGTATGCAATCCCTGACTTGCTTAAGGCCTAGACGTGATGGTATTTACCTCTTATACTTCCAAGGACCGTGACTACCTGTATATACCGAGGGTATAACTACAGCTCTTTACTGGCAGTATATACGAGTAAATCTAAGACTTGAAATTATAAGCATTAATACTATCCAAACGATGAATTCGAATGTGGTTGATATGATTTTAAATTCTCGTTGAGAAGTGATGAGTTGATTTGGATTCTGATTGAAAAATGAAGATTCCTGAATTTTGGTTGAAATGTAATAAACTAAGCAAAACCACAATGAGGATGAATGGGACGAGTCCCTGTGATGATGTTCGTTAGCTAGAATGACGTTAATGACTTCAGCAAATCACTATGAGATTAGTGGATTATGCTGGTAGATTGCTGCTGTTAACACTTGACCCAGTGGATCAAGTTAAGGGATGTTAAATTAAAAATCTATATAATTCAAAATTTCCATGAAGGACTGTTCAGATAGAAATTTCGGTCTAATGGACCATTATTGTGATAAGGATTGAACGTTACGATCTGAGTGAGTTATTATCTGATGAGTTTTATATAAGGGATCTTTATCCCATAATTTTGTTAGGTTCACCAGACTATAAGGAACCCTAGAATCAGTTGGATCTTAAGGAAAAGAGTTCTCCTCTAATTTTGTGAGATGGGGACATCTCGCATTTTTTAAGTGGGGTAGGATGTAATATTCCTCCCTCCGGCTTTTGAGGTGTGCAGGTGTAAGAACCTCCCCTTCTGATCTTATAATTATTCCCCTCTCTGAAATAAAAGAAAGATCTTGTTGTACCCAGTTTTCGCCAATAGAGAGAAAATATCTAGAGGGAGGTAATTCAAAATTGACATATTTTTTAGATATAAAAATCCTCCTAGTGTCTAAAATGGTTTCCCCTGAAACAGATATTCAAAAAGAAATTTCCAATGTGCAATTGGAATAAAATGAAATCAGGTAAAAAGGACCTTAGCCTAAGGGTCCAGATTTTTTAAAAATTTTGAATTAAGGTTCCTATGGACCAATTAGATTAATCCAAATGTAGGGAGGAGATAAATGGAAGAATAAAAGAAAATCCCCCAAAAATGAGTTAATGCTCACATAAGATGAAGAGTTGACTAAGGACAAGGTTATTAGTTAAAAAAGAAGAGATATTTAGAAGAAATGATGCATTTTTGACACCTCAGTGTGGGGAATTTCCCTCATGAAGGAGTCACCTATTTCACATGTGGCATTGAGTTTTAAACTCACAAATAATGATATATTTTCATCTCTCCTCTCTCTTGCTTCAACTAGATCCAAAAAGTAAGCTAAACTGACCTAAAAATGGTCAAAATTTGACCAAACTAATCTAGAAAATGCTAGAATCAGTTTGCTTGGTTAGAGGCTCACTTTTTCCTATAAATGAAGCCTTCCCCTTTGTAAATGGTTATTAGTGTTTTATGCACTGTTACTCTACTCCTTCCTAGAGCCAAAAACAGTGAATTCATTGATAATTCATTTGTTTTTTACCATTTCCTCTTCAAAAGAATTAGTGGCCTATCCTAGATGTGTAATCAAATTGATGGAATTAAACTTTTCATATTGTTTACTCTTAATAAAGTGGAAATTGATTATATTGCAATGATTTAAATCATCTTGGATAATTTCTAGTAAATTTTAGAGTGAAAAATTTAAAAAATGGTCAGCCATACAAAGGAGGTTATGGTAAAATTTTCTTAAAATTAGTGAAGTAAGTTTTATCTTCTTATTATTAAAAAAGAGTAATCCCCACCGCTTGTGTATTCTAAAAGTGTTATTTTTATTCTATGCAAAGAAAAAAGAATATTAGAAATATTTTTATTATAAAAATGTTATTTTCATTAGAATTAATTTCTATGAATAGAAAGATGCATATCGGGAATATTTTGATTATAAAAGTGTAACTTTCACCAAAATTGATTTTTATGCATAAATAGATTTCTAAAATATTTTTTTATTATAAAACTGTTACTTTCATTAAAATTGAATTTATGCATAAGAGAATTTTTTTAATATAAAAGTGTTACTTTCATCAAATTTTGATTTTATGTAAAGAAAGATAATTAAAGAAATTTATTTTTATTTCAAAAGAGTTATTCTCATTAATTTTGATTTTATGCAAAGAAAGATAAATAAAGAAATTTATTTTTTATTTCAGAAGAGTTATTCTCATAAATTTTGATTTTATGCATAGAAAGATGCATAAAGAAAATTTTTTTTATTTCAAAAGAGTTACTCTCATTAATTTTTATTTTGTGCATAGAAAGATGCATAAAGAAATTTATTTTGTGCATAGAAAGAGTTACTCTCATTAATTTTGATTTTATGCATAGAAAGATGCATAAAGAAATTTATTTTTATTTCAAAAGAGTTATTC
The DNA here is from genome assembly GCF_041138505.1 of Cibotium barometz. Classification (NCBI taxonomy): domain Eukaryota; kingdom Viridiplantae; phylum Streptophyta; class Polypodiopsida; order Cyatheales; family Cibotiaceae; genus Cibotium; species Cibotium barometz. The sequence goes on from NC_141087.1 coordinate 24,655,505, forward strand.
TCATCAATTTTGATTTTATGCATAGAAAGATGCATAAAGAAATTTATTTTTATTTCAAAAGAGTTACTCTAATCAATTTTCATTTTATGCATAGAAAGATGCATAAAGGAATTTATTTTTATTTCAAAAGAGTTACTCTTATCAATTTTGATTTTATGCATATAGAAAGATGCATAAAGAAATTTATTTTTATTTCAAAAGAGTTACTCTCATCAATTTTGATTTTATGCATAGAAAGATGCATAAAGAATTTTTTTTAATTTCAAAAGAGTTACTCTCATCAATTTTGATTTTATGCATAGAAAGATGCATAAAGAAATTTATTTTTATTTCAAAAGAGTTACTCTCATCAATTTTGATTAAATGCATAGAAAGATGAATAAAGAAATTTATTTTTATTTCAAAAGAGTTCATCAATTTTGATTTTATACATATAAAAAGATGCATAAAGAAATTTATTTTTATTTCAAAAGAGTTATCCTCATCAATTTTGATTTTATGCATAGAAAGATGCATAAAGAAATTTATTTTTATTTCAAAAGAGTTATTCTCATCAATTTTGATTTCATGCATAGAAAGATGCATAAAGAAATTTATTTCTATTTCAAAAGAGTTATTCTCATTAAAATTGAATTTATCCATAGAACGATGCATAAAAGATTTATTTTTATTTCGAAAGTGTTATTCTCCTTAAAATTGAATTTATGCATAAATAGATGCATAAACGGATTTTTATAAAAGTGTTATTTCCCACTGAAGTTGTTTTTATGCATAAATAGATGCGTAAAGTATCTTTATATCAAAAATAAGAATTCTCTTACATTCTATAAATAGATGTGATATGAATCCGATAGATGAGAATGAATAGAGAATGGATGTGATGAGAATAGAAGAGATGAGAATGAGAGTTAAATAGATGTGATGAGATTTGATGTTAATCAGATAAATGTGAATGAATAGATGAGATGTGATGTCATGTCATGTGAATCAGGATGTAAATTAATGATATAGGATGTGAATGAATGTGTTAGCATGTGAATCAGGATGTAAATGAATGATATAGAATGTGAATGAATGTGTTAGCATGTGAATCGAGATGTGAATGAATGATATAGGATGTGAATGAATGTGATAGCATGTGAATCAATCGGGATGTGAATGAATGATAAGGGATGTGAATGGATGGGATGTCATGTGAATCAGGATGTAAATGAATGATATAGGATGTGAATGAATGTGTTAACATGTCTACCAGGATGTGAATGATATAGGATGTGAATGAATGTGTTAGCATGTGAATCGGGATGTGAATGAATGATATAGGATGTGAATGATATAGGATGTGAATGAATGATATAGGATGTGAATGAATGTGTTAGCATGTGAATCGAGATGTGAATGGATGTGATGTCATGTGAATCAGGATGTAAATGAATGATATAGGATGTGAATGAATGTATTAGCATGTGAATCGAGATGTGAATGAATGATATAGGATGTGAATGAATGTGTTAGCATGTGAATCGGGATGTGAATGAATTATATAAGATGTGAATGAATATAGCATGTGAACCGGGATGTGAATGAATGATAAGGGATGTGAATAGATGTGATGTCATGTGAATCAAGATATAAATGAATGATATAGGATGTGAATGAATGTGTTAGCATAAGAATCAGGATGTGAATGAATGATATAGGATGTGAATGAATGTGTTAGCATGTGAATCGGGATGTGAATGAATGATATAGGATGTGAATGAATGTGATAGCATGTGAATCAGGATATGAATGAATGATAAGGAATGTGAATGGATGTGATGTGATGGGAATCGAGATATGAATGAACGATAAGGGACGTGAATGCATGTGTTAGCATGTGAATCTGGATGTGAATGAATGAGATGTGATGTGAAATGGATGTGATAAGATGCGATGTAAACTGGATAGATGTTAATGTATGTGAAGTGATGAGATGTATGGGTACATACAAGTGGATGAGATCTGATGAGGATAAATGAGAAAATAAGTGATGAGATAGAAAAAATGTGATTAGATGAGAATGGGAATACTTATGAAATGAATGTGGATTGATGTGGGTTGATGTGTGGATAATGTGGATTGATGTGGATGGATGTATGGATGATGTGGATTGATGTGTGGGTAATGTGGATTGAGGTGAATGGATGTATGGATGATGTGGGTTGATGTGTGGATAATGTGGATTGACGTGAATGGATGTATGGATGATGTGGATTGATGTGGATGAATGTATGGATGATGTGGATTGATGTGGATGGATGTATGGATGATGTGGATTGATGTGGATGGTTATGTGGAAGATATGGATGGATGTGTGGATAATGTGGATTGATGTGGATGGATGATGTGGATTGATGTGGATGATGTGGATGGATGTGTGGATGATGTGGATTGATGTGTGGATGATGCGATTGGATATGATTTGATGTGGGAATGATGTGATGTGATAGGGATCGATGAAAAAAAATAATTTTGTGGGAAGATGAGAAAAGATGGGGACTAATGTGAAAGGATGTGGAGTGATGAGAAAAGATGGGAATATTGTTGGAACTGTATTTGTATGTGAAATCTGTTTTTAAATGACTATTTTATGTCAAGAATACTGGGGAAGCATTTTGACCGTCTTGTGAATGAGGTCCTGGAGACCTATCTGTTAAAGTTGCAACTGCTGAGACGGAGAGTCAATGGAGGACGTCTCGCGTAGCAAGGTGGGACCGAGGTCTTGACTAGCCTCGATTTGATTTAACTGGTGAGCTTTCGGTACAGTGGCTGCAGGACCAAGAAAGCGGCCTATGAGTGAAGCGCTAGGTGACCTGTGAAGGATCCTAGAGGGTGCTGACCATACGGTGCTCGGGCTCTGGGTCACCGAAGATACCCACACGTACGTCGGGGAAGATATTGGAACAAGGAGTAAGAGTTGTTTTCTGAATTCGGGCATGGATCTGGTTGATTGACCTTGTTGGTCCTCAACGGATGAATCCATGGCTCTTTTATATGGATATGTTGGTTGATCTTGCTGATCTTTAACGGAGACTCCATTTTTGTTAAAGTGAATACTTGCCAGTTACTATGAGCTAGGAAATATCGAAAAGGCCCCTGAGTGGACAGGGGGTGAGCGTTTTGGTTGCCAATGATGCCATAGGTACATCGATGAAGGAATGTTTGGAAATAAGGATTCAACTCGATAATTAGAGGATTATGATCAGTGACACTATGGTTTCATTAAATGATTGTTTTAAAGACTGTTGATTTTGTGAAAAAGAAAATTTCATATTGGGTGTGTAAGTGGTGTGACTAGTTTTATGTTTGCATGAATATCCGGCTAGGAAACCTGGGAATGAATGTGATAGCATGTGAATCGAGATGTGAATGAATGATAAGGGATGTGAATGGATGTGATGTCATGTGAATCAGGATATAAATGAATGATATAAGATGTGAATGAATGTGTTAGCATATGAGTTCGGATGTGAATGAATGATATAGGATGTGAATGAATGTGTTTGCATGTGAATCGGGATGTGAATGAATGATATAGGATGTGAAGGAATGTGATAGCATGTGAATCCGGATGTGAATGAATGATAAGGAATGTGAATGGATGTGATGTGATGTGAATCGAGATGTGAATGAACGATAAGGGACGTGAATAAATGTGTTAGCATGTGAATCGGGATGTGAATGAGTGAGATGTGATGTGAAATGGATGTGATAAGATGCGATGTAAACTGGATAGATGTTAATGTATGTGAAGTGATGACATGTATGGGTACATGCAAATGGATGAGATCTAATGAGGATAAATGAGGAAATAAGTGATGAAATAGAAAAAGATGTGATTAGATGGGAATACTTATGAAATGAATGTGGATTGATGTGGGTTGATGTGTGGATAATGTGGATTGATGTGGATGGATGTATGGATGTTGTGGATTAACATGAATGGATGTATGGATGATGTGGGTTGATGTGGATAATGTGGATTGATGTGAATGGATATATGGATGATGTGGATTGACGTGTGGATTGATGTGGATGGATGTATGGATGATGTGGATTGATGTGTGGATAATGTGGATTGATGTGGATGGATGTATGGATGATGTGGATTGACGTGTGGATTGATGTGGATGGTTGTATGGAAGATGTGGATGGATGTATGGATGATGTGGATTGATGTGGATGATGTGTGTATTTGTATGTGAAATCTGTTTTTAAATGACTGTTTTATGTCAAGAATGCTGGGGAAGCATTTTGATCGTCTTGTGAATGAGGTCGTGGAGACCTATCTGTTAAAGTTGCAACTGCTGAGACGGAAATTCAACAAAGGACGTCTCGCATAGCAAGGTCGGCCAAGGTCTTGACCAGCCTCGGTTTGATTTAAATGGTGAGCTTTCGGTACAGTGGATGAGGGACCACGGAAGTGGCCTATGAGTGAAGCGCTAGGTGACCTGCGAAGGATCCTAGAGGGTGCTGACCATATGGTGGTCGGGCTCTGGGTCACCGAAGATACCCACAGGTACGTAAGTAAGAGTTGTTTTCTGAATTCGGGCATGGATCTGGTTGATTGACCTTGCTGGTCCTCAACGGATGGGTCCATGGCTCTTTTATATGGATCTGTTGGTTGATCTTGCTATTCTCCAATGGAGACTCCATTTTTGTTAAAGTGAATACTTGGTTACTATGAGCTAAGAACTATCAAAAAGGCCCCTGACTATCGAAAAGGCCCCTGAGGGGACAAGCCCCTGAGTGGACAGGAAATTTCATATTGGGTGTGTAAGTGGTGTGACTAGTTTTAAGTTTGCTTGAATATCCGGCTAGAGAGCCTGGGAACTCTTTTCCCTGCTGGTACCCGGGACAACCTAACCAAATTCTTAATTGGATCCCATCACTACAGTGGTTCGACGGTTGGCTAACCCATGGGACTGGATGGGGTTAGAGACTGGACTGATGGATCCCTAAATTGAGACTCAAATCTGTTCTGGTTCGATAGATGAAGTAAATCTCAGACAAAAATTATTCTATGGAAAAGAATCAATGGCTGTGCCTCTCAATGAGGAAAAAAGCGTTGGTCTCTATGATCCAAGTACAATCTTTTCCCTGATTTGACTATGGGACTTACGGGTTCAGTCAGATCAGTTCAGTTAGTTAAGGCCTTTAACTACGTTAGAGAAAAGTTATCCTGGAGGAATCGCCCGTGCTTTCCGAGCAAGGGAAGTTTTTTCGAGATCGGTTTTGAAGAGATATTTAGAAGAAATGATGCATTTTTGACACCTCAGTGTGGAGAATTTTTCTCATGAAGGAGTCGCCTATTTCACATGTGAGTTTTAAACTCACAAATAATGAGATATTTTCATCTCTCCTCTCTCTTGCTTCAACTAGATCCAAAAAGTAAGCTAAACTGACCTAAAAATGGTCAAAAATTGACCAAACTGATCTGGAAAATTCTAGAATCAGCTTGCTTGGTTAGAGGCTCATTTTTTCCTATAAATGAAGCCTCCCCCTTTGTAAATGGTTAATAGTGTTTTATGCACTGTTACTCTACTCCTCCCCAGAGCCAAAAACAGTGAATTCATTTGATAACTCACAAATAATGAGATATTTTCATCTCTCCTCTCTCCTGCTTCAACTAGATCCAAAAAGTAAGCTAAACTGACCTAAAAATGGTCAAAAATTGACCAAACTGATCTGGAAAATTCTAGAATCAGTTTGCTTGGTTAGAGGCTCACTTTTTCTTATAAATGAAGCCTCCCCCTTTGTAAATGGTTAATAGTGTTTTTTGCACTGTTACTATACTCCTCCCGAGAGCCAAAAACAGTGAATTCATTTGTTTTTGACCTAAAAATGGTCAAAAATTGACCAAACTGATTTGAAAAATTTTAGAATCAATTTGCTTGGTTAGAGGCTCACTTTTCCTATAAATGAAGCCTCCCCATTTGTAAATGGTTAATAGTGTTTTATGCACTGATACTCTACTCCTCCCTAGAGCCAAAAACAGTGAATTCATTGATAATTCATTTGTTTCTGACCATTTCCTCTTCAAAAGAACTGGTGGCCACTCTTGTTGCAAACAAGAGTAGAGCCCTCAAACTGTCAAGCCAAAGGAAAGCTCACAAAACTCTAGTAAGTTAAATTATACATTTTCTTATTCTATTTTATGGTTTTTTGATTTTTGCTTTAAATAAAAATGGATGTTATGCCTTGCTGGAAAGGCTTTCTCCCTTCTCTTCATTATTGAATTTAGCCTTTCTTTATCCTAGATGTGTAATCAAATTGATGGAATTAAACTTTCATATTGTTTACTCTTAATAAAGTGAAAATTGATTAGATTAGAATGATTTAAATCATCTTGGATAATTTCTAGTAAATTCTAGAGTGAAAAATTTAAAAAATGGTCAGCCATACAAAGGAGGTTATGGTAAAATTTTCTTAAAATTGGTAAAGTAAATTTTATCTTTTTATTATTAAAAAAGAGTAATCCCCACCGCTTGTGTATTCTAAAAGTGTTATTTTTATTCTATGCAAAGAAAAAAGCATATTAGAAATATTTTTATTATAAAAATGTTATTTTCATTAGAATTAATTTCTATGAATAGAAAGATGCATATTGGGAATATTTTGATTATAAAAGTGTTACTTATACCAAAAGTGATTTTTATGCATAAATAGATGCATAAAAGAAATTTTTATTATAAAAGTGTTACTTTCATATTTTTAATTCAAAAGAGTTATTCTCATCAATTTTGATTTTATGCATAGAAAGATGCATAAAGAAATTTATTTTTATTTCAAAAGAGTTACTCTCGTCAATTTTGATTTTATGCATAGAAAGATGCATAAAGAAATTTATTTTTATTTCAAAAGAGTTACTCTCGTCAATTTTGATTTTATGCATAGAAAGATGCATAAAGAAATTTATTTTTATTTCAAAAGAGTTACTCTCGCCAATTTTGATTTTATGCATATAGAAAGATGCATAAAGAAATTTATTTTTATTTCAAAAGAGTTACTCTCATCAATTTTGATTTTATGCATAGAAAGATGCATAAAGAAATGTATTTTTATTTCAAAAGAGTTACTCTCATCAATTTTGATTTTATGCATAGAAAGATGCATAAAGAAATGTATTTTTATTTCAAAAGAGTTACTCTCATTAATTTTGATTTAATGCATAGAACAGTTCATAAAGAAATTTATTTTTATTTCAAAAGAGTTACTCTCATCAATTTTGATTTTATGCATATAGAAAGATTATAAAGAAATTTATTTTTATTTCAAAAGAGTTATTCTCATCAATTTTGATTTTACGCATAGAAAGATGCATAAAGAAATTTATTTTTATTTCAAAAGAGTTATTCTCATCAATTTTGATTTTATGCATAGAAAGATGCATAAAGAAATTTATTTTTATTTCAAAAGAGTTATTCTTATTAAAATTAAATTTATGCATAGAAAGATGCATAAAAGATTTATTTTTATTTCAAAAGTGTTATTCTCCTTAAAATTAAATTTATGATGCATAAACGGATTTTTATAAAAGTGTTATTTTCCACTGAAGTTGTTCGTATGCATAAATAGATGCGTAAAGTATTTTTATATCAAAAATAGGAATTCTCTTACATTCTATAAATAGATGTAGATAGATGAGAATGAATAGAGAGAAAGGATGTGATGAGAATAGAAATGATAAGAATGAGAGGTAAATAGATGTGATGAGATTTGATGTTAATCAGATAAATGTGAATGAATAGATGAGATGTAATGTCATGTGAATCAGGATGTAAATTAATGATATAGGATGAGAATGAATGTGTTAGCTTCTGAATCAGGATGTAAATGAATGATATAGAATGTGAATGAATGTGTTAGCATGTGAATCGGGATGTGAATGAATGATATAGGATGTGAATGAATGTGATAGCATGTGAATCAATCCGGATGTGAATGAATGATAAGGGATGTGAATGGATGTGATGTCATGTGGATCAGGATGTAAATGAATGATATAGGATGTGAATAAATGTGTTAGCATGTGAATCGGGATGTGAATGAATGATATAGGATATGAATGAATGTGTTAGCATGTGAATCGAGATGTGAATGAATGATAAGGGATGTGAATGGATGTGATGTCATGTGAATCAGGATGTAAATGAATGATATAGGATGTGAATGAATGTGTTAGCATGTGAATCAAGATGTGAATGAATGATATAGGATGTGAATGAATGTGTTAGCATGTGAATCGAGATGTGAATGAATGATAAGGGATGTGAATGGATGTGATGTCATGTGAATCAGGATGTAAATGAATGATATAGCATGTGAATGAATATGTTAGCATGTGAATCAGGATGTGAATGAATGATATAGGATGTGAATCAATGTGATAGCATGTGAATCGGGATGTGAATGAATGATAAGGAATGTGCATGGATGTGATGTGATGTGAATCGAGATGTGAATGAACGATAAGGGACGTGAATGAATGTGTTAGCATGTGAATCGGGATGTGAATGAATGAGATGTGATGTGAAATGGATGTGATAAGATGCGCTGTAAACTGGATAGATGTTAATGTATGTGAAGTGATGAGATGTGTGGGTACATGCAAGTGGATGAGATCTGATTTGAGGATAAATGAGGAAATAAGTGATGAGATAGAAAAAGATGTTTCTAGATGAGAATGGGAATACTTATGAAATAAATGTGGATTGATGTGGGTTGATGTGTGGATAATGTGGATTGATGTGGATGGATGTATGGATGATGTGGATTGATGTCGTTGGAACTGTATTTGTATATGACTGTTTTATGTCAAGAATGCTCAGGAAGCATTTTGACAGTCTTGTGAATGAGGTCGTGGAGACCTATCTGTTAAAGTTGTAACTGCTGACGGAGAGTCAACGGACGTCTCGCGTAGCAAGGTCGGCCGAGGTCTTGACCAGCCTCAGTTTGATTTAAATCGTGAGCTTTCTGTACAGTGGCTGAGGGACCAAGGAAGGGGCCTATGAGTGAAGCGCTAGGTAACCTGCGAAGGATCCTAGAGGAGGGTGCTGACCATACGGTGCTCGGGCTCTGGGTCACCGAAGATACCTACACGTACGTCCGGGAAGATATTGGAACAAGGAGTAAGAGTTGTTTTCTGAATTCGGGCATGGATCTTGTTGATTGACCTTGCTGGTCCTCAACGGATGAGTCCATGGCTCTTTTTTATAGATCTGTTGGTTGATCTTGCTAATCTTCAACGGAGACTCCATTTTTGTTAAAGTGAATACTTGCCGGTTACTATGAGCTACGAACTGTCGAAAAGGCCCTTGCGTGGATAGGGGGTGAGCAATCTGTTTGCCAATGATGCCATAGGTACACCGATGAAGTTATATGATTGTTTTAAAGATTGTTGAATCTGTGAAAAAGGTAATTTCATATTGGGTGTGTAAGTGGTGTGACTTGTTTTAAGTTTGCATGAATATCCGGCTAGGGGGCCTGGGAACTCTTTTCCCTGGTACCTGGGATAACCTAACCAAATTCTTAATTGGATCCCATCACTACGGTGGTTGGGCGGTTGGCTAACCCAAGGGACTCGATGGGGTTAGGCTGGACTGATGGATCTCTAAATTGAGACTCAATTTTGTTCTGGTTCGATAGATGAAGTAAATCCCGGACAAAAATTGTTCTATGGAAAAGAATCAATGGATGTGCCTCTCAATGAGGAAAAAAGCGTTGGTCTCTATGATCCAAGTACAATCTTTTCCCATATCTGACTATCGGACCTATAGGTTCGGTCAGATCAGTTCAGTTAGTTAAGGCTTTTGACTATGTTAGAGAAAAGTTATCCTAGAGCAATCGCCCGTGCTTTTCGGGCAAGGGAAGTTTTTCCGGGTTCGGTTTTGGAAGAAGAACCGATGGATTAGTCTCTTGTCCGGATATCCGTGGGCAAGGCCCTGAGTGTGGGACATTGCCCCGCACAAGAAGTCCTACTTCCACTGCTAGCACCCCTGAATTCGTTGCACGGTGGGGCTAGGGACCTCACATGTATGCACACTTGTGCATGTGCATGTGCATGTGTGCGTGTGTGCATGCCTATGTTAAAGAGAGAGAGAGAGAGAGAGAGAGAGAGAGAGAGAGAGATTGCAATCACCAATAGCTCCTAGCCCATTTAGGTACTCTTACCTGTCACTAACTTTTTGATTTAGGTAACTAGCCTTTCCCAAGTTTCCATTTGAAGAAACATTGACCGTTGAGTATCCTGATCAAGTATCCATAGAAAGTATCTAGAGCAACAATAACACAACTTCAAAATACTATCTCCACACAATCTTCCACTTGATCACACGCTTAACATTAGGAAGGGGGAAGTGTTAACCCCTTTATGTAATAGTGGCCAACATCAACAGGCAAAGTCAGAGCAAGCACACATACATAAACACCAACAAGCAAAGTCAAAGTAAGCAAAGGTACGTAAACACGGTTAAGAAACATGATATGAAGCAAAAGTGTCCATTTCACCTATAATCTTATCACATAAGGTCTATATATGACTTTCAATGATCCAAGGTATGGTCATTGAACGTAATATTGGCCACTCATTCCCAACTAGCCCCTTGTCATTATGTATGCTACATATATCTTCCTTAGAGTGTTGTGAGTAATAAATTATCATCCGTAAACTATAAAGGAGTCACTTGCATGCTTGGGCCACTGCACACACATACACATACACAAAAAGGATTATGTTTCTCACGTGTATGTCAATCATGTATATTTTTAAGCTATCAGTTTCATGTTTATGATTACAAACAACATTACTTTTGGTCTCAATTCTCATGGCTTAAACCTTACGTTATGCCCAGCATTTACTTGCTAAGGTCTTTGTTATGACAACAAGTTATGTTTAAGTAGTAGTATGTCTAGGATCATTTACTTGCTAAGATCTTTGTTATGATAGCAAGCTATGTTTAAGTAATAGTATGACTAGGATCATATGTTCTACACCAAATGAACTAGCTCAAGCTAGACACAACCTGAACATATTTGGGGATAAGTATATATAGCATTTGAAAATGTAAGAAAATTCTTCTTTAGATGGTAGAAATGGCCATAAGTGTTTGCACTTCCCCCAGCCATCGATGGAAGTGAGATTTATTTGGGTATTAGCCGATATCACTACAAGAGTGAACTCTACATCATAACCAATATAAAGATAATGCTTTTAGAGTGATATCTTCTTTTTTGGGTAGTTCAAGTTGGCATTTAAGCTTCCAACACAGATGTATTTATCTAGTAATCCCAGTCTTACAAGTTGGGTAGTTCAAGTTGGCACATATGTATTTATCTAGTAATAGCCTTACAAGTTTTCCTAACTATGATCATAAAATTAGTAATTAACCTAATTTTTTGTGGTAGTGTTAAAGTCAAAATCCTTTAAAATATAAGGAGTCTATGCCTATATAAATGATGATACTAATAAAAACCTTCATGGTCTCCAATTACATTCTAAAGGTGGGGCATAAATGTCATCTTTCTTTTGTCAAAGTTTTGCAAGTTTCATCTTGTTTTTTGTCATCTAATTGGTATGGCTTTAATTTCAATATCATACATGATTCAAAGGCTTTAAGGTTTCAAGAGGTTTGGTGAAATATTTAGGGTACAAAAAGTTGATTAGAGTTTTTCTCTACATGCTTTGTAATATTTTTGACATTTGTAATCTCATTTTGTCTTTTCTTTAGTGGATTATGTAGTTGAACCAATAGTCATGCACCTGTAAAAAAACACAAAAGCTGAAGCAAGACCTTCATAATATAAAGTATTGAATTGCAAAAAGAAACGGAGAGTAAATAATATAACTTCTTGAAAATTTTGATTACAAAAATCGATGGTTGTCCACCCAAGTTGTGCAACCATTCGTGCGTTGCAGGTAATTTGAGGGTGATCTAGACAAACTCTAGATGGAGGATGATTGGCTTACAAGAATGTTTGAACACAATGAACTTGATGATAAATGAAGATAGCCACTCGCCTGTGTGCTCCAAGTAATTTGATATCGATCTAGACAGATTGTGGATGAAGGATAACTTGCTTATAGGAGTGCTTGAACACAATGAACTCGATGATAAAATAAACATATCCAAACTCGTCTTTATAGTGTTAGCTTGGATGTGGGTCGGCTATGTCGGCCAAATGACCATTGGTCCAAATGACCAACGGACCATATCATCCGAGTGGAACCATATTAGACTACAACACTATCCTACAAAAACTATGCACATCTCCCGCATCCATTTGGGATTACATGGACCCTCAAATGGGCCACATCATCGTGATTCGAGAATAGTGTCCTCAGTTTGTTGTCCATCACTCACTACTCTAATCACATTGCATGCATCCTACTTGGTATATTGCTTAGTCTACATAAGCAATCTTCTAACCATATGGCCACATTTAGCCACCATCCAATGTCAAAAAGTGGGAATTGCTAGGTGGTTAGGTGCTAAACACGTCAACTACTACTCATATAGGGGGGCCACATTTAGCCATAGTCCCCAATGTCAAAATCTTAAACTGCTAGGTGAGGTGCTCAACACAACAGCAACTACTAATCATTTAGGGGACCTTACAAAATAGAGAAAATCTTGCAATAACAATGGTAATAACAACACAAAGGTGAAACATTCAACAAATGCCTTCCTAATAGTACCACCCCTATTCAACAAATGCCTTCCTAATAGTATCACCCCTGGATACCATTATTACAAATGATGAGGATTGTTATGTAATTTTATCATAGGATGAATAAATTTAATGGTTTCAATGTTCTTGGTAAGATTTGAAACTTTCAATTCTTAAAATATGGTATACATTGAATGCTTGAACATCTATACATATGGTGCATTCTTTCTTCCAAAAATATCACATATTATCATAAAAGTATGAATGCTACTTTTACATCATGAGTCATCATTACCATGAAGTTTAAGTTGTAGAACATTGATCTCAATATCTCCACCTAGGTTCGAATCCCAATGCTCTCATGTTTGAGACCAAGAATGCGCATCTATGTAATGAATTATTCCCTAGGTGTGTCCTTAGAAATAATCTCCCATAATATCTCATGCTAATCAAATGGACATGCATTTTATTTACGTCATGTAAAATCTTGTTTTGCCTACATATATATTAGACTTTAACCCTTGGTTAAATTGCAAATGATATGTAGACTTTAAGATTATAACATGGTGGGATTTTCTCCAATTACAATATAAGAGTTCATCAAAGCCAAATGCATTTTCGACTTGTGTTCTTTATTCATCATTACTTCCTCTCCCATCAAAAATGTTCAACCTTGGAATTTACCTATAGGGACTACCTCCTTTTTGCCTAAGCCCTAGTTTTATTGCTTATGTAAACCTCACATGTTCAAAACATTTTTAAAATCTTTGGGAGCAAGAATGCACCTTTGTTGTAGTGTATATGCATATGCCCCAACTGAACTACTCTTTCAATGAAGACTTACTTTTATACATAAACGATGCCAAGTCAATGAAGTAATGAAACATGTGATATATACATACAACCTTCTTTTATTCTTTTATTATGTGAGAATATGTACTACCTTCAAGCCTTTAATGTGCCTACTTGTCATTATCTTACCTCATGAAGGTACATTATTTTAACCATAATGAAACATACAAACTTCAAGTTTTACCCATAATGAAATATACATACATACAACCTTCTTTTATCATGTGAGAATATGTACTACCTTCACAAACATTTAGTGTGCCTACTTGTCATGTTTTTACCTCTCATGCAGGTACATTGTTTTAACCATATCGAAACATACATAAGAGGCATCAAGTGGGTATTAAATGTGCATACTTGTTATTGTTCTCTTTTCTATCACCTGCGAGAATATGTACAACCGAATAGAGGGAGCGCCACGGCTGGGACTCTGCATGCCCAGGTGTCGCTCATGCAAGATTATCTTTCTGCATGCCCCGCCCCCCTCGGTCTCCACCTCGTCTCCCCCTTCATGCTCCGCCAGTTGGGTCTCACCGCCTGGTAAGGCCCTCCCCCGTGAGGGGGGAGCTCTGCCCAAAGATGTCACTCCAAGACATCGTCCTTTTTGGCTCTAGCCCTACTCCCCATCCCATCAAAGATGGTGCTGGCCCCTCATCTTTCGTTCCTATCCACACACTCGCTGATAGGCCTTTGTCATGGGGCTAGACCCCCCGTTTTGATGCCCTGAAGTACTGGATTAAGATCAACTAGGAACAGAAGGGTATTAGAGTGGCTTCAGTCCAACATTTACCTGATGCATACTACATGTTCCATTTCGAGGATCCGGTAAGTGCTACCTCTGTTATTAAGAGTGGTCAATGGATAATTAGGAATACTCCTCTGTCCTTCTTTAGATGGTTTGATAGCTTCGATCCCAAGGGCCCTAAACCTACAAAAATCCCAGTATGGGTTGAGCTAGCAGATATGCCTGCTAAGTACTCTATCTAGGCCAAAAGGATTGGTGGCTCAGTTGGTAAAGTGTTAGGACAAAAGCCCTTTCAGGTGGTTAACCCTCAATGGGCCCAGCAGATGCTCATAGAGGTGGACACTGCTAAACCTCTAAAGGATAAAGTCCCTCTTAAAAACAAGGAGGGGCAGATCATATATGAACAAGTGCTAACCTATAAAAATCTGCCCAATGCCTGCTTTAATTGTAATAAACAAGGCCACATGATCAAGGACTGCCCTGACCTTCACCAACCAACAGATACTGACCTTCACCAACCAACAGATACTGATAAGGCTCCTGGCAAGGATGAGGCCTTTGTGGTTCCCCAACAAAAACATGTGTCGAAGTTCAAAAATAACAAATCAAATTGGCATATTCCTGCCAATAGGTTTGCCCCCCTCTTGGCAGATGTCCAAGATGGTCTAGTCAATCAGTTCCAAGTCAAAGAGGCCCCAAAGGCAGCCTTGGTCGGGGAAGAACAACTCTCTCCTGGAAGGGTTCCCCACAAGGGCAGAGTCTTATTCAATCAAGAACTAGACTCCTCTATGGATTCAAATGAGGACTTCATAGATAAAACTCAACACACGGTTGATGTGTTCAAGTCTCAGTTGGAAGCTCAGGATGTAGCAATGATGAAAAGATTGTCCCTCTCCCCATCTAAACATCCCGAGGAGGGAGGATTCTCTCCCCATCCTTTGGGTGCTAAAATGAAGAGGAAGAAGGAAAAAGTTTTGGAGGCATTGAGAACCTCTATGTCCTCGGGGAAGCCCTCCAAAGCTAGTAAAAAATGAACCGTATAAACGTGCTCTCTTTTAATTGTAAGGGGCTCACTAACCCTGAAAGGGCAGTGGCCCCATCAATAGATGGGTTAGAGACATGCCTTTTGATTTCGACTTTCTTAATCTGCAAGAGCTTAAAATTGGAGGGTCACAACTTCATCTCAATCTTCAAAGAATCTCAAAGAATGCTATTTGGTATTCTACTAACCATCAGGAGGGTCCGCAGTTGGCATCCACAGGAAGTGGGAACACTCCATTCAGGATGCATGGTCTGATGATAGTCACAGTTGTAGGTTGGGGAATCCTTTTAACTTCACATTGATTTCTATTTACGCTTCTTGTTTGGCCAGCATGAGGGCATCAACTTGGCATTCTATTAATCAGATTGTGGGTCCTATTTTGTTGGTTGGTGACTTTAACATGGTGGAATGTCAAGGTGACAGAAGTAGGCTTCTGGGAAGAACTATTAGTGGTTAGGAAAAGGATAAATGGGAACTTCTCAAGGTCGGTAAGGCCCTGTCAGACCTCTCCTCTAAGACAGGGTTCTCCTTGTCTAATCATCAAAAAGGTCACTTCCAGAGGGCCGCTAGACTAGACAGACTTTATGCCTCTAGTTGCCTGGTGGACATGTTCATAAAAGTCAAGTGTCTTACAGATACTTCCCTCAACATCTCCGACCACCTTCCCTTGATCTGTAATTTCTCGTTAGGGCAGGCTAAAGGAAGGGCTGGCTGGCCCCACCTGGACCCATGTCTTTTCCATCTTCCGTGTGTTCAGCAAGAGATAAAAGGTTTCATCTCAGAGGCCTTCAGTCATTTTAAGTCCCCCTCCAAGGGTTGGTCTTGTTTGGTCAATAAGATGCATAATATCTGTAGGGACTATAAGCTCAAAGCAGCGGCTATCTGCCTGAATCGTAGAGTCCAGATTAGAAATCAGATTCAAGGTATCTTTCACTCTAACAATGGGCTAAATGATCACTCTCTAATTGACCTTAGGAACCAACTTAGACTCGAGGAGTTGCTGGCAGCCAAGTCCACTATGTTGTGGTACAGAGAGGCGTGGGCTGGAAAAATCGACACCCCTCACCCTAAGATGTTTTCTCTTCTTAAAAGGAAAAAAGCTAGGGATCTTATTCCTTTGGTCCAGAAACCTAATGGTCAGGCTGCTGCTAATGAAGAAGAAAACCTCCAAGTCATCAAGAACCATTTTCTAAACTTGTTCTCCACAGTTCCCCCTCCCACTCAGGAAACTATAGTAGCTAGAGCCAAGATCGCTCTCACTAGGAAAAAAATGGTCAGCCCGTCTCACTGGCTATGAAACTTGATGCCCCCTTCTCTGAGAAGGAGGTGAAAGATGCTATCACTCACCTCAAAAAGGGGAAGTCTCCAGGGGAAGATGGGATCCCAAATGAATTCTTCCTAGCCTTCAAAGAAGATCTCACCCCTCATATCTTAAACATTTGGAAAGAAGCCATGAGGAAGGGTGGCCTTGCTGAGAAGTCAAATGTGGGGGTTATAAAGCTAATTCATAAAAAAGATGATAAGGATGAGTTGGGAAACTGGAGGCCCATAACATGTCTCTCTTCTCTCTACAAAGTCTTTGCTCATGTCCTGACCAGGAGAATTAACCCCTACATGGATGAGTGGATTCTGAAGGAGCAAAAAGGTTTTATTAAGGGAAGATATATCCTTGATGCTATCATTAGTCTATGGGAGGGTATGGAACATGCTGAAAGCTCTGGGCAAAACTACATCTTTCTAAAAATTGACTTTGATAAAGCCTATGACAGAATTGATTGGTCCTTCCTCTTCCAATCTCTGCAGGACATTGGCCTTGACAGGAAATTCATCAAATATGTGCAAACCCTCTTGGGTAATGCTTCCTCAAGGGTTGCCGTCAAAACGGGTCCCTCACTGATACCTTTCCTCTGAAGAAGTCCATAAGACAAGGGTGCCCTTTATCCTCCCTGCTCTTTGCCATCGTTTGCTGATGCCCTGGGGTGGTTGGTGAATGAGGAATTAGCCAATAACAATATCAAGGGCATCTCTGTTCCTAACAGAGCTGAGCCCTTATGTTTGCAACTCTTCGTTTATGACACCAATGCACTTCTTCGAAATGAAGTTCAGATGGCAGCCCACTTCATGGCCTGCCTGGATACTTTCTGTTTAGCCAGTGGCTCTCAAATAAATCATGCCAAGACCAATTTCAGAGCCTTTGAAGGGGTGCCCCCTCCTGCAATACTGGCCACAGGTTGTAAAGCTATTCCGAAAGGGGTTGTTTTCAGGCTGCTGGGCATACCCATGGGGTTTAACATATCTACCAAACAGAGGGGATTTCGTGTTGTTGAAGCTCAAAAACCAGGTTCTGAAATGGAGCCATATAAATACAGGTGTTGCTTCTCGAGCTTTTGTACTTAACCACTTCATTATTCCCTTAGTGGTGTATTTTCTTGCCTGCTGGAGACCCTCCAAAACCCAATTGCACTCCCTGAACTCAATCATGGGAAACTACCTATGGGGGGGTTCCTTAGACAGAAAGAAGGTCAGCAAGGTGGCCTTTCATGTATGCTGTATGAATAAAGAACATGGGGGTTTGGGTATTATCAACATCGGAATGCTGGCTGAAAAATTAGCAGCAAAATGGATTGAAAGGGCCATCTTATCCAATGACGTATGGGCTGACCTGCTCAAAAGGGATGTGGAAAAATTTTGGCTAAAAGACAAAAGGGCTTGGAAGGGGTTCTCTCTCAATGAGGCTCTTTTCTCTAAGGCCCACCTTTCTCCAACCGGCAGTAAGCTCTGTTGCAGAATGTGGGAGTCATGGATGGGTTTCAAGAAGCTCTTTTCCTTCCAGATGTCCAAACCAAGAGGGGCCGATATGCGTATGCAGCTGATTCAGTTTGGTTTGGACACCTGGTTAAGCCGATTGCCAATGATCAAGTACAAATTGGCCTCTCTTGTTTCAAAGCAGGGGTTAAGGTATGGGCAGATCTTTGTGACTCATTTGGGATGTTAAACAGAGTTCAAATTAGTAATAAGTTCACCTTTCAACGGGGTGGTGTTGAGCTTATTGTGCAAAGATGTAATGCATTGAAGGTTGCCATTCCTCATGAGAGTAAATGTGATTACAAAGAATTTTCTAAAGCTCCTCGATGGGGTTCTTCAATGAACCTTGACAAGCTACTTAACCCATATAATGCAGGCAACTTGGATCTCAAACTCAACAAAAGGTGGTCTCTAGAGAACTGGAATAAACATCAATGGTCATTTTGTTTCAAATTAATCTGGGCCTTTGCCCAAGAAAGGAAACATGCAATTCTGGCTTGGTTGGTAATTCACAAAGCAAGCTAGACGCAAGAGAAGGCTCTGAAGTTGGGTCACGAGAATGGTAGATACCCTCGGTGTAAAGTAAATCTGGAGACTGTCCCTCATCTTTTTTACTCTTGCCCAGATACGAAACAGTTCTTGAAATTGCTTAATGATGCCTTTGGGAATGTTAGAAGCTTCCCGCTCAGTTGGAAAGAAGTGTTGTTAGGGGAATGCCATCATCTTGACCCCTTAACTTGGCAGTCTGTCAGATGTCTCCTATTGTGGCATGTCTGGAAACAAAGGAATGAAGCCCTCTATGAAATAAAAACTAATCACAATTTCTTTCTCTTTCTTGACAATATTCTCAGGTTGGTCAAGCAAATTCAACCAAGCGGTGCGCATTCGGAAGCGGGTCGCTGGCAAGATCTTCCGTGGAGGAAGTGGAGGAAAGTGCTGAGTTCTTCTTTCTCCCAAACTAGGGAAAACATGTGCCAAGGCTTGGAGATTGAATGCCACAGAAGGCTACAGTATGCGGCTCAATTTGTTTAGTCCACGGAGGCTTATAGAGGGATACACCTTGCCATGTTCATTGTATACAGGTGTTTTTGGAAGGATACATTATACTTTCTCAGTTATGTTCAGCACTGGTTTTTCGGCTACCTCTCTCTATGGTTCAGTACGAAGGTCTCTTGGTTTTTGTAGCTAAAGCAATGGTTTAGCTGTCTTCAGGGTCCCCCCATGGACCTTCCTCATGGGGCGCTGTAATTTCACTCCTTTTTAATATATTTTCTTGTGTTTTTACTTTAAAAAAAAAAAAGAGAAAATGTACAACCTCCAAGTGGGCATTAAATAAGATAAAAATATTCGAGTGAATTCTCACGCATCATGTGGAAATTTTTTAAGGATGGGAGTGAATTGACATGTTTTCCAAGAAAATCGTTGTTTTTACTATATGGAAAACCACATCCTCGTATAGATGCTTGTATAGTATAAGTTCAATGTGAGAACAATCACAATCTTTTTCCCACAAGAAGATTTTTGCTACATTCAAAGGGTCTACACAACCAACTAATTTCTTCACAAACTATTATTTAAAGCTACAAAATCACCTAAAAACACCATTTTAATAAAGGTGAAGCATGCAATATAAATCCTTTGCACAAGGTTTCTAGACAAAATAAACTTATACTTCATATTTCAATATTTCAATTAGTCATAATGGAGAAAAAAAACCTTGTTACAATATGGAAAAACAAGTAATTAGCAAACTACATACCACATGAGAGGTAGGTTAATTATGAGATAATTGGGCCAATAATTATATAGGAGGGGAGAAACCTTATTTCAATACGAAAAAACAAATAATCTCCACCAAAAAGCAAACCACATACCACATGAGAGATAGGTTACTTATGAAATAATGGGGTCAATAATTATATAAGAGGGGAGAAGCCATGTTTCAAGGCAGCTTCCCAAGAGTTTTCCATGTGATGGGTGGAAATATCATCAACAAAGTCATGGTGATGCCAACCCTCGAGGCAATGGACCATGGCTGCAGCATAGCAAGCCCTCACAACATACCTAGGCATCACATCCTACAAGCAAGAGAATCTCATTATCTCAAAGCGACAATTAACACAAAATCATATGCATGTAACAATTGGTTATCACATCCTACAAGCAAGGGAAGATCATTAATGACTCAAAACAAGAATCAACACAAAATCATATGCATGCAACAATAGGTTATCACATCTTTCAAGGAGGCCCATTAATGACGCATACCTAGGTATCACATCCTACAAGCAAAGGGAGCTCATAACTGACTCAAATCAACAATTAACCCAAAATCAATGTGCATGTAACCATAACCTTAAAAAAGGGAGCTCATTAATGACACAAGGTAACAAAACCAATGTAAAGGTGGCAATTTGAAAAAATAAAAAGGGGTGCTTTGTGTAAATCATTAATTCAATATTTCATGTTTCTCACCTCACATGCGTTGATGGTTTTTGCGTTTTCGGGCAACCTCAAGGCAGGCACAGATCCATATGTGCAGTCATTTCTTGAAGTGTGCACTGGGAACAATGTGAATTGGTGGAAATGAGTCCCATGTGGGGCAAAACTTTGATCGTGTGCACCTATTCGCTCACCTACAACCCACACCTGCCATATACAATAAGCTTTATTATCTCAGCAAATAATCAATTTCAAATAAAGGGTAGCTTATATTAAGAAGTTAAGGAGGCAGATAGAGTGCTTTAATAAGCATCACATCCCTATCAAATAATCAATTGCGCCCACCTACCATATAACAAGCTTTATTATCTCAACATATAATCAATTTCGCCCACCTATCATATATTTGATTGCTCATTTACCTCTGCATTCGATCTATCAATACTCTGAAATTTTATTGTTATTTTTTAAAGCTGTAAAATAAACATGGGGCCTCACTAACATGTGGGGGAATGTATGTAAAATAAATTAGGTATCATTCCTTGCACCATACCAAAGTGCACACCAATTTCTCTCTTTTCATGCCACTGTACGACTACTTGTACGGGACTGTTGATGCTACTTCGGATACTCTTTATCGAGATATACACAAAGGTGGGTCTTCCTATCTGCCTATTTTGTGGTACTTGGTACTTTTGATCAGTGATGATATAACCAGGTTTGTAACTTTTTGGGAATTCCCAATTGGAATTCAACACTGCCTTTAATTTTAAGGGTTGAAATTTGTACATTTCCGATTATAAATCTCTGCATTTGTATGATCTTTACTGATTTTCAGGCCTAAATTTATTGAGTTTTTATGACACCTAAATTTATTCAGTTTTATTACGGGCATTAATTATTTAATGGCCCACACCCATAGGCTCACCCACGGTTGACAACCTTAGGCGAGGCAGGTGAAGGAGGACGAAGCCAAGGGGAACGGCGAACGAAGGCAGGGGGAACGGCTGCCGAAGGCAGGCAGCCGAAACTGCACGAAGAAGGGCAAAGGCAGATGAAGGTAGGCAGTCGAAACCGCGCGAAGGAGAGTTCTTCGCGCGGTTTCAAGGCAGCTGACTGGAAAAAAGGAGAGGAGGAGGAAGTGAGTGATGACGTTGCAGGAGAGCATGGAGAAGAGAGATGGGCTCTGCACCGTGCTGGACCCGGAGAGAAAAAGGAAATCGTGTGTAGGAAAGGAAAAGAAAACGAATGGAGATTGCCATTTTTTTTCATTACGAAATAAGACATTGCTTTTTGCGACTCATGTGCTGTTTTTAATTTATCAGATGTAGAAAAAAAAACATTTGGAGTGCATTAATTAATTAATACACAACTACAAAATGTTAGTGGTGCATATTACGGTTAATCCTAAGCATTGCTTTTTAATCTAAGAGTCTTTAAAAAAAAGCATTTCTTTCGAGCATTGCTTTTGACTTTTTCGTGTATTTTCACAACTGTGATTTTGTAGTACGTCAGGTGGATTTAATTTCACATGTATATTATCCGATTGTTTTGAAACATGATGAAGAAAGATCAAATTGACCTTTGCTAGATTTTGGTTTTTTTTTTGCCTTTTTCAAGTTGATTTATTCGAACTGTTTTATTAAAGTGCAACAATTAATTTATGGTGTTAATCCTAGAAATTGATTTATAGGGAATGAGAAGAAAGTAGATTGCGTGTATCTGACCCATGCAACGGAGCTGCTGTCCACTTTCCATCTGCAATTTGGATTCCAAACATTTGCTGCGCAGCCATATGCAAAGAAATGGTACATGTGGATATTGTGGCCCGTTGCCTTGCTGATTATGGTGCTTGCATGGTTGTTCGCAAAGCCATTCATCGGCGCTACTCATTTCATCGGCAATAGCTTCGAACTACAAACCTGGGTGATCCCACGATACGAATTCCAGGTGAAACTAGCTATTTTATCCATTTTATTGATCGCTAATTTTCGCAATGCGGTGTTAATTAATTGAGCATCTTAGGTGATTCAAATGCATATGATCTTATTATCTATTTGGGAAGTACCACTCGCGTGGTGCCGTTGATTCCACGTTTTAAAGAAGCTATAATCTAATTTATGAACACCGAATTCCATAATGTGGTAGTAATCAATCACTCAATTTTCGATGAAAAAGCTATACTCTATATTAGTTGATCACTGAATTCGTAGTATGGTGCTCATTGTGAGGCAGCTCAGGAACACAGGAAGGCCACTATAGTTCGCCGACTCACCACCTTCAGAACACTCACAAGCACAAGGGGCACCACCAGCTTCTCTAGCTGGAAAGAAAATCAGCAAAACAGACCACACCTTTCCTCATATCCTTACTCCTTTACCCTCATCCATTCACCACTATCACACACCACATGCTCAAATTGGAAAAACAAGACACCTCTATTGCTTAATCTGCAATTTAATCAGCTGAGTACAGAGGGAAACTTACAATTGTCCAAACACAAACACAGAAAATAGTGATCGAAGCTTGTCGAGCTACAGCCTGATCACATCAGCACCTATACTGCCAAGACACAATACCCAAGGCTCTCTCTCTGGTCAGCATCCACTCTCTGCCTGCAATCGTCGCCCACACAAAACCAGCTACTCCTCTCCAGAAGGCACCCACGCCAGCTAACCTTCAACTTCAGCAGCTCCCACTCTCTGTGTGTCGTGACCAGCAGCTTCGCCAACCACCAGAGCCTCGCACAATCTCATCAGCACCACGAACCACTGCTCAACGCAGCATCACCATCTCTTGCATCCAGCCCAAGCCACATCACTCAAGGCGCCCACACCAGCCTGTATACTTGCTGAGCCCCTCAGTAGCCTCAAACTCACCAGCCTCAGCTTCCTTGTAGACACGACGGCCAGCTCTCTTCATGCTCTCCTCTCGCCAAAGTCACCCCCTTGCGCCAGTCTTTGCTTGCGTAATGCTCCCTTCACACCAGCCACGCGGCTCCCTCAGGCTTGCCGAATCACCACTTGTCTTTGTTTGACTTCAGCACCCTTCCTCTTGCGCTGGCAGCTAGGCCACCCACTTCAAGGTAGTCTCAATACCCGCCACCTTTTGACGCCAACACGTCGGCTTCCACCAGCCGTTGCCTTCACACAGTTGCCAGCCGTCACAAAGGTGGCCTACTTCCACATCTAGCGCTCTGTCGCCAGCAGCCAGCTACACCAAGCTCTTATCTGGCCTTTGTCTCTGCAGAATCCCCAGCCAGGCTCTCTCCCTCTGGACCCGGTTCCTTTTTTACTCGGCGACCCTCTGCTTCAAGGCGGCCCCTTCACTTTTTACGTGCCCACCTAGTCGCCTCCAGCCTTCAACTGCACTCTTGCTCTCCTCTTTCACCCCTCCGATACTGTGCCTCTCCTATACAATCACCAGCTCGTCTCCAATACCAGTAGGCTGCCTGCGTCTTCACGTCAGCTGCTGCTGCAGCATCCCCCCAGGCATCGCCTTCCTTCACCTCGGCTTCACCAGCCCGTCTCCAATACTTAGGCGGCCAACTATTCTGCTCTCTTCGCTGATCTGGCTGCGCTCCAGCCTTTCTCTCCGCAGCGCCTCCTCTGCTGGCTTCTGCACTCTCCAAGCATCTCCCCTTTTTTCCTGCTTTTTCCAGAGGGCGCCCCGGTCTCCTTGTTCTTCACGCCTTCGCACTTCTCCACCAGCTTCTAGATGGCGAGTTGGCAGCCACAAAGAGCTTCCACTTTGCTCTTTGTTATTGGCCATGTGATATAGTATATTTATTATTATTTTTTTAAAGCTCTAAAATGATGGCCACACTAGCAACAACAAGGCTCCTCCTCTCACACGACGATCCACAACTTTCCAAAACCATATGAGAGCTGCCCACCGCTCATCATCATCAGCATCATCATACCAAACCCGATAATTTTCCAGTCGTCGGTGGCCTGCTTTAGTAACCATCTGCACACCGCACTGTTGCCATAAACTTCCAGATCTCCAGTGTCTGCTCCCAAAAAAACACGTGCATAAACCAACTCACAACAAAACCACTCAGCCTGTACATTTTCCAGGGCATTCAAGGCAAAGTTTTATTGCACACCATGCGTCCCATATGTACACGGACTCAAAACACCTTTACAAAAAAATGCCTGACATACTTTGCCCAACCCCCAGCCTGCTGAATCATTCATGATCAGCAGTAAAAAGCATTTCAAGACCTAAATCCATATCCAAAAACTGCCCTTCATCTGTAATCACATCTTCAGACACTGCATCCTGCACAATCACCATCAAACGTGCATAATATTTCTTCAGCCTGTATCCATTTACCCTGGAAGCATGTAAAGTCCCATCTAAATCTGCCAATTGATAGGTACCATTTGCAAATCCTTGCATCACCAAGAAAGGTCCTTCCCACTTAATTTGGAACTTCTTATGAAAGGAATTATCCAGCCTGCTATTATACCAAGTCATTCTTCATAATTCCCTTGCTTTTAATCTTCTTGTTGAACTTCTCCAACGTCCTTGCCTGCATATCTTCATAATGCTTCAAAGCATTATCCCTGTTCAGCTGTGTTTCTTGTAAATATATCAGCCGCTCTTTAAGGGCATCTTTAGGCTCTTCCAAAAGCTTTTCCAACATTTTAACAGCTGGTATCTCCACCTCAATAGGCAATAAGGCTTCTTTCCCATAAACAAGATGAAATGGAGTGAAACCAGTACCAGTTTTAATAGCTGTCCTGTATGCCCACAAGGCAGCATGCAACTCCAGATCCCAATTCTTGCCTTGTTGCTCTATCACCTTAGATAAAATCTTGATCAATTCACCATTGAAACGCTCATTCAAGCCATTACACTATGGATAGTAAGGTGTGGTAAAACTGCGACTGATCTTCATTTTTGTACACAAATAATCCATAAGCTCTGCTCTGAAACCTGGACCCTGATCAGAAAGTAATTCCAATGGCACACCAAATTTACAACAGATGTCCTGATATACAAAGCCTCGATCCACATGCTTAAGACTCCAAGCTTCAAATTCCTTCAACAAACCTTTAATCTTGAAACACATTTCTTTGAGTAACATATTCTTTGACTTCCAAACTCCCAATACCTGTTTTACCACAAGCAATGCATCTCCTCGAATGCAAATTCTGTGTACACCATGCTTCAAGCATATTTGCAATCCAACTTCCAAAGTCAGATACTCCGCTTCATTGTTGCTATGTGCATCCACTTTAACACCCTTCTTAAAAACAAGGCAACCCTGTGGATCATAAAGCACCAAACCTCTTGAGGCTGCATCATGGCTTTTCCTGTAAGAACCATCAAAATATAATAAGTGTGCATTCACCAATTCAGCTACATCCTCAACTGGCTTCTTGATGGTTTCCTCCTTTATAAGAAGAGGACTCTCCTTATATGTCAGTAGATCAGCTAAGGTAGCCCTGGTACTCTCTTCCACCAAGAATGAGAAAGTAAATTCCTGCAACTCAATCACCCACTTCATCATAGCCTTAGATAAATTTGTGCCATTTATCAACTGAGGCAAAAAAGTGTAGCTCGTCAAAAACACAAAGGGGCAGGGCAACAAGTAATGGCGGAACCGCCTACATGCATACATCACACTAACCATAACAAGTTCCACCTCTGATAGCAACCTTTCTCTGGCAAGTTTTACTCTGCTAGCACAGTAGACTGGTTGCATATAATGTGATTCTTTCCCCTTCTGTAACAACATAGCTCCAATAGCATCTTCACCTACTGAAGGATTGACATAAAATACCTGTTCCCAATTAGGCGCCTGCGTTGTAGGGATAGCTCCCAACACCTCTTTCACTTTCTGGAAAACTACCTCACACTCCTCCGTCCAATGCAAAGGATCATGCTTTGCTGCTTGCTGCAAAGGATATAACAACTGTGAAGATAGAGAAATGAAACGAGCCATATACTTCACCTTTTGCACAAAAGTAGCCAGTTGCCTTGTATTCTTTGGTGTAGGAAGAAGAAGAAGAGACTTGACTTTATCAGGATCTGGATCAATACCATTCTCTGAAATAACATGGCCCAAGAGCTTCACCCTTGGTTGAGCTAAAAAACACTTTTTTGGATTTAATTGACCACCACACTCATCATAACGCTGAAAAACTGTAGCCAGCTTATCACAATGCTCTTGCCTGGAGCTGTATATACAAAAATCATCAATAAAATCTTTCACAAACTTGTTCAAAAAAGGAGATAATACCCAATTTTCCCTTCTTTGATAGTAGGCTGGTCCATTCATCAACCCAAAAGGAAGAACTTTGTAGCAGAAACATCTCCACAGTGTAATGAAAGTTGTCTTACGCTGATCTTCTTCTGCAATCTTTAACTGGAAATAACCTGAATACCCATCACAAACACTATACCTTTCATATCCAGCTACAGTATCCAAGATCTCATCCAAAAAGGGTAGGGGGTAAGAATCCTTCTTTGTAGCAGCATTCAAAGGCTTGAAATCCACACATATACGCCACTTGCCATCTTTCTTTGGACTCACCACTGTAGGACTTACCCACTCAGCTGTATCCACTGGTGTAATGAAACCTGCACTCAACAGCTTATCAACTTCCTCTCTCAGGGCCTGCATTTGTTCTCGTCCCATCCTGCGAAGCTTCTGCCTAACTGTTTTTACACCTTCTTTCAATTCAATCCTCAAATCTGGCCCTTTAAATCCTCGAATCTCCCTATAAGAAGCGATGAACAATTCTGGAAAATGAGACAGCATATTAACATATCTAACCTTTTCTCCACTCGAGAGATCCGGACTCAGCATTCCTTCAATCAGCTCCTGCTTCTTCTTCACTTCTATCTTTGGCTGCATTAATTCCTCGATCACTTCATATGACCCCATAATATCTTCTCCCTTAGCACCCACTTCATGCACTTCTTTATCTTCATCACCTTGTTGCTCTGATATTAGGAAAGCCACATCTGCCTCTTCTCCACTAGAAGCAGTGGTCGATGAATCCATCTCTGATTCAGAAGTAGTGGTGGTAGTTTCCTCTTCACTTGAATCTTGTGGCCTCTCCCACACATCATTCAAAGATCTCCTACTATGCATCTCAAAAGATTTTTTATTACCCTGCTTATCATGCAAAGAAATGGTCCCATACCTCCAGTCTTGTACTGCACCCACCACTCGCAACCAAGGTTGTCCAAGAATAATTGGAAAAGCACCAAGACCCGCAGGCATCACATGAAAATCTACAGTAGCTTTGACATTAAAAGCTTCAATTTCCAATTCCTTTATCATACCAAGACATTTTACCTTTTGATGATTAGCCATCCTGATTCGAAACCCAGAAACCCCAGACACCCTCAAGCCTGACTGCTCCACACATGATTGGGTAATCACATAGATTTGAGCTCCTCCATCTATATAGGCCTGACCAAGGTTCCTACCTTTACTCCACACCTCCACAATAGGGCAAATATCTGGAAGCTCTTCTAAAGATAGTACTTTGACTGACTTCTTCCCTGACTCCTTTTCCATTGGATTCACAAGTCCCTTCCATTGCCTTCTCAATTTTGGCACCATCTCTACCAACTGCCCAAAGGTGATGTTGGCCTTCCTGTTCACCAAATCAGATTTCAAGTCATAGCTGGTTTGCCCATCCCCCAGTGGGAAGTCTGACACCTGGAACCTTCTACGAGGCTTCCGTTTCCTTTTAGCTTTCACATCTTCTCCTTCCTGCTGCTTTCCCTTCTTACGACTGGGTCCGGCCACCCCTTTTCCTTCTCTTTCATCTGTTGTGCGCTTGCCAATAGGCATCACATCCCCTTCTTCTCTCACCTAAACATTCTCCAGAGTAACAACATTCATGACCTTTGCCTTCCCCTTCTCCTCAGCTGTGATTCCATTGGGGCCTGCTTGATCCCTGATATCAATACCATAATCATTTGACCTGTCAGGTAACTATGAAGGTAGTGGGTACATATCACCACCCATTCGCTGAGGCTTATCACAATCTGTACTCAGATGACTAAGCTCACCACAGTTCTAGCATGTAGGGATGAAACGACGGCCCCTACCGCGACCACGTCCATACCCTGCTTGTCCATCTCCCCCTTCAGGATTATTGCCCCGGCCTCTACCACGTCCACCACCTGTACTTCCCATTAAATTTAAACTCAAATTCTTCATAAGATCAACCATCTGTTTCATATCCTGTCGCAATCCCTCATCAGAACCTGCAGGAACCATAGGTACTCCTTGACTAGCTTGTGGCACCATCTGCATAGCTTGGGCCTCAGTGGGCTTCATCCTCTCAATCACTGCATTCATGGGTGTAGCCTCCACTCTACGAATCTCCGGCTGTGCTACAACTGGAATCATCCCCAGCTGATTCATCCGCTGCAGCTTCCAGTCTTTTGATTTAGCAATTTCTACCGCATCCTCATAAGACCTAGGCTTTTTCAATTCCACTTTCCAGCGAATACTCCTCTTAAGCCCGGCTACAAACTTGTTTTTCTTCATCATGTCAGGGGGTACCTGATCTTCCCCTAAAGCCCTGCATAAAGTTTCCCACAACAAAGAAAATTTCTTGATATAATCATCAATTGATTCCAACTCACCTTGTGTCAGAGCTTGCACCTCATGCCAAACCTTGTCGGGGTCTTCTACCTTCCTGAACCTGTTGCTAAGTGCTGTCTTTAATCCATTTTCAGTCATATCAAGATGTGGAACAGCAACCCTCAATGACTCCTCATAAGCCCTATACCAGGTCCTTGCATCCCCTTTCAAACAAATGCTCAGTAGCCGCAACACCTGTACCGACTCATTAATATGGTTGCTTATGCATGCAACCTCCATTCTTTCCAAGAATTCTGCCACATCCTCATTAGGGCTACCATAAAACTTTGGATAAGACATCATTTTAACCCCCAAACTTCACCTCAGATCCAAGAAAACTCCTTCCCTGAAACTCTCAATTCCTAGGGCACACACCCTGATAAACTGAAGACAATGCCAGAGCAACTCCTCAGTGGGGGCACCAGAAAGATGTGAGGCAGCTCAGGAACACAGGAAGGCCACTATAGCTCGCCGACTCACCACCTTTAGAACACTCACAAGCACAAGGGGCACCACCAGCTTCTCTAGCTGGAAAGAAAATCAGCAACAGACCACACCTTTCCTCATATCCTTACTCCTTTACCCTCATCCATTCACCACTATCACACACCACAGGCTCAAATTGGAAAAACAAGACACCTCTATTGCTTAATCTGCAATTCAATCAGCTGAGTACAGAGGGAAACTTACAATTGTCCAAACACAAACACAGAAAATAGTGATCGAAGCTTGTCGAGCTACAGCCTGATCACATCAGCACCTATACTGCCAAGACACAATACCCAAGGCTCTCTCTCTGGTCAGCATCCACTCTCTGCCCCTGCAATCGTCGCCCACACAAAACCAGCTACTCCTCTCCAGAAGGTGCCCACGCCAACTAACCTTCAACTTCAGCAGCTCCCACTCTCTGTGTGTCGTGACCAGCAGCTTCGCCAACCACCAAAGCCTCGCACAATCTCATCAGCACCACGAACCACTGCTCAACGGAGCATCACCATCTCTTGCATCCAGCCCAAGCCACATCACTCAAGGCGCCCACACCAGCCTGTATACTTGCTGAGCCCCTCAGTAGCCTCAAACTCACCAGCCTTAGCTTCCTTGTACACACGACGGCCAGCTCTCTTCATGCTCTCCTCTCGCCAAAGTCACCCCCTTGCGCCAGTCTTTGCTTGCGTAATGCTCCCTTCACACCAGCCACGCGGCTCCCTCAGGCTTGCCGAATCACCACTTGTCTTTGTTTGACTTCAGCACCCTTCCTCTTGCGCTGGCAGCCAGGCCACCCACTTCAAGGTAGTCTCAATACCCGCCACCTTTTGACGCCAGCACGTCGGCTTCCACCAGCCGTTGCCTTCACACAGTTGCCAGCCGTCACAAAGGTGGCCTACTTCTACATCTAGCGCTCTGTCACCAGCAGCCAGCTACACCAAGGTCTTATCTGGCCTCTGTCTCTGCAGAATCCCCAGCCAGGCTCTCTCCCTCTGGACCCGGTTCCTTTTTTACTCGGCGACCCTCTGCTTCAAGGCGGCCCCTTCACTTTTTACGTGCCCACCCAGTCGCCTCCAGCCTTCAGCTGCACTCTTGCTCTCCTCTTTCACCCCTCCGACTGTGCCTCTCCTATACAATCACCAGCTCGTCTCCAATACCAGTAGGCTGCCTGCGTCTTCACGTCAGCTGCTGCAGCATCCCCCCAGGCATCGCCTTCCTTCACCTCGGCTTCACCAGCCCGTCTCCAATACCTAGGCGGCCAACTATTCTGCTCTCTTCGCTGATCTGGCTGCGCTCCAGCCTTTCTCTCCGCAGCGCCTCCTCTGCTGGCTTCTGCACTCTCCAAGCATCTCCCCTTTTTTCCTGCTTTTTCCAGAGGGCGCCCCGGTCTCCTTTTTCTTCACGCCTTCGCGCTTCTCCACCAGCTTCTAGATGGTGAGTTGGCAGCCACAAAGAGCTTCCACTTGGCTCTTTGTTATTGGCCATGTGATATAGTATATTTATTATTATTTTTTTAAAGCTCTAAAATGATGGCCACACTAGCAACAACAAGGCTCCTCCTCTGACACCACGATCCACAACTTTCCAAAACCATATGAGAGCTGCCCACCGCTCATCATCATCAGCATCATCATACCAAATCCGACAATTTCCCAGTCGGTGGCCTGCTTTAGTAACCATCTGCACACCGCACTGTTGCCATAAACTTCCAGATCTCTAGCGTCTGCTCCCAAAAAAACACGTGCATAAACCAGCTCACAACAAAACCACTCAGCCTGTACATTTGTCAGGGCATTCAAGGCAAAGTTTTATTGCACACCATGCGTCCCATATGTACACGGACTCAAAACACCTTTACAGAAAAGTGCCTGACACTCATCAATTGCTCAAATTCCCGATGGGAAAGCAATAATCTTACTGATCAGGTACTAAATAATAATTGCTCAAATTGTGGCAAAAATGCTATAAATATTTTGATCACTAGATGCCGTGGTGAGTGCCAGGTTAAGAAAAAAGCTAGAAGAGTTAAAAAGAGTTCCGTGCTGATTGATTAAGTGCAGCTCTATATCATTTCACTCAAATCAATTAAATAATTCTCTGATGTGTGCAGTACACTATGCGTTCCGAGAAAGCAAGGATTAATGGTTGGGTCAGAGATTGTATCTTGCAAGCTCAACAAGCGGGTGCTAAAGTGATTGCTTTGGCATTGCTAAACAAGGTAATCATCTGCATATACTCTAAAAGCGCACCATTGCTTTTGAAAAAGATTTAGATTGGCCACCCGTTCCCACACACCCTCTGAGTATTTTGTTTTTTTTTAATATAATAATGTTACTTTTATTCCCTTTTTAATACTTTGTTTTTAAAAAATATAATAAAGTTCCTTTCATTCCTTTTTTAATAGTTTTAAAAAAATATAATAAAGCTCGTTTCATTCCTTTTTTAATACATACAAGTCTCATAAAAAAAGAAAAAGATTTATATATTTAAATTCTTTTGAAAAAGATAATACTTCTAAATCCTTGGAAATAGTAGGTTCTAAATCTAGTACTTCTAAATCCTTGGAAATAGTACTTCTAAATCCTTGGAAAGGGCAAGTACTATTATTTAGAAATATAGACACTCTAAAGGGCACGTAGTACTAATGTATGTGGGTTAGTATTAATTTATGTGGTGTAAAAACAATGGTTGTTTGGTTGGCTAATGTGATTAAAACCAAACCAAATTGGTGAATGAAATGTGGATGTGTGATACAGGATCGAAAATTGGATATGGATGAGAAATTCATGTACAAGCAAGGAGAGAGTATTCCCATTGTGACAGGGGAGGCTTTGGCGGCAGCGATTGTTGTCAAGGAGGTGGTGGCCAAGACGGATGTGGAGGAGGTTTTCCTGACTCCTACTGATTCTAGGGTCGGCCGTGCCATCGCCATTTACCTGTGCGAGCATGGGATTAGAGTCTTGGTAATATGCACATCATTCATGTTAGACACTACTAATCAATCATTAACATCAATTAATCTTTCACATCACATCCTCCACAATTTTCATACCCTGCATGAAGGTGTTGCTATATATAAATCAAATCAAATCGAGCTCATGTTTTGATGATGATGAATCCTTTTAATATTGTGTTGTGTTTTTTTTTCAAATTCTTTCCTCTTTAGGCTCTCTCTCCCTTCAAGGACCAGCTGCAGAATCTGCGGCAGCAGATTGCCCCAAAGTTTCAACAGAATCTTGTACATGCAACCCATTATGGAGCTGGAAAAAGCTGCAAGGTGAGCCTTAAATGTATGTGCGTGATGCGTGTGTGCACGCATGTATATGCAGTATATGGATCACATTACGATTGTAAGTGCATTTATGAACGTGTACATACTATAAATGTGCATGTTTGTATGTATATCCACTATATGGATGTATGTATTACGTGTGTGTCTGTCTACATGTAGGTATGTATATAGATGTTATGTTGATGTGTTTAATGTACGTTTTTTTAATATTTATTTATTTATTTTTTTGGTATAGAATCACACGTAATAAAAAGATGAATCTTTTTATACATTATAAAAATAAAAATATGAATTATAATGAAAATATGAATCTTTTTATACATGTACATACACTTATATCAGTGCACGTTCGTATATATCTTATCTTTTTATCTTATTGCGTTTATATGCTTTCTTAAGATCTTTTTATTTTATCTTATCATTTTTATGTCAATGCACGTTTATATTTTTATCTTGTAATGTTTGAATGACTTGAGATAAAATTTCATGATTGAAAAATATGGGAAAAAAAGCTTTGTTTTTTTTAAGAGGAAAGTTTTCCTTTGTTTCTTTCTTGAAAAATGGTTGAAATACTAATTAATTGGGAGATTTGAAATAAAAATATCAGTCTCTCTCAACAACAGTCTCTAACCATAGCTGTTACTTGGGGAAAGGCTCGAATTAGCATAACTTTACGTTGGGAGCATGCATTAGAAATTGATTGTGCGTGACGCCTTTTAAACAGCAACTATGCCTACGTCCCATGTAGACTAGGGAAAGAAGACGCTAGCAGGCTCGAACACGATTGATTAGGTCGTTCTGAAATGATTTGCCAAAGTTCCTACACTATGATGGCTAACCCTGTGGAAAGTGTGTGCACATGGCGCTACGTTCCTTGATCAAATTTGGTAAGGCGGGACTTGAGAGGAACACGGTGGCAAGACAGAGCTTGAGGGCGCGCGATTTTGAATCTGAGCAGGGTACAAGCTTCACAGAGGGCACGTATCTATTTGGCCGCTAGAGTCCTCGAGCGACGAATGCGGGCAGAGACCCGCACGAACGCGGGCATGCGTTCAAAGCGGTGCTGAAGGTATGGACTCAAGCCAACTAAGATTTGCAGAAAAAGTGCAAAGTGGGTGTTTTTTAGAACAAGTTAAAGCTGTCCTCCTCCAACGTGAGTTGGCTCAAGACCTAGGTAAAATGTCTGCCAAGGTCTCAGAGGGGAAGAAAGTTCTGTATGCAGGCAAGGAGTTATCACTGGGCAAGACCCTCGCAAGACCCTCAATGAACTTCACAAAGCCATGGCATGTGGACTGTACCTATATGTCATGGGGAAGCCACCATCTGAGGAGGAGTTTAAAAGATGGTTCCAGGAAGTGTATGGGGGTAAGGTTACCTTGCACAGGTTCCACTTTGCAGCAGGCAAAGGCTTCTTCTAGGAAACAGTGGAATCAGAAGGGCAAAGAGATAATGTCCTTGCTACAGTTGCTGCCTTCAAAGGGAACATTGTTTGTAACTCCCTCCCTTGGACCCCTGCCCCCATCAAGACTGAACAGGTTCTATTACACCGATGTCCAATATGGGTCGAATTCCCAGGTCTTCCCTATTACTTCTAGGACCAGGTTAGGGAATTGGCTAGTGCATTGGGTAAGGTTCTCCATGTCCCCACAGAGGGCATGTAACAGAGCAAAGCAACTAAGAGAAAGCATGCATCCTCTGGGACAGGAGGCAAGAGATCCTAGACTTCTTGCAATTCAACATGGCTTTAGAGTGGATGTGGAGGTTCACTTCCAACCATTCCCTAACTCCTACTTCATATGCAAAGGGCAAGGTCACTTTGCAAAGGACTACCCCTCAGAACAACAAGCTCAAGGCAAGGTCCCACCACCACAACCAAAACACAAAGAAGATAAGGAGGAGGGCTCAGTTGATCAGAGCAAGGCCCCAACCCCTGCAACACAAGAGGTGTCCAAGGAAGGTGGAAAAGACTCCAATGTACAACAAAGTGCAAGTACATCTAAAGGAGCTCAAACCCCTAAAGCTCCTGCTAAGGAGAAGGATACAGATGAGAGGAAAGCCTCAAATCATAGGAGGCTCAACAGCAAGCCCTCAAGTAATGCAAAGCTACCTTTGCAAGCAAGACATTACTAACAAGCATAAAGACAAAGTTAACCTCAAGAAAGAGGCAAGAAGCAGAAATAGATCCTTTGCAGTACTGTTGGAGTGTAATGAGGATGACAATTCACCCCCAAATAGCCCTATCAGTAAGTGAAATGTACTCGAAGTTTATATCCATGGCCTCATGGAACATCAGAGGCTTATGCTCACAGGAGAGACAAGGTTATGTCAGAAGGTTGCTTTTATCTAAGAGATTTGATATTTTAATGTTGCAAGAGACCAAGCTAGGGCAAACCTAGTTGAATGTCAAAACCCATGAGTGCATAGTCAGCAAGGCTGACAGGGGTTCTGGTGGTTGTATGATGTTGATTAATAAGAAATTGCCCATTACTGACATTATGTATTCAGATTGTGAAAGAATGATTGCATGTAAGGTTGTGATTGAGGGCTCTGAAATAGGGCTAGTTAATGTATATGCCTCCAATGTGGAAATGGAAAGAAGGCAGATGTGGGAACTGCTGGCCAATATGGACTGGGATGTCCCTACTCTTTTTGGAAGGACTGGAATTTCGAGTCACCCCAAGATGACCCCCCATTGTAGTGGAAAGACTGGACAGAGAATCATGATGTCATAGACCTTGCCATGATGGAAGGATGTAGTGCATTAAAGGCGCCAACATGGAGCAATACGCAGATACAAGGTGGTTATGTGGCCAAAAGACTTGATAGACTGTATGCATCTGACCAAGCCTCATGGCTTAAACACGATATAGAAGGCAATCTTATGCACTCACACACTGTTTCAGACCACACTCCTCTGAGGGGGGTGACATTTAGATGCAAAGTACAGAGAAGAGTCGGAAATGGTCCCCCTTTGTTCAAGTTCAATGTTTCATTCTTGAAGGACAAAGGGTTCTGTGAAGGACTAAGAAAGGTCTATGGTTAGAGGCAAGGGAGGTAGGCAGTGACCCACAGAAGATTGGAAACTGCTGTCCAAGCTATCACAGAGTATGCTAAGAGAGAAGGGAAGAAAAGAGCTACAACCAGGAGGGAGGAGGAAAGTGGCTTGGAGAAGGCACTCATGTGCATCAAGGCAATATGCAACTCTCAGCCCCCTGATCCTTATATGCTCCAAATGCTTCATAACCTTGAGGACTATGCAATAAGAATTGAAGCTAGGAAGGCGGAGTCAGCCAAAGTACAAACATGCTTATACCAGCTTAAGGTTGGGGACACTCCAAGCAGGGTGTTCTTCAAGTCTCTTAGGGCCAAGAAGGATGATGACCTTATCACTGCAGTCAAGGACTTGGATGGTAGGATTACAGAAAATGAGGAGGAGATAAGACAGCTCTTTGTTGATAGCCTCTCCAACATTGTAGGCACAACATTGGACACATTAGGTGACTATCAAGAGAAATTACAATAGTTTTTGGAGCCTGTACATGATGACATCACTGAGGAAAAAGGCACGTACTGGGTAAACCTTTTTTCCCTTATGAGGTTGAATTTGTCATCAAGTCTTTGAATAAAGAAAAGGCCCCAACGAGTGCTAGCTCATCTGGTAGAGCGTTGGTCTCTACTCCCAAGGTCTTGTGTTCAAGTCTTGGGGGCCTCGTTAGGTTACCTACCCTTGATGAGTTGATTATAAGCATGTACGATGGGTTCGGTAGCCCTCACCCGGCGAGACCGCCTCCACCTCATGGAGGCTGGGTGCATGTGCGTTTCTAAAATTTCCTGTACCTTCAGAAAAAAAAAAAGGGCCCCAAGCCTTGATGGTTTGCAGGCTGAAGTGCTTCAAGAAATGGTGCCCTATGCAGTAGATGACAACTAATCTACAGTTTGGGCATTTATGGGGAGATCGCCACCTGTTATTATGTGGCTGATGCAGCATTTAAAGCCACGCCTGTACATTGAATGCGAGGCACAAGGCACTCTACGACAGTGGGCAGGGCTGTAGAGAGGAGAAAGTCCACATTCACACTGGGCACACTACTCGAGTCCGGGACACGGGTCCCCATCATCGCCTTAAATGCACTCGACACTTGTCGTGGCGTGGCTGGTGTTGCTTTAACTGAGCGCATCAGCCCCCCATCCACCCTCGACTCGCATATAACACGTCACTCAAGCAACAAAGACGTACACTATTTTGATAGATGTCCGCCTCTTTAGTATTTACGTGCTATTAAAAAAATGCTTTTTTTCTACAACAAATACAAATACCTTGATTTCATTTATTTATTTATGAGCTTGAGGTTTTGCAGAGAGAGATGGTTTAGGGTTAGGGTTCTTTGCTGCATGCCCTCCACGCGCCAGTCTGCTGGGTGTCCTCCACGTGCCTGTTTGCGTGCCCTCCACACGCCCGTTTACTGCGGTCTTATTAGTCTACTGCATGCCCTCCATGCGGCCTGTCCTCAATAGAGGCGGTTACCTACCAAGATCCGCATAGATGTCATCACTAGTTTTACCTAGTGGGCATGGAAACCATATTCTTCTTTATAATTGGAACAAAATTACATTTTGAAGATAAAGATCCTCACCACTATAGTAGTAGTAAGTTAGATATTTGTAGCATGTATATGGTAATATTGTGTGAACATAGGCTAATAATGGGTCATGACACTTTTTTTCTCTTTAGGAGGTTTTTTGCCTGGAGCATATGTACGCACTCTTATGAGTGTATAAGTGACCTTATTATGTCACTTCACTTGCCCTTCACTCATTCTCATCAATCTACTTTGAGTGTTGTGCTTCCATCCATCTCTGCTTTCTTGTTGTATGTGTGTTGCTGATATCCATCTAGACATCCCATGGGAGTGTTAGCTCGATTTTTTTTAAATTTTGGATTTTTTGCACAATAGCAACATCATCGTTTAGTGTGCAAGTAGGGCCATCATTATCTTTAACATCGTATCTTCAAGTTTATCTTTAACAACTTCAATAGCATCGTCAACATTATTATCGATTTCTACATTCCTCCTAAGTATCATTTCCACACACTTCCACACTCTACACTCTATAAATTTTCACATTCTTTGCAGGTTTCCATAGTCATCAGTGATCTATTGGGGCAACCATTTTGATTACATTCATCTACTGGGGCAGCCATTTTGATTACATTCAGTGGGAATTGACGATACTTGTAATTTAGGTAGTTAGGATATTTGCATTCTGTGTCGTTATTACAAATTAGTTATTTGCAGGGAGAATGGCAGGCAATGATTTATTTGGGATTCTTTCCAAATACCCACTAAGGATAAGCTTGAAGGGACCAATTACCTGTTGTGGTGCTATATATGATTACGCCATGTATTGGTTGATAAAGGGCTTTAGAATGTTGTTAATAGCATTGAGGCATACCTTATCTCACTAGCACAATAGCAAAATAAGGTACTTTGGATGGTGATACAAGTTTTGATATAACTGTGGTATCTGCCCTTTACACCTCCCAGGTGGGATGGTAGGGATGCACAGGCACATGCATTAGTGGCACTGTCAGTAAAAAGAAGCATTATTTCTTATAGAATGCTCATGTAAAGCATGCTTGGGATGCACTTGCTACACTTTACTAGGTGTGTAACAAGGTATGAGTGGTATGTTTATGTGAATAGTTAGAGTCTGAGCATATGAATGAGGGAGATTTAATGGATGAGTTCCTCACAAGAATTAAAGATCTCAAGGAGCACTTGGCATGTATTGATGAGACCTATCCGAATAGTTATTTGGTATCTACTATTCTCATAGCTCTACCGGATTCATACGAGGGCTTTGTATCTACACTTTTGTATCTACACTTTAGCTCATGATGAAGGGTAATCCCAAACCATTGATCAGTTGATTACAGTTCTCTTACAAGAAGAGCAATCTTGGAAAAACCGAACTTGTATGCATGTGGGAGATCAAGCATTTGCTACCAATCAAAAAAGTAAAGGAAAGGCCTTTTCTTAGGCTGGTGGCTATAATAGTGATAAACCTAAGAATAAAGGCAAATGTAACTACTATTAGAAGCCAAACCATTACATCAATAAATGTAGAAGAAGGTTGGAGAAGGAAAAGAAGAAAAAGTCAGGCATGGCTGTGTGGCTATGCATCAGTACCAAAAGCTGAAAAGGAGTTAGTAAACTATACACATGATGAAACGTAGAAGTCGTTATGCACTACATCTATGGTTCTTCTATCCATGACTTATGCATGCCAACAGTGAGATAGATCAACATGTCTGGTACTTTGATAGTGGTGCTAGCAACCACATTACTTCTCAACATGTCTGGTACTTTGATAGTGGTGCTAGCAAGCACATTACTTCTCAACATGATTTATTTTCCTCACTTGAGTCTTCTCTTTAAGGAGGAATAATCACATGTGCAAACAAATCCTCGTATCTAGTAAAAATAGTTGGTAACGTTGTTCTCATCACTACTGCAAATGGTGGAACAATCACTCTCTCAGAAGTTTTATTTGTGCTAGGAATAAAAAAGAACTTACTATGTCAGTCTCTACTATTGCTAGGGTAGGCCTAGTGGTTAGATTTATTGATTAATTTTTCTTCCACTGGAACTTCTTGGAATTATCCTTATCCTTAGAAGATGTGTTTGAATTATTCTTCCACTTGAATTTCTCACCTTTATCCTTGGTGATGATAAGAGCCTAATCATTGCACTAGAACTAATAGATACATTCTTTCTATATAGACTGCTCCTCTGCAACAACAATAAGTTAACAAGATCCTTGTAGGTAAGAGGGTTTGCATGAAGCCTCAGCTCTATCAATTTTATTTCTCAAACTCTTTGCAATCCAACTGTCAAAGAGAGGGAATCTAGAATCTGTCTCTCCACTTACACACTCTCTCTCAATCTCTCCCTCACCTCAATTAGCAATCACAAGACTTGAACCATGCAAGATTAAATCTACATGTACTCTCACACACTCACTCAAGTATGCAAGCAAGCAAGCAAGATTCATAGCCCGAGATAGACATACAAGAAAATGGAAGCAATAAGAGATATGAAATCGCAAGACAATACAAGTAGAGGAGGTCTTGAATCTTGATCTCCAAAGTAGATTGTATTACTCAGAATGTCTTTACAAACCTCCACAAGTCACTTATATACAATGGGGTTATCCTAACTACCCACACTTATGGGTGGCCCATTACTAGCTCTCTTCTATTTACAAGCCTTATATGGATGTCTTCAATTACAAGGTTGGACCCTTCACCATATGGAGAGTGAGATTCCTAAGCTAGGGTGGGGACCACATCATGTGTATGGAAGAAGTGGTAACAATCCCCCCTATCTAGACTAGCTTCAGTCTTCAGAAGCGTTTTTCTAAATACCATAGGGTTAGTAGAAAAATTTGAAAAGATACAAGGGAGAAGAGAGCTTGAGATCTTGCAAGCACACACACACTCACAAAACCCTAAAAGAGAACACACAAGGTGGTGAGGCTGAAAATCTTCTTCTTCTTCACATAACACATACAAGGAT
Source organism: Cibotium barometz (assembly GCF_041138505.1). Taxonomy (NCBI): domain Eukaryota; kingdom Viridiplantae; phylum Streptophyta; class Polypodiopsida; order Cyatheales; family Cibotiaceae; genus Cibotium; species Cibotium barometz. Next base: position 24,696,083 of record NC_141087.1, read on the forward strand.
AAGAGTACACACAATGAAAAGGTACTCAACCAAATACATACTAGGGTTCTCTATAGTGTGAACCCAACTAAATGAGCTGGCGCTATAACTATGCCAGTCTCTAGAATGGCTGTCACACAGCCTGTCATCCCACTGGCCGCATATCACCCATGATCTCACCAACCATGCCAGTGGTGTAAGTGTGGGGCCTATCCCCCAGGCGGGTCTTCAGTGTCCACCACCTCACTAGATGAGCTCGATATCTCAACACTCCCCCTCGAGCTCAACTCCATCTCATGTACACCAAGCGAAGCCCTGAATATCTGCTTCTCTATACCCAATGCTTTGGTGAAGATGTCAGCTACCTGATCCTGTGTGGTGCTGACATAAACAAGATCAACGTCTCTTGTGCCAAAACCTTCTCTCTGACAAAATGGTAGTGGACCTCTATATGCTTCGTGCAAGCATGAAAAACTGGGTTCCTGGCCAACTGTATACTGCTAATGTTGTCACAGAAAATGACAACTTGTCTATCCACCACTGATAGACTCGAATCTGCAAGTAGCTTTCTCAACCAAGCTACCTCACATGCTACCATAGTAGCACCTCTGTACTCGGCCTCTGTACTGGATAGAGCAACCATAGGCTGCTTCTTGCTGCTCCAAGTCATAGCAGCACTCCCCAAAGAAAACATGAAGCCACTAGTAGATCTTCTATCTGAGATACTACCAGCCCAATCAGCATCTGTGTACCCATGTACACATATCTCTGTCTCCTAGTTTCATAAAATAGTCCACAATGCAAAGTAGACCTCACATACCTTAGTATGCATCTCAATGCATCCAAATACGGCTTCCGAGAGGAACCTGCATAAACTGACTCACCAACCTAACACTATAGCTCAAATCTGGCCTGGTGATCGTCATGTAGATCAAGCTTCCTACTATGCGCCTAGTAGGATCCTCCCTGAATCTGCACACTCAACTTGCCATTCTGATCCAATGGCACTGAGATAGGCTTACAGCCTGTCCTACCATAATTGGACAACATGTCCAAGCCATACTGTCTCTACAGTGATCCAATACCATGTGGTCACCTAATCACCTCAATGCCCAAGAAATATTTGAGCTCCCCCAGATCCTTCATCTCAAACTTCTGTCTAAGCAAGATCTTTACATCAAAGATCTCTGCATCATGGTCCCCCGTATAATGATCAGGTCATCTACATAGATGACAACAAGCACAACCCCTCTATCACTGTGTCTCACATACAGCGAGAAATCTGCATTGGCTATATGAAAGCCAATAGTGACAAGATATTCAGAAATCTTGTCACACCATGCTCTTGGTGCTTGTTTTAAGCCATACAAGGCTTTCTTCAACCTGCAAACATGCTCGGGGTGACTCACATCCTTATAACCAGGTGGCTGAAACATATACACCTCTTCCTGCAAACATGCTCGGGGTGACTCACATCCTCATAACCAGGTGGCTGCAACATATACACCTCTTCCTGAAAATCCCCATGCAAGAATGCATTCTTTACATCCATATGATGTAAAGACCATTGCTTTGACATAGCCACTGCTATCACAAATCTCAATGTTGCCATCTTGGCAATTGGGCTGAAAGTTTCCTCATAATCAATGCCATATGTCTGCGTATATCCTTTGGCTACCAATCTAGCCTTGTACCTGCTTATGCTTCCATCACTGTTATGTTTTACTTTGTATGCCCACTTGCATCCAATGGCTTTCTTGCCTTCAGGCCATTGCACTAAATCCCAAGTCTCATTTCCATATAGTGCATCCATCTCCTCATCCATAGCTTTCTCCCAATACACATTTCTGCTCACATTTCTATCACATGGAAATACATGCTTTGTTTGCTTTCCAAATTGGCATGCTTCACATATTTTCTGCATATCTTTAACTTTAAACTTTGGCAGCCCTCTCACAATTCCTTTAGTTTGCATAGATCTCTGCACATTCACATGTCCAATTCTTTTATGCCAAATGTCTGTCTGCAATAATTCCTGAACCATTTGCAAACATCGCAGCACACTTCAATGTAAACATGTTTACATTCAATGTAAACATTCTGCCCACTCTGTTGGCCTTTTGCAACCAACCAACCTGCACTTGTCTTTAAAGTCTTCAACATAACAACCATCAGGGTTAAACTGAACCTGCAAACCCTGCTCAATCATTCGGCCAACTGAAACTAGATTCTTTGTTATGTTCGGAACATGAAGTATATCTGCAAGGTACTTCACTTTGCCATCCTACATAGACAATGGCACATCTCCAACATGGGCAATTGGATGAGCAGTGTCATTCCGTGTTTCCACAAAAGAGTTTCCACAAAACCTGGTCTTTCAAGGTTTTTCATCTCCTTGAACCACTCCCCATGACTTGTCATGTGGTTCGAAGCACTTGAATGAATATACCATACATCATCTTTATGTGCTGCTTCAACATTTTCAGACATGGCATTAACGACATGCTGTGTAACAAACAACCTTTCATTATCCTCATTATTTCTGCTCAAGGATGCATAGTTGTTTTGTTGCAATTTTCCATTTTGCATGTCAGCCTGCTTCTTATAAAATAATCTGCCTGCACATGTTCAAGCTTACCACAATAAAAGCATCCACGTGTATCATTATACTGCCTTTGCCAATTTCCATGACCTATCTGACTCTGAATTGGTCTCTTCCACTTGCATGTTGTTGTGAATTCTGGGACTGTTTTTGTGTTGCTGCTCTGCTGGCCATAATTTTGATTACCTATTCTGTTGTTGTTGTTGTGAATTCTGGGACTGTTTTTGTGTTGCTACTCTGCTGGCCATAATTTTGATTACCTATTCGACCACCTCCTTGGCCGTGTCCACGACCTCCTCTACCTCGTCCTCTTCCTGAACTTGTGTAGAAGGCGTGTTGCTTTGAACTATTTTTGTTTTGTGAAGACTGTTGGTCTTCACCCAAGCTCTTCTCTTCTATAATCAACATAGACACCAAATTTGTGAAATTAGAAATGTTTTTCCGAGTCTGAATAGACATCTTGAATGCCTTGTATTGTGGCCCGAGACCACGTAGACAGACTTCCACCTTATCATCATCATCTACTGAAACGCCAATAGATGCAAGGGATTCCACACTCATTCCACAATACCCTTGATCTTCAATGCATAGTCATTCACAGACATACTCTTTTTCTCCACAGTATGAAGTTCATTCTTCAACTATATCTTTCGGGCCTTGGTATTCGTTTCATAGAGTTTTACCAAGGTGTCCCACGCCTCTTTTGGGAGACTTGGCATCCTGTATGTGCCCAATCATGGTGTCCTGTATACTGATAGAGAGCCAATACATAACTTTTCTGGCTCCTTGGTTCCAATCCTTGAACTCTTTCATATCTGCAACAACAGTCGGGTTGATCTCCGGTATCTCCGGTGCCTTTTCATGCTCACCTTCTATGTAGTCCCAGTAACCCTTTCCCATCAGGAAATTTGTCAACCTGATACCTCCAAGCATGGAAGTTGTTCTTGTCAAGCTTCTCAGCAACAATCTGGTTTATGCCATCATTTGACATCTTGCTAGACACACAAATTTACCAAAAACAGCACTCTGGTTTATCTTGCACAAACTGCTGTATTTTCTGCAATGGTACTGTACTACACTCAAATGTCATAACCAGTGACCTCAATGTGCATACATACACCCAATAGCAAATGTTGATCTCCTTGCAGCACACACAATGTCTGCACAATCAATCTGTCCTCCTGCAGTTCTTAAAATAGAGTTCTGCGCATAGAATTGATGACTTACCCGCAGTGCTCGAAATCACGTGCTTTTTGAAAAACGGAGGTCCTAACACGTTCAAAACGCGTTTTTGGCCTAAAAATTACGTCTAATAGGACAGTATAGTTTCCCTATAGCTTCTCCCGCAAAGAAAGCTCCTCAATGAGAGATCATTTGCCGGTGCCTCCCGTAGAGCTCCCGACAAGGGTGTAGTCGCCAACACAAATAGGGAAGAGTAGATGAAGCTCTTACCCTCATACCGCTTCCTGTGCTTCTCTTGCTTGCAGCTCAGCCCTTAGCATGAACCAGGCTCTGATACCATGAAAAGATGCAGGGGAGAAGAGAGCTTGAGCTCTTGCAAGCACACACACACTCACAAAACCCTAAAAGAGAACACACAAAGTGAGAGGCTGAAAATCTTCTTCTTCTTTACACAACACTCAACACACCATATACAAGGATAAGAGTACACACAATGAAAAGGTACTCAACCAAATACATACTAGGGTTCTCTATAGTGTGAACCCAACTAAATGAGCTGGCGCTATAACTATGCCACTCTCTAGAATGGCAGTCACACAACCTGTTATCCCACTGGCCGAAAATCACCCATGATCTCACCAACCATGCCAGTGGTGTAAGTGTGGGGCCTATCTCCCAGGCGGGTCATCAGTATCCACCGCCTCACCAGATGAGCTTGATATCTCAACAAAATTATGGAGGGCTTCAAATCAGAGGAGTGGGAATCACTCCTCAAATGTCCAAGTGTGGTGGACAAGTAGACATCTGACTCACTCATAGTACCCATAGATTTGGCGATAAGTTGGTCCTCCTATGGCTAAGTCAAAGGCAAGCTGCTAGTGAGGATTTTCGTAAATGTTCCAGCCTTAATTTATTTTTACATCTTCAAAATTTTCTAAGTAAATCAAAAGAGTCGTAAAGATCTTGTAGGTCATTTATACATGAAAATCTCGGTGCTCGTCCAAAAAGAATATCATTACTTATCTCATCCAATCTTCATTTATCTGTTCTCCTTATGGTAGTGAAGGCAGTTTTGGAAAATTGACTAGATATTCATTGTATGCTAGCTTATTTATGTATTTTTGCCAGGGGTACATTCTTGGTATCGGCATATATACTATGGATCGATTCTTTAGGCTGTTGTAGGATCATGCATGTATGTGTGTCTCTATAGATGTGGCCTTTGTGAAACCAAGGAAGTCACCATGTGGGATGATGTTCAATTATAACCTGGGTAAAACAATTACCCTTTAATGGTTGTGTGAACCCAGCTCATAGGTGCTCTGGATTTTCATCTTGTCACTCTTTCCACTCGAGCTTCCATCATGTAAGCCTTTAATAATGGCATATTCATTATGTATATCTGTAGTGGCTAGCTTATGGTGGTGTGTTGAAGCTTGAGGATCCAAGCTCCCATGGAGATGGTGATGATGAGAATGACTTAATACTATACTAAATTAATAATGTGATTAGTGCTAATTTAAGCTAGGGTGGATGAAACCTAAACATAAACATGATGAATAATGTAAACTAATTAATATTTAGACTCGAGCATAATTAGGTTATAAGATTAAGACTTGTACTCATAAGAGGCTTGAGAGCTAGCTTGATTCCATTACTTAAAAGTGACCCCTTTTATATGAGGGAGGTACAACAAGGCTTTGATAGAGCTTATGTGGGATAACTTTGAGTAGGTGACTTGGCACTTTAGAATCACTTATTTCAACACTCCCCCTTGATGTTAGATTGGGTAAAACTTTTAGGCTTTAACTCTTCCTCTCTCTCCCCTTGTGCTAGACTACTTTAGACCTTCATGTGCTACTTTGGCACTATAGGTACTTGGCAATGAATTTCAGCTTGAGTGCATCATATGGCCTTAGACTTTCATGTGCTACTTTGGCACTATAGGTACTTGGCAATGAATTTCAGCTTGAGTGCATCATATGGCCTTAGACCTTGATTACATCACACTTTTTGTAGAGATAAGAGGGGTGAAGAATAAAAGGGTTCTTTCTCTAGAAGAGAGTGTCTTCCTATTGGAGCATCTTTGACCTCAATGTAGTTTGCCTGCTTCTTTATGTAATAGCAATCTTCTTCTAGGTGACCAATTTTTCCACAGAAGTCACAAACAAGCTTTGTTTTATCTTTATTGTGACATTCATTCTTTGTGTGACCAAGTTTTCCACAATGATAACATCTTGGAAGCTAAGGAGCTGATTGATTTTTCCTTTGAAATCTCCCACCCTTTGCATAGAGTGCTTGCTCACTTGAATGAGATTTGAATGGTTCTTTATCCTTGAATTTTGATTCATGTTCAAGCAAAGATGATTCTATATCTTGAATTTTAGTGTTGGGCACATTTTTAAGTGTAGCAACAAGTGATTTATATGGTTCTTTATCAACAATCTTTAGCAACAAGTGATTTATATGGTTCTTTATCAACACTCTTTAACAACATAGCAATAGATTCATCTTCTTCAATAACTTTCTTCAAAGCACTAAGCCACCTCTTTTGCCATGAATGTTGGTTTCTTTGGCATACAAGTGGTTGACTCTAAATTCATCAAATACCTCCTTCACATGAACCAAGTGCTCTTCTTCAGTCTTGCTTATACACCAAGATATCATTGAAAAACACCAATACAAACTTGAAGAGGAATGGCTATAGCACTTTGTACATCAATACCTGAAAAGTGGCCAGTGCATTACATAAACCAAATGGCATCACCATGAAATGATAGAGACCTCTTTCGGTCATCTTGTGTTCATCCCCACTTTTCATTCTTATTTGGTGGTAGCTGGACCGTAAGTCAATCTTGGTGATGAAGAACTTGGCACCCTTCAATTCATTCAATTGATCATTAATTCTCAGGACCGGGCACCCATTCTTGACGGTGATTTTGTTAACATCTCGATAATCAATGCACATTCCATCCTTCTTCTTCACCAATAAAACAGGTGATGAAAATGGCGATTGACTCGGTTCCACCCAACCAATATCAATGAGCTCTTTAACTCACTTTGCCACTTCATCTTTTTCCACTTTTGAGAACCTATATGGAGGTTTGTTGATCGGCCTTGCATTTGGTTCCAACTCAATTGCATGATCAATATCCCTCATTGGTGCAAGCACTTGGGCATATGAAACACATCTTCATACTATTTAAGTAACTTCTTCATGCCCTTATGTGTAACTTTGCTCTCTTTTTCATTGTCTTCATCCTTACAAAGCTGCAAAACATCATATAGCCAATTTTCTTCAATTCCTTCTTGAGTTGTGTGCTATTGATCAAGGTTAACTTTGAGGTGCCAAAACCATGCAATGTAATGGTCTCCTTTCCATGCATAAACCTCAAAAAGCCTTGTTTCAAATTCATGGAAAAGGTTCCAAGAGTTTATAGCCAATCACACCCCAAAACCATATCAATGGGCCCCATATCGAGCACTAACAATTCAGCTTTGCAAGTGTACTCTTTTGAGAGCATCAATTCCACATTTTTGCAAATCATTGTGCAATCCATGCTATCCCCGTTTTCTACTTCAATAGTCATAGCGGGCATTGCTTGTGCATTTGCTCCCCCCAAATGATTTGATGTATTGACCACATTTGCAAAACTTGGCCCAATTTGCACATGATTGGCCTTATGTGCCGCATTTGCAATGTTGTGATCTTATGGATTCACACCCTCGTCACCAATCACTTCTACATGATCCTCATTCACCATTTCTCTATCTTTCCTTATCTCATGAAGTTCCATTGCTTGCTTAGACGGACGCCCCTTGGCATAATGGGCTGAAAATGGGGAATGGTTAGTAGAAGGATTAACTTATGCTGGAATTGGATGATCTAGGGATCTATTGAAAGATCTTGAGGTGTAGAATGCAAATATTCAAGAACAGAAAGTTTTTGAATAGCCCTAATGTTCTTTGTTTTAGGATTTTTACTGCACTGCTACTATAGAGAATGGGAAAATGGTCTTAAAACATAAAATATGGGTCTAAATCAAGTACTTCGTGGCTTGTTGGATAGCACTAGGGATATACCAACTATACTCCAAGTGGTTTGACCAATTCAAATTTCAATCAAGACTAAATTGTCTTTTTGTTAAAAAATCAATTTTGCTAATTTTGACCTATCAAACGATGTCAGAATAGAGTGGTTCTTCCCTCATCAGATAGCTCTAAGGTAGTATTATGAAGACCTATAAACACCTTTTTGACAACCCTAAGGGTCTATGATTGAATTAGGGTTTTTAGTTTACTGCTAAACCCTAATTTGGGTGCCCTATGGGTGTCCGATTCAAAAGGTTAATAGCTCTTCTTGTAGCTTCTGATTGGCTCTTCCAAGAGGTGCAATGGAGATTCTTAATCACCAATGAATGATTAGTGATTTTCTTAATCAGTTGTAGCAAGATTTTGGGAAAAATCAGGCAGCATCTCCTTTGTATTTTGGATCAAATCTCAATAAAAATATGTCCACAATGCAATCTCCAACATTCACAATAACTCTTGCCCATACCCCATCAACAAATTTGCATAACTTGGCATCCAAAAAAAGGCATCATTTGTCCAATCACATAGGCTCATGCATTGCCATTGTCCATTCTCTCTTTGTCATATGACATAATTGCATTTGCCCATGCAGTTTCTTGAATGCCAAATGTAGAATTTTGTTGATGCCGAAATCAATCCAGTTGTTATTGATGTAGCACATCGATGTTTGCTGATCTCTCGACCAAGCACTTCTCACCCTTGTACCTAGGTTGAAACTAGACTTAAGTTGGGGCCATTTCTTCAAACTAATGTACCTAATCCTCTTCCTTACCGCTTTACCATGGCACTCACGACAAGGAAGATTTAAACCATACTCCTATTGGCCTCTCCAACCAAATGCCAAGGTACCCTCTCACACATCAAGATTCTAGGAATAGAATGTGGGTATAAAGTGATGTGATAGGTGTGATTTGAACTTTAAAGATGTAGGTATGATGACTTACAATGGGACTTACAATGGTTGCACACAATCCATTATTACATTAGATTGTACTCATGCTATACTTTCACTTCCCAAGATCCATTGTTCAAAACAACATCAACACCAATGAAACAAACAAGGTGAAGCAAAAGGCAAATGGATTGGCATGTATCTCGACATTCCTAAGCATAGAGATGGCTTAAATGTCACACCAATGATTGAAGAAGCATTAAATGGTTCCAATGACATCCAATGGTGTATGGATTTGATCAAAAACCCCTAAACTTGAGAGACAAATGGCTTGATCATTGGTCTATTTGAAGCATTAGCTTGTGTAATAGCATCATTAATGTAATTAATGATGATTAGACAAGGCTAATCATTAGTGTAATTAATGATGATTAGACAAGGCTAATGCCAAGTGGAATGGCCAATGTCAGGAAATTAGGGTTGCTTGGACTAAAGCCCTAAATATTAAGGGAGGATTCAAGAAATCCAAGATTCAAGCAAGAAATGCAAGGAGAAGCTCAGTAAATGCTCAAAGATTACCTCAAGGCCTTGCTTATGAGTGTATGGTGGTGGAGAATACCTTTTCCTTGAAGAAAAACGTGGACCTCTATTTTTTTCAGATTTTAGAGAGTCCCATAGCTTCATAGATCAAGAAATATGCTCTCCCTAAGGTAGATTACACTTCACAAACCCATTGCTAAGCATAATTTATGAAGTATCTAAACATGTAGATGAGCTCTATGGCATGTGATCTTGACAATTTTCACTGCCAGCTCATTCTGAAATCGCCATCCAACTGTAGAGAATCCAACGCTCAAATCAAGTAGCCATGGTGCTTAAGAATCATCAATATTACTTGGTTGGAGGCTTGGCTACATGGATATGAATTTTGAGCACTAGATTTGGTGAAATCTACAGGATTCTAGGGTTTTTTTGTAGTACAAAAGGGGCTGAAAATTATGTAGCAATTCATGATGATGAAATTTGGGGAAAATAGGATCAATGGAAAGCTTTGATACCATTGCAAAGAACTAGCTATGGCCACTCAAGCATGGAGTGGAGACATGGGTACAGGATCACCATCCATGAGTAGGAAGAAGGGCAAGATTGCCATGAAAGTTGATTAGCTTGTAAATTTGATTAGTATGAGTTAATTGTGATTAGCTATTCACATTGGCCTATATACCATGGTCTCCTTCTCACACACACTTATTAGTGTCCACCCCCACTTGGCCTTTGGCCTATAAGCCTATGTCCCTCAATTATAATTGACCCTTTGGCCCAATACACTTATACTTGTTGGCCCTTGGCCTCATATGTACAAGTTGTGCCCACAATTATGTGTCCACTACTTCATTACATGTATGGGTGCTTGAGTATGTGAACACCATCTTTTTTTTTTGGGAGTGGGGATCCCTAATTGAAAATAACTAAAGTTTAATTTATTTTAATTGAAAATAACTAAAGTTTCATTTATTTTAATTGAAAATAACTAAAATTTACGTATAAGCTTAATCCGGTGTCTGTTTTGAGTGCTATAATTTCTTATATTAGGCTAAAATCACGCGTAGATTCCAAATTTGGACTTAGATTTTTAAGATTCCAAGTGGAAGTAGCTCTATTATTAAAATTGAATATTTTTACATCATAAAAAGACCATAAATTCATCTATCAAATGGGCATATATTATTATTGAAGATGGGCATGTTAGACCCTTCCCCCCTTAAAGAAATTGAGATGTCCTCATCGTGTCATGAATTCTGGGTATTCTTTTAAGAGTGTAGCTTCATCTTTCCAAGTTGCATCCTCTTTAGGGTAATATTTCCAATGTACTAGGTAGATGTTCTACAAGAGTTCTATTACGGGGTTTCCTTTCTCTAGAATCTATGATCCTACTAGGCTGTAATTCAAGGAATCCTTGACTTGGGATTAAAACTTGCTCATCATCAAGAATATGATCGAGACTGGGTACACAATGCTTTAACAAACTTACATGAAATACATTGTGGACCTTAATATGGGATGGGAGCTGTAGCTTATAGGCACTTCTGCCTAGACATTTGATGACTGTATAGGGTCCATAGTATCTTGGGCTGAGCTTCTTATATTTCCCATGTGAAAGAGAGCTATGCTTGGGTCGCACTTGTAGAAGGACTTTGTCTCCTTCCTTGAAGATCCATTTAGACCTCCTTGTCGACATAATGCTTTTGTTGATCTTGAGCAGCTTTAATATCTTTCTAGATAGCCTTGGTCTTCTCTTCCATCTCCTCGAGCATTTTTCTAGAGGCTTCAACTCTTAAGGTTGGATCAGAGAAATTCAGGGGGGATAAGCATTCTTTTCCATAGAGTGCTTTGAAACGGTGACATTTTTATGCTCTGATGATAAGATGTTTTATAACTGAATTCTATCATAGGAAGGTATTGAATCCATCTTCTTGGCTCCCATCCATAATATGCTCTGAGAATGTCTTCAATTATTTGGTTGTCTCTCTCGGTCTAGGCATCGGTCTCTGGATGGTAAGCTATACTAAAACAAAGTTCAAAGCTTCGAAGTGAAGTCAAAATCCCGGTCACTAACTATCATCTTTGGTAGACAATGAAGCTTGAAGATCTCCTTGATGAATAACCAGGCAACATCAAAAGCTTTGAAGGTTTTCTTTGTTGGTATAAGATGAGCTACATTGATGAGCAAGTCCCCACCACTAGAATGTAATCATATCCTCCTTGTATAGTGGGGAGACTTGTGACAAAATCCATACTAATGTATTCCCATTTCATTTGGGGGATATCCAACGGTTGACACTTCCCAGGCATTTTAAATCTTTCCTCTTTGATCCTTTGACATGAGAGACACTGCTTCAAGTATCGAAGGACATGAGAGACACTGCTCCAAGTACCGAAGGACATCCTTTTTCTAGCCCGCCCCAATGATAGCGTCTTCTTATAGCATTCAAGGTTTTTGCATAGCCCGAGTGCCCTGTATAGCAGGGCTATTACGAGCTTCATGGAGGATTAACTTCTTTAGGAAAGAAACTGAGTATATGGAAAAATAGCCTCTGTTCTGATGCACGTGAGGGGCAAGAGTTTCACGATCGAGGTGAAGGCAATGACAAGCTTTCAAGTCAACAAGGAGATGGAGATCAACATGAAGTAAATGTCCCAAGAGGGGCAAAAAATGAAGACATTATAACAATTTTAGATTAGATGACATACTTGTAATTCTGTAGCAGGATCTTTTTTAACCGATCTTTATTTAATTGAAATCTTAATATTTTTGCAAACTGTAATTTTTTTGTTAGCGGTCTAGTGTGAAAAGGCCAAACTTTAAATTTTAACTATAAATAGCCAAAGGTGCCTTCTTTCTCATTTTCACGCGATAGAAACCAAGCACGAGCTCACACTATCTCTTTGCATTCACATGGCTACCCACTTTGGCAACTTCTGTGAGTTCCTCTCCACCACCCCGTGGGCAGGCAAGAGCGAGCTCTTTGTCAATGTTCTCTCATGAAATCGACTTTGAAAAGTCGCTCGCCCTTGTGTCCCAACATTATGAGACGCAGATTGCATACATGGAGCAATACTTGGCTCCCCACTCCATCTCCTTTCCCCATTGCCCCAATGATCGATGGGTGCCTGTTGAGCTGCTTAAGTACATTCAACAATATGCCCGCCCCTACAGCCCAGTGCTTTGAACGCTTCATCGACATCTGCATCCCCGCAAGAGCTTACTGTACCTTCAATAAGCAGGAGGTGAAGAGGTTGGGGAAGGGCAATTTAGGAACTAGGTTCCTCTCATGGCTTGCCACTTTTGCGTTCCTCATCGATGAGGATTCAGATGAGGAGGTAGAGATCCCTGCATTACAGTTGGCAGGGTATTTGAGGGATGACAAGGAAGTGAAGGCAGTAGGAGAATGAGTGCTGGTGTAGAAGAGCAGCTTGCATCAGAGCACTTTTCGGAGGGTGCACAATCTGTAGAGCTGAACAACCCATTGTAGTAGAAGATGCGGGGCCATCTTCCCCACACCAGGAGAGCAAGGTGCTGCCAGAGCTTGAGATCAATCTCTTGAGCACCATTGTGGTGGAAGGTGAAGAATACTTATTTCTTCATGACCTTGAAAAGACAGCTGGCTTGAGAATGGATGAATGCCTGGGCATTATATGCACACGATGTGAGGTGGACCTTGATATGTCCAACCTCGGTCCTCACCTAGATAGTGCTGTATTACCCCTTGGTCACAGAGACAGTTGATTTGGTCAAGGAAACTGTGGTTGAGACCGCGGAGCAAGCCCTAGTTCCAGAGGAGGAATTCACAACCTTACAAGACACGCTAGAGGCTGAAAAGGATACCCTTGCTGCTGCTGGAGCAATGGAGGAGACCGAAGCACCAAAAAAGAATGAGGCTAAGTCCTCAATTGACCTCTCCGCCCCCACCAGTACTTTGGTAAAAGAAGACATTGAGCAAGAGGTAATAATCGACCTTTTACAACCTAGAAACATTTGTAATTATGTATAGGAAAATATTTTGATTTTTCCTTTGATTGCAGAGGGTGGTTGAAATTGACGCATTTGCTGGGAGAGGCGGCAGCAGCAGAGACCAGGCCAAGGTCCATGGACATGATGCTGCGTTGGCGCATTATCTTGGTCGACTTCCTGTGGATGGCATCGCCATTATCCATAGGGACTACACCCCTCAATCTGCCTTCACTCTCTTCTTTTTGAAAGCCCTCTCTAAGGTGCTCTGTGTAGCCTCTATGGCACAGAGCACCAAATGTATAGTTCTAATTAAAAAATCCCTTGCCTTCAATGTTTTTGGTTCTGGATTTAGGGGTAAGCTTCTTGCTCGTATAGGTATAGCCAAAAGCATAGGCATAGAGGATCCTCAAGAAATATCCCAATCACTCCTTGAGCACACTCTGGTCAATAACAAGAGAAGGAAGCTCAATATTGTAAGAAAGCTTTTGTAAAGATGATGTATCATTTCTTATTATGAATACAATACAATTTTTGCAAACTTATTTTCATCAAGTATATCATTGTTTTTTTTAGTTTGTACCATCAATGTTTTTGTGAATGCATCAAAAATGACCCTGGGAGCCTGGGGGAGTCATGCCAGAACAGCTTCCCTAGTCCTTTAGGAGCAATTCTGATGCATTGGATGATAAATAATGTATTTTTACACATGATTAAAGGTAATTTTATCTTGTAAATTATTGTTTCTCATAATCAATGTACTCAACTTTATTTATAAATGCATCAAAAATGATTCTAAGTGGCTGGGGGAGCAGTGCCAGAACAGTGCGAATTTTGAGCATGCACCACTGCTGTAGAGCCCAAATTCGCACTATTCTGGCATAGCTTCCCCAGCTCCAGGAGCAATTCTGATGCATTGGATGATAAATAATGTATTTTTATACATGATTAAAGGTATTTTTATTTTATAAATTATTATTTTTATAATTATTGTACTCAACTTCATTATAAATGCATCAGAAATGATCCTACGTAGATCATTGTTTTTATAATTAATGTACTCAACTTCATTATAAATGTATCAGAAATGATCCTAAGTGGATGGGGAAGCAGTGCCAGAACAGTGCGAATTTTGAGCCTGCACCGCTGCTGCATAGCCTAAATTCGCACTGTTCTGGCATAGCTTCCTCAGTCCTTCAAGAGCAATTCTTATACATTGGATGACAAACAATGTAATTTTACACATGATTAAAGCTGTTTTTATCTTATAAACTATTGTTTCTCATTAATGTACTCAACTTCATAATAAATGCATCAGAAATGATACTGAGTGTGGTTGGGAGAGCAGTGCCAGAAAAGTGTGAATTTTGAGCCTGCACTGCCAATGCAGAGCCTAAATTCGCACTGTTTAGGCATAGCTTTCTCAGTCCTCCAGGAGCAATTCTGATGCATTAGATGATAAACACTATATTTTTACACATGATTAAAGATGTTTTTATGTTATAAACTAATATTTCTCACAATTAGTGTGCTCAACTTCATTATAAATGTATCAGAAATGATCCCGAGTGGCTGGGGGAGCAGTGCAGAACAATGCGAATTTTCAGCCTGCACCGCCGCTGCAAAGCCTAAATTCGCACTGTTCTGGCATAGCTTTCCCAGTCCACTAGGAGCAATTCTGATGCATTAGATGATAAATATTATATTTTTACACATGATTTAAGATGTTTTTATCCTATAAACTGCTATTTCTCATAATTAGTGTGCTCAACTTTATTATACATACATCAGAAATGATCCTGAGTGGCTGGGGGAGTAGTGCCAGAACAGTGTGAATTTTGAGCCTGCATCGCTGTTGTAGAGCCTAAATTCGCACTATTCTGGCATAGCTTCCCAAGTCCTCCAGGAGCAATTCTGATGCATAGCCTAAATTTGCACTGTTCTGGCATAGCTTCCCCAGTCCTCCAGGAGCAATTCTGATGCATTAGATGATAAACACTATATTTTTACACATGATTTAAGGTGTTTTTATCTTATAAATTGCTATTTCTCACAATTAGTGTGCTCAACTTCATTATAAATGCATCCAGAAATGATCCTGAGTGGTGGCTGGGGGAGCAGTGCTAGAACAGTGTGAATTTTGAGCCTGCACCGCCGTTGCAGAGCCTAAATTTGCACTATTCTAGCATAGCTTCCCCAGTCCTCCAGGAGTAATTCTCATGCATTAGATGATAAATACTACATTTTAAGATATTTTTATCTTATAAACTGCTATTTCTCATAATTAGTGTGCTCAACTTTATTATAAATGCATCAAAAATGATCCTGAGTGGCTGGAGGAGCAGTGCCAGAACAGTGTGAATTTTGAGCCTGCACCGCTGTTGCAGAGCCTAAATTCGCACTGTTCTGGCATAGCTTCCCTAGTCCTCTAGGAGCAATTCTGATGCATTAGATGATAAATACTATATTTTTACACATGATTTAAGGTGTTTTTATCTTATAAATTGCTATTTCTCATAATTAGTGTGCTCAACTTCATTATAAATGCATCAGAAATGGTCCTGAGTGGCTGGGGTAGTAGTGCCAGAACAGTGCGAATTTTGAGCTTGCACCGCCGTTGCAGAGCCTAAATTCACACTGTTCTGGCATAGCTTTCCCAGTCCTCCAAAAGCAATTCTGATGCATTAGATGATAAATACTATATTTTTACACATGATTTAAGATGTTTTTATCTTATAAACTGCTATTTCTCACAATTAGTGTGCTCAACTTCATTATAAATGCATCAAAAATGATCTTGAGTGGCTGGGGGAGCAGTGCCAGAACAGTGTGAACTTTGAGCTTGCACCGCTATTGCAGAGCCTAAATTCGCACTGTTGTGGCATAGCTTCCCCAGTCCTCTAGGAGGAATTCTGATGCATTAGATGATAAATACTATATTTTTACACATGATTTAAGATGTTTTTATCTTATAAACTGCTATTTCTCACAATTAGTGTGCTCAACTTTTATAAATGCATGAGAAATAATCCTGAGTGGCTGGGTTAGCAGTGCCAGAATAGTGCGAAATTTGAGCTTGCACCGCCATTGCAGAGCCTAAATTCGCACTATTGTGGCATAGCTTCCCCAGTCCTCCAAGAGCAATTCTGATGCATTGGATGATAAACACTATATTTTTACACATGATTAAAGGTGTTTTTATCTTATAAACTACTGTTTCTTACAATTAGTGTGCTCAACTTCATTATAAATGTATCTGAAATGATCCTGAGTGGCTAGGGGTGAAGTGCCAGAACAGTGCAAATTTTGAGCCTACATCACCGTTGTGCAGAGGCCAAATTCACACTGTTCTGGCACAACTTCCTCAACCCTCCAAGAGTATTTTTGATGCCTTGGGTGACAAACTGGCACATGATAGACACTCCATGTTAAACAAACATGATGACACCGAGACATTGTAAGGAAAACTTAAAATTTTAATCATCAAAAGGTTACAAATGAAAGCCAAATAGGCTTGTTTACAAAGGGGGGTTTGAAACAAAAGAGTTGCTTCAAAAAAAAGGTTAACATCTAAGATCTCTAGATCGTGTCTCACTCGCCTCGAATATGCCAAGCTAGTTGTATGTCCTTGGCAGATATGGTAATTCTCTTTGCATGTATTGCAAGGAGGTTGGTGTCTTCAAGAAGCCCAACAAGGTAGGCCTCGGAGGCTTCTTGCAATGCTTCAAGGGAAATCCCCTACACACGAAACTCTGTTCTATATCGTTGGAGAATCTCCTTCACTGTGCGAGCAAAAGGGGCTCTTCTTATGAGCAACTCAGTGTTCCTCTGATAAAACTTGATTTCTTGTAGATCCCTATGCCCTTGGCGCATCCTTCTCCTTGGAGCTCTCTCTGTTGTGTAAGTGTGTTGGCGAGGTTGGGACTTCCTTGGCTTGAAGAGCTTGACCTTTCTACGCTTGCGCGCACTTGCAGGAACCTCCTCTTGGTCTCTCTCATAGTCTGAATCCTCCTCCTTTTGCTGCTGTGGTACCTGTGTATCAAGTTCCTCCCGAGTAGGTAGGGGACCATGTCCTGGTAGTAGGGTCTTGCTACCTATGGTGCTACGCAATGTAGGAATGTTTTCACCAACCTAGTCGAACTGCATCATTGGCCTCTCTGTCTTGATCTCTGGGGTGGCTGCATTGTGGGGTCTTCTTCACACGCTTCCTCCCACTAGAAGGGCTTTCATGTGTGTGCACTGGTGTTACTGTGGGAGGAGGGTTGGACTCTGGTGATCCCATTAGGAGTGTCCTAGAATCCAAGGGGTCACTCTCTTCTGTGGTGTCGCCAATATATGGTTGTTGGGTGCCCTGCACTGTGTTTTGTGAAGGCATGGTAACACGTGTGGTGTTCTTGGTGCGTGCCATATCCATGTACGACTATGCTAACGTGGTGATGTGCTGGTGTTCTTACCTGGGTGTCTACATAGATCTTGAGCTCAAGCTCTCTAAAAAAGTGAAATGAAAATGAAGTGAGAGAAGGAACTATTAATAGTTTTTTTAAGGGAAAAAAAAACCTAACTAAACTTATTTTCTTAGCCTTATTACATCTAGATTTATGCTGGTGTGTGCACAACCCAATGCCTCCCTTGTCTCCTCATTCGTGCATGCCAAGCACCATGCCTATGGGGAGGATTGGTCTGCAACCATTCAAGCCGAGCATGACTTTTTGTAGCCTTGCGTGCCTCTTGCGCAAGCTTAGATTGTTGGGCCCGCTCCCTAACCAATACCCTTCCAAAGGTTGTGTGATAAAACCAATTGAACATCTCTTGTAAATAGTTTGTATGTGTTCCTCCTATGGAAGCTCCACCTCCATGTCTTGTATTTTTGAAATAAACCCCTCTTGCTTTATAATGTGATTTCTCCCCTTGGGTACTCCACATGATGTCGAGCGATCCATACTTGTTCATGAAATACGCACCATGCGCATAAACTATGTGCTGTACACATAACAATAGAATTTAATTAGAAAAAGTCAAGGTTAAAACACCAGTTTATTTTTTTACTGTACAACTTACCATATAGTGTGTTACTTTACTCTCTCCCCAAGCACCTAGCACACTTTTGGTGAATTCTATGATATGTTGTTGGAATGATGCTCGTTCTTGGGTAGTTGTGCTACTTTGATTCATAATGTAAACCATGTTATTGAAATTTATCCAAAGCTGTTTGCGCATATTTACAAGAGCTAGCATTGGACAATCTACATTTGTGGTGATTGCACACAGGTCTCTCTAGAGTCCCCAAGTCTTCTTTGAATTCTCTATAATTGCTAGCTTCTCCAAAAATCTCCTTGCCTTTGATCCAATCATGGAGACCTTTTGAGCAACCTCGTATGACATACCAAAGGCCTACTTATTCACTCCAATTTTCACGTTTCTGCCATGGCAACCCAGAGAATTCAGAAGATGCTCTAATTTACCAAGGGCTGCAACTTTTCTCTCTTGTGTAGGCATTGTGAATGCATAATCGATATGGCACTTAAGCAATCGATCAAAGATTCTCATGAATGCATGAAGTGTGCAAAAGTGAATATTTTTTAGTGGAAAATTAATGATGGGGCTCCAATTTGAATTCCTATTTGGTTCTCCTAGCATATCATGAGACATGACACCTTCTACCCATCTTGCATTTGGTTGTTCCTCATCTTCATCATCAGTTGACTCGGTTGGATCTATTGCATCTTCTTGTTGCTTCTTCCCTTTCTTGGGACCTTTTGAGGCATCCTTCCCGACAGAACCAACCTTCTGTATACCTTTTCCATTTGTTTTTTTCTACCTAGGAATATCAATCTGAGCATTGCAGTATGGACAAGGCCATCTTGATGTCACGCCTTGAGCACAACCCATCATGCATTTAATTGTCTTCAAATCTCCCCCAAGATGCCAATCCACCTTGAACTTTCCTATGTTTTCTACATCTAAAAGTTGACCATCGAATGCACCAAGCCACCAAACCTCTTTCTCAGATTGCACACTAAAACTTGGTTTGGTAGTCTTTTCCCATGAACAAATCATGGCCTCATTCATGAGCATAATGCTCATATGTCGTAGCTTCCGACCTTTCACAATTTGGCACTCATCTAGCTTGAGCACAAATGAAAGTGTGCTCCCCAAAATTGCAAATAAATGGTAATTTACAATATTCAAAATAAAATAATCGTCTTCATTTTGTACTGAAAAACATGAATAGTAGCAATTGCAAGTTCTCACCTTCTGGTGAAAGACCATAGAACTTCACCATAGCTTGTTGTAGTCTCTCAATATGAACAAAGATGTTATTGTAAACATCATAGTGAAATTCTATACTTGTTGTCTTGATTTTCTTTCTGCTCGACCCTGTGTCTAATGTTAGTGTGTCCTCAATGTGATAAAACTATTCTATAGCTCGCTGCACATCATCATTATTGATACATTTGACATTGTGAATCACCTTGAGTGTAGGAAAAAAAGTGCCAGTGATTCCTTGTCTTAGAAATGCATCTTTTACAACATGACGGATTGCTTGGTACCCTTTCATGCTGATTCCAGCCGCATTAATGGAAGAATCGATGGAGGTGTTAATCTCACTCACTACATTGTTGACAACAGCTTGGTGTAGTTTAGGATGATGAGGGTCAGTAATAATTGAGAGAATATCCTTGGTATTCAGAATGGCTTTGACCAAATCCTTCCATCTCTCTTCATTAGAACCACACATCTCTTGCACAGAAAATTCTTGGCAAAACACAAATCATGACTATTTTGTTTAAATCACTGAGTGCATAATGAAAGTTTATGTTACTTACTTTGTTGTTCGAATCCTTTTCTTCCGTGCTCCACCTTTAAATGCAAGAGATTCTATACTAGCCAATGTCTTTTTGAGTTCACGAGCACCATTTGGCGTTGCTTTGAGTCGTTTGATAAGTTCCTCTAGCCTTTGAATCTTTGCATCCTTCTCCACATTCTCTATGAGGATCTCTTTCATTTTATCTGATGATGTTTTAAGTCCTTCTTGACATTGTAAAAGGCTGAATTGTGATGCTTGCAATTGAGATTGGAGAATATGGGTTTGCCAAGCTCCACTTGTAGTCAATCTTCTGCAGTATCCTAACAAGCCAAGCTCTCCTTCACCAACAAATTGCATAAAAGATGATAAATTGCGGAAAGGAGGGTTTGCTCTTAATGGAGGGTCAACTAGATAGAGATGCCCATCAACCCAAAGATCTACATTTTTCTCCTTAGCTATCCTATGACCTTGGACAGATTGTGCATCAGTAGGATGAGTTTTTTAGAGCTGCCATACTCTTCAGGAATACGAATGTGTAAATCAACCTTCCGTTTTCTAGCTTCACAAGAAGGGGCTATACACACAGCTTGCAAAGGCTCCATAGCTAAGCAGAGGAAGAAGCTAAAGCACAGAGAGAGAGAGAGAGAGAGAGATAGAGAGAGAGAGAGAGGGGGGTGCGAGAGAGATTGTTAAAACTTTGCTGTTGGCAGGTTTAACATAAATCTGTTTTTCTAAGTAGAAAATGATCTTTTTGATATACAAATATACTAACATGGAGTTTTTCATCAATAAATTACATTTATGAGAAAAAATAAAAAATAATGATTTTTAGGGTCCCCACAATTTCAGGATCTGACAGCTAGTTATGTTTATGGGGTTATGGGGACCTGACACTTAGTTATGGATGTACTGGCTTCTGACATGCTTCTGACGCGACCCTTGAATTACAAGCTTTTTGGAGGGAAAAATTTATTTTCATCATACATATTGGTTGGGTGGTGTTTTTTCCACCTCAAAATGTAAAAAAATTAAAAATAAAAAATTTTCACTTTTTGGGGCCCACCTAAATACGAGAATGTTTTGCTGATGTGTGGAAGGGAGATATAGTGGGAGTTAATGAGAAAGGAGATTTCAAACTGACAAGAAAGATTCAATTTATAGAGAGTGAAGATAAAAAATTCAAAAAGTAAGAGAGAAAGTATGAGAAAAGTCAAAAAGTAAGAGAGAGAGTATGAGAATATTCCCTTTAAAAAGTGAAACTAGGGGGGTATGGCTGATGTGGAAAGGCAAAAAATAGGGGTCATCATAGCCTTTATCTCCCTTAAGCCCAGCTTTTTAAGCTCTAATCCCATAAAATTAGGAATCCTTAGGAGGCCCTTTTTGGATCCAAAAAATTCCTAATTAAAAGATAGACTTGAGGTCTAGCTACTATCATATGAGAGTCAAATAAGCAGACATCTTTCAATACCCATTATGGCCACTATTGTAGGTTTACTGTAATGTCATTCGGGTTAACCAATGCTCTTGCAACTTTCACCTAATGCAAGATATATTTTATCCCTACTTGGATGAATTTGTGGTTGTTATCTTTGATGACATCTTAATCTACTCCAAGTCAGTGGAAGAGCATGAGGAGCATGTGCGTAGAGTTCTCCAATTGCTACATAGAGTTCTGTAATTACTACGCAGACATAAACTTTATGCTAAGAAGAGAAAATGTGCCTTCTTTACCTATCAGATTGAGTATCTTGGATTTATTGTCTCCCAAGATGGTATCTTAGTAGATCCCACACCAAGGTCAAGGATATACTAGAATGGCCACCTCCTAAATCAATCCACAAAGTTCGTGGATTTTTGGGAATCACATGATGGTACATGATTTTCATTAAAGATTATGTCCTGGTAGCTGCACCCTTGAAGAATCTTCTTAAAAAGGATTCCAAAATAGTGTAGTTACTAATCCATCAAGACAAATTTGATCAGCTCAAAGCCATCATTACCTCAGCTCCAGTCCTGAAACATCTTAATTTCACCAGAGAATTTAAGGTGGTTTTGATGCTAGTAGTCTAGCACTTGGTGGTGTCTTAGGCCAAGAAGGAAGACCAGTTGCTTATACTTCTCGCAACAAGCCAAAGCAATATGAAGGAAATTATGCCACCTATGATTTGGAACCCTTAGTTGTTGTTCATTGCCTTAAGTTATGGAGACATTATCTCTTGGGGTATAAGTTCTAGCTTGCTCTTCCACATGCCTACTATGTGTTGGTAGGGCTATGCACCTTGCTTGCTGAAAATTCAAGGTCCCCTATTTGCCATGATTCTAAGACCATGGTTGTCCCCTCCTTACGCTTCCCAATCTGTAAAAATATAGAAAGTGGCACAATAACCAGAAAGTGTAAGGGTTAACTCTAGACATGTAGTGGAATCAGATATACCTTTCTTCTCATCAACTTGAAACTTGACTCTTCCACATTGTCAAAGCCCATGATGCTAAAGTGTTGACGCAGGTCTGCTAGGCTCCAATGCTTGCTTGCTGCCACTCGCTCAATCCATCCATTTTGCATCATCACAGCTACCTCAATAATAGGCATAATTTCTTCTTCTGAGGCTTGAAGTGGGATCCATGTCTCGTGCTTTTGCATTCATCTTTGGTAGTGCAGACGCATGTACAAAATAGAGCGTGCCTTCAAGAACCTGAAAGACACTGCAGAATCTACTACTTTGCACTTGTACACATCACCTTGATGTGACCCCTCATGAACCTCCCAATCCTCTCTTAGTAATCCTTGAATGAGGTCAGACCGTACCTATAAATATACATTATTTTTGTTTGGTGCATTAGCATGGAATTGAACATGTGCACAAAAACATGTAAAGGACAAAACCAATTTATCCCTACTGACCTAGATGCCTTTGAAAACTTGAGTGATGTCTTGATATCACTTACCATCTTAAACTTTAAGCATAAGATGGTCCAAGCATCAGGTTTGGGCCATTCGGGATTTTTAAGAGGGGGGTTGGGGATCTCTTCTAGCTTGCCAAATAAACCTAGTTTTTTATCTACAAAATATGAGTGAGAAAAGAAAAAGATATTGTTCTATACAAGATCACTTGGGCTTTGAGATACAAACATTGCCTTTCCAATGGATGCATGCATAGCATAGAAAACAACAATGAGGCTTTGTAGTGGTTGTTCCTCAACATAATTAGAGGGAAAAATATCTGCAGAGAGACATAAGAAAATGGAGAATCATAAGAAAATTAGAAACAAAAAATCCAATATTAGCATGTTGTTAAAGCATTTCACTATTGTGATTTTGTAGTACGTCAGGTAGATTTAATTTCACATGTATATTATCTGATTGTTTTGAAACATGAACAAAGATCAAATTGACCTTTGCTAGATTTTGGTGTTTTTTTTACGTTTTTCAGGTTGATTTATTTAAACTGTTTTATTAAAAGTGCAACAATTAACTTATGGTGTTAATCCTAGAAATTGATTTATATAGGGAACAAGAAGAAAGTAGATTGCATGTATCTAACCCATGCAACGGAGCTGCTGTCCACTTTCCATCTACAATTTGGATTCCAAACATTTGCTGCGCAACCATATGCAAAGAAATGGTACATGTGGATACTGTGGCCCATTGCCTTGTTGATTATGGTGCTTGCATGGTTGTTCGCAAAGCCATTTATCGGCGCTACTCATTTCATCGGCAATAGCTTCGAACTACAAACGTGGGTGATCCCACGATATGAATTCAAGGTGAAACTAGCTATTTTATCCATTTTATTGATCGCTAATTTTCGCAATGCGGTGTTAACTAATTGAGCATCTTAGGTGATTCAAATGCATCTAATCTTATTATTTATTTGGGTAGTACCACTCGTGTGGTGCCCATTGATTCCACGTTTTAAAGAAGCTATAATCTAATTTATGAACATCGAATTCCGTAATGTGGCAATAATTAATCACTCAATTTTTTTTTCCAAAAAACTGGCTGTTTTTATTAAGAAGAAGGAAGGAGACAGGTTACAACGTGTTGACAAATCTACAGAGACCAGAGTCTATGCACATTACATACAGAGCCACAAGCCTTGAGCTTGCCTTTGACTTAGTTGAGGAGTTTCTCTAGCTGTGAAACCAGCTTTTCCCTCTTTTAGTGAGTGTGGCTTTCAAAAGGCATAGAGTGCTTTGATGAGCACCACATCCTTGGAGATGACGGCCTCTCTCATCTTTCGCACTTCCTGAATTTGCTGAGTGAGTTATCTGATCCTCTTGCTTTGCTTTAGCTTTTCCCTACATCCGATGAAGCTTGGAGTCCATATCTTTCAACTTTCTTTGTATGCATCTTTCACCTACATGAATCAAATTCTCTTTCGGCCTGAAATTGTTAGTATGCATACTATTAAAAATGGCATCAAGTCTATTTAACCATAAGCACCATAACATTTCCGTTCTCAGGACAGCCCATAGCTCTAAGGTGCACCCGATGCCTTCTCCAAGTAACAAGTTTTTCCAGCCGAGGGTGTAGCCATTCCATAGCTGAATGCACTTGGCCAATGACTCGAAACATCTCTTAGCAATAGGGCTAGCATGAAAATGTGTAGGTCATCCTCCACCTCCTTGCATTTGTGGCACTTCCCATCCCCTATGTTTAGTCTGAAGGCTTTAAGATGGGTCCAGATAGCTTTGAGCATGACCAACCAAGCTAGGCACGCTTTTTTTGGTTCCACATACTTATTCCATAGCTTGTTAAATAGAAGATACCATTGCACTCTGTCCAGGAGGATTCCCCATCTCTTGTTTAGAGTGCAATGGATAGGATCCGTCCTTTGTTTGGGGGGAATAGGGAGAAGACCTTTTTGATTCTTCCATTGGAAAGCTTTGTGCGCTGGCAAATCTTTGATCGAAAGCAGCCAAGTGTCCAATTGGTGCCACAATCTGATTCTTATCCCAATAAGGTCTAGTTCTGCATAGATCAGATCAGCTCTGGACATCCAAGCATTGATGTCTCTGTCCCAAATATCCCACCAACAGCATATTCCTTTCCTGTGCATTCTCAAAGCCACTTCAGCTTGGGCATTATCAATTGGGGGGAGGGGGATGCATGGCCACCAGATAGAGTCTCTCCCGTGTACCCCCCATGTGTAGCTAGGCTTCTCGAACAGGATAAGGTCAGTCTTGATAGCATTCCAAGCAGACCAAAGCGAATGGACCAATTGACTGCCAGCCGATTTCACCAAGTATTTGCTCGCCATAATTGTGAGCAGGGGGAGCTTCTTCCACTTGGGGAATTGTTTAAGCTGGAATTGTTCTAGCTTTTTGGTGATCAACCAGGCCCAGTCTTTAGAGCGGGAGAGAAGGCTTCTCAGCACCCACTTGGCAGCCATTCTATTAGCCAGATTAGACACCTCTTTGATTCCAAGGCCCCCTTTACTTGTATCCAAACAGCACCATTCCCACATGACTTTAGGGATTTTCCTGATCCAGGGGTCCCCTCCCCATAGATAGTTCCTGCATAACCTTATGAGCTGCTGAAGATTAGAGTCTGGCGGTCTCCAGCAGCTAAGAAAGTAGATGATAGAAGGGATAATGAAGTGGTTAATTACCATCTTTCTGCCCCCAGGTTTAGATGCATTTTTTGCCATCTGGTGAGCTTCTCTTCCACCTTGTTTAACACCCACCTCCATCTTTGCTTCAGGATGACCTTGAATCCCATGGGAATGCCCAATAATCTGAAAATTACTCCCTCTTCCAGGACTTGGCAGCCAGCTTGAATGAGCCAATCAAGAGGTTTGTCAATAAGGAACCTGATACCTGTTTTTTTATGGTTAATGGTTGAGCCAGAAGCCTTGCAGTAGATGTCCAAGCACTCCCAAAAGCACTTAATGCTTATCTCAGTATTGGCAACCATGGCATTAGTATCATCAGCAAACATTTGGGTGCATATCTGTTTATTGTTGGGCAGAGAGATACCATTCATTTCCCCTTTGTCCATCCTGTCTTTAATCAGCCAGTTCAGACCATCTGCAGCAATAGCATAGAGGAGGGGTGCTAGAGGGTAGCCTTGTCTGATAGATTTGGTCAGGGAGAACGCATCAGAGAGTACCCCATTGACGTTCACCCTAGCCATGGCATTCCCAAAAAGAGTACTCACCATCTGGATGAAGTACTCACCATCATACAGTGTAGGGATTGCATCCTTACTTTGTTTAACTTTAAGCATTTTGAACATCTCAGGAGTGGGAAGGTCAGCTTTCCCAGCCCACCAGTCTCTAAAGAAAAGAAGGGCCTGCTTCTGGGTTACCTCCTCTTCTCTCCTAATTTCAGCCCTTGTACCAAGAACGGCTTCTTGAATAGCCGCATCTTCCTTATTGGCTGCGGTTTCCAGATCTTTAAGATTCAGGTATAGCAAATCCCTTTTGTTTTTCCTGATTCTGGTTACCTCTTTCCTAATGTAGATCAAAAGAGCTTCTGTAGATTTGATGGCCAGACTCCAAGCCCTTGCCGGAGTAATGCCACAGCTGAAGAAATCAGTCCAGATTCTTTTGACTTCCTCCTGAATAATAGGCATTTTTAACAGGGCAGGATCCGTGTGGAACCATTGATTAGAGACCTTTTTATCATGGTTGTCCAGCTCTAATATCACGGGGTAGTGATCAGAGAGGCAAGTAGAGATGTCAGTTCTACATTCACATCTGATGTAGGTGTTGCCGAGGGTTTTGCTAATATATCCTCTATCCAATCTTGCTTTCCGGGTCAACTCCCCATGGACATAGTTCTGCCACGTGAAGTCTCCCCTATTCCTCACGTCACATAGCTCAAAGTGATCCGCGGTGCGCTGCCAAGCTAAGAGCTCTGCCCCTTTGATGACTTGTCCCAGTCCTCTTAATCTGTCATATTTGGATTCTACCATATTGAAGTCTCCCATTAGAATGATAGGATCAGGGACACATCTCAGCGTACCCCAAGTTCTGATTCTGCTCGTCTGAGGACCTCCAGCATAAATTCCAATGAAGGAGAAAGTTGACATTTCAAATGCAGCCCATTGATCAAACGTATCAATCCTCACGTCTTTCAGATCATTCTGATGGTCCACATGCATCCCTACAGCCACTCCTCCCCGATCCCTGACAGGTGGCTGTGTAGATCCAGATGTGCTCTTTAGAGATGTTGATCAGCCTTTTTTCTAGCTCATCCCCGCTAACTTTGACTTCCGTTAGAGCTATAAAGTCAAATCTTCCTTGTTTCCTTAGCCATTGTTTCACTAGTTGGACTTTGGAAAGGTCAATCAACCCCTTGACATTCAAAGTGGTGCATCTCATTTGCTCTTTTTCTAGGAGTTGACCTTTTTAGGTCCCGCTTTGGATGCAGCTTGAGGTGTGGTGGAACCCACCTGTGCATGCATTCTTTTCAATTCCTTGTTGACTATCTCCATATCTTTGGGCAAGCCATTTTCTGTATCAGACAGAGATTGCTCACCACTATCTTGCTTATCTCCCAACGGGCTAGCCGTCATAACTAAAATCTTGACTTTTTAGGCACCTAGTATTAATGTATGTGTGTTAGTATTAATTTATGTGGTGCAAAAACAATGGTTGTTTGGTTGGCTAATGTGATTAAAACCAAACCAAATTGCTGAATGAAATGTTTGGTTGGCTAATGTGATTAAAACCAAACCAAATTGGTGAATGAAATGTGGATGTGTGATAACAGGACCAAAAATTGAATATGGATGAGAAATTCATGTGCAAGCAAGGAGGGAGTATTCCCATTGTGATAGGGGAGGCTTTGGCGGCAGCGATTGTTCTCAAGGAGGTGGTGTCCAAGACGGATGTGGAGGAGGTTTTCCTCACTCCTGCTGATTCTAGGGTCGGCCGTGCCATCGCCATTTACTTGTGCGAGCATGGGATTAGAGTCTTGGTAATATGGACATCATTCACATTAGACACTACTAATCAATCATTAACATGAATCTTTCACATCACATCCTCCACAATTTTCATACCCTGCATGAAGGTGTTTCTATATATAAATCAAATCAATTCGAGCTCATGTTTTGATGATGAATCCTTTTAATATTGTATTGTGTTTTTTCTCAAATTCTTTCCTCTTTAGGCTTTCTCTCCCTTCAAGGACCAGTTGCAGAATCTGCGGCAGCAGATTGCCCCAAAGTTTCAACAGAATCTTGTACATGCAACCCATTATGAAGCTGGAAAAAGCTGCAAGGTGAGCCTTAAATGTATGTGCGTGATGACGCATGTATATGTAGTATATGGATCACATTGCGACTGTAAGTGCATTTATGAACGTGTACATACTATAAATGTGCATGTTTGTATGTATATCCACTATATGGATATATGTATTATGTGTGTTTGTCTACATGTAGGTATGTATATAGATGTTATGTTGATGTATTTAATGTACATTTTTTTTTTATTTTTATTTTTTGCACAGAATCACACTATGTTGATGTATTTAATGTACATTTTTTTTGTGTGCACAGAATCACACGTAATGAAAAGATGAATCTTTTTATACATTATAAAAATAAAAATATGAATTATAATGAAAACATGAATCTTTTTATACATTATAAAAATAAAAATATGAATTATATCATACTACATATATACCCCAACGGACAATATAAATGCGAATTGCATTATACACGTACAGTGCACGTTCGTATATATCTTTTTATCTTATTACGTTTATATGCTTTCTTAATATCTTTTTATTTTATCTTATCATTTTTATGTCAATGCACGTTTGTATTTTTATATTTGTATGACTTGAGATAAAATTTTATGATTGAAAAATATGGGAAAAAAATCTTAAACAAATGCTTTAGCTACAGAACCAAAAGCACTTCGAACTGAACAATCAGAGACAGATGGCAGAAAATCCAGTGTCCTGAGGGTGAAGCTGTCTTCAGGGTCCCCCCCATGGACCTTCCTCATGGGGTGCTGTAATTTCACACTTTTTTAATATATTTTCCTGTTTTTACGAGAAAAAAAGCTTTGTTTTTTTTAAGAGTAAAGTTTTCCTTTGTTTCTTTGAAATTCTTTCTTGAAAAATGGTTGAAATAATAATTAATTGGGAGATTTGAAATAAAAATATCAGTCTCTCTCAACAATCTCTAACCACAGCTGTTACTTGGGGAAAGGCTCGAATTAGCCCAACTTTACGTTGGGAGCATGCATTAGAAATTGATTGTGTTTTGATAATATATGATAGGTGGGCGAAATTGATTATATGTTGAGATAATAAAGCTTCTTATATGGTAGGTGGGCGCAATTGATTATTTGATAGGGATGCGATGCTTATTAAAGCACTCTATCTGCCTCCTCTTCACTTCTTAATATAAGCTACCCTTTATTTGAAATTGATTATTTGCTGAGATAATAAAGCTTATTGTATATGGCAGGTGTGTGTTGTAGGTGAGCGAATAGGTGCACACGATCAAAGTTTTGCCCCACATGGGTCTCATTTCCACCAATTCACATTGTTCCCGGTGCACAATTCAAGAAAAGACTGCACATATGGATCTGTGCCGCCCGGCCCGAAAATGCAAAAACCATCAACGCATGTGAGGTGAGAAACATGAAATATTGAATTTATGGTTTACACAAAGCACCCCTTTTTATTTTTTCAAATTGCCACCTTTACATTGGTTTTGTTACCTTGTGTCATTAATGAGCTCCCTTTTTTAAGGTATGTATGGTTACATGCACATTGATTTTGTGTTAATTGTTGATTTGAGTCAATTATGAGCTCCCTTTGCTTGTAGGATGTGATGCCTAGGTATGTGTCATTAATGGAACTCCTTTTCTTGAAAGATGTGATAACCGATTGTTACATGCATATGATTTTGTGTTGATTGTTGTTTTGAGTCATTAATGATCTTCCCTTGCTTCTTGTAGGATGTGATAACCAATGTTACATGCATATGATTTTGTGTTAATTGTCGCTTTGAGTCGTTAATGAGCTTATCTTGCTTGGAGGATGTGTTGCCTAGGTATTTTGTGAGGGCTTGCTATGCTGCAATAATGTACCTTCATGAGGTAAAATAATGACAAGTAGGCACATTAAATGTTTGAAGGTAGTACATATTATCACATAATAAAAGAATAAAAGAAGGTTGTATGTATATTTCATTATGGTTAAAATAAAGTACCTCCACATGACAATGGTACAATAATAAGTAGGCACATTTAATGCCCACTTGGAGGTTGGCACATTTAATGCCCACTTGGAGGTTGGAACATTTAATGCCCACTTGGAGGTTGGCACATTTAATGCCCACTTGGAGGTTGGTACATTTAATGCCTACTTGGAGGTTGGTACATTTAATGCCTACTTGGAGGTTGGTACATTTAATGCCCATGTGAGAAAAGGGAAAACAATAAGTATGCACATTCGCACATTTAATGCCCACTTGATGCCCATTTCGAGGTTGTACATAGTCACACATGAGAGAAAAGGTAAAACAATGACAAGGTCATTAAATGTTTGCTTAAATGTTATACGTACGATAATGAAAGTGAATTCACATTTCCTATACGTGCAGATAAAAGTTCTTTGGAGAAGTTATTCTCGCAGGTGATAGAAAAGAGAAATCAATAACAAGTATGCACATTTAATGCCTGCCTCTATGTATGTTTCATTATGGTTAAAACAATGTACCTCCATAAGAGGCAAAATGAGAGGTAAAATAATGACAAGTAGGCACATTAAATGTTTGGGAAGGTAAAATAATGACAAGTAGGCACATTAAATGTTTGGGAAGGTAGTAGTAACATATTCTCACATGATAAAAGAAGGTTGTATGTGTATATGTCATTATGGTTAAAACTTGAAGGTTGTATGTATATTTCATTATGGTTAAAATAATGTACCTTCATGAGGTAAAATAATGACAAGTAGGCACATTAAATGTTTGAAGGTAGTACATATTCTCACCTAATGAAAGAATAAAAGAAGGTTGTATGTATATTTCATTATGGTTAAAATAATGTACCTCCTCATGAGAATGGTACAATAATTAGTAAAGCACATTTAATGCCTACTTGGAGGTTGGCACATTTAATGCCCATGTGAGAAAAGGGAAAACAATAAGTATGCACATTTAATGCCCACTTGATGCGATTACGTTCAACAACCATACTTATTGTGGGCACATTTAATGCCCACAATAAGTATGCACATTTAATGCCCACTTGATGCGATTACGTTCAACAACCATACCTTGGATCATTGAAAGTCATATATAGACCTTATGTGATAAGATTATGGGTGCTCATCCAAGTAGGTGAAATGGACACTTTTGCTTCATATCATGTTTCTTAACCATGTTTACGTACCTCTGCTTACTTTGACTTTGCTTGTTGGTGTTCATGTATGTGTGCTTGCTCTGACTTTGCCTGTTGATGTTGGCCACTATTACATAAAGGGGTTAACACTTCCCCCTTCCTAATGTTAAGCATGTGATCAAGTGGAAGTGTAAGATCCCTGTTCCCACCGAGCAACGGATTCGGGGTACTGGCAGCGGAAGTAGCGCTTCTCGCGTGGGACAGGGGTCCCACACTCGGGGCCTCGCCCACGGATATCCGGATAAGAGACTAATCCGTCGGTTGTTCCAAAACCGATCCCGGAAAAACTTTCTTAACCGGAAGCACGGGCGATTCCACCAGGATAACTTTTTTACTCTAACGTAGTCAAGATCATTTCTGATCGAGATGATCCAATTACATCTATAAGATACTTAGTCAGTTCAAGGAAGAAACTTGCACTTGGATCATTGGGATCAACGCTTTTTTCCCCATTCAAGAGGCACAGCCGTTGATTCCTATCCATAGAACAATTACTGTCCGGGATTTTTTTTTTCTATCGTAAAAACAAAAGTTTGAGTCTCGATTTACGGATCCATCAGTCCAGCCTAACCCCATCCAATCCCATGGGTTAGCCAACCGCCCAACCACTGTAGTGATGGGATCCAATTAAAAATTTGGTTAGGTTTTGTCCCGGGTACCAAGGAAAAGAGTTCCAAGGCCCCCTAGCCGGATGTTCATGCAAAATAAAACTAGTCACACCACTCACACACCCAATATGAAATTACCTTTTTCAACCAGATTCAACCAGTTTAAAACAATCCTTTAATAAAACCATAGTATCATTGATCACCATCTTCCAATTTATCCAATTGATTCTTAATTTCCCATCATTCCTTCATCAGAGTATCTATGGCATCATTGGCAACTAGAACGCTCAGGAGCCGTTTCGATAGTTCCTAGCCCATAATACTTGGCAATATAATCACTTAACAAGATGGACTCTCGTTGAAGATCAGCAAGATCAACCAACAGATCCATATAAGGAGCCATGGACTCATCCATTGAAGACCAGCAAGGTCAATCAACCAGATCCATGCTCGATTTCAGAAAACAACTCCAACTCTGTTCCAATATCTTCCTCGACGCACGCGTGGGTATCCTAGGCAACCCAGAGCCCGAGCACCGTATGGTCAGCACCCTCTAGGATCCTTCGCAGGTAACCTAGCGCTTCACGCATAGGCCGCTTCCTTGGCCCCTCATCCACCGTACCGGAAGCTCACCATTTTAATCGCACCGAGGCTGGTCAAGACCTCGGCCGACCTTGCTACGCGAGACGTCCTTCATTGACTCCCCGTCAGCAGTTGCAACTTTACCATCACGACTTTAATCACAAGACGGTCAAAATGCTCCCCCCAGCATTCTTGACATAAAACAATCATTTACAAACAGCATTTACAAACAGTATTTACAAACAGTTTACAACACAATTTCTATTTTAACTTTCATTTTTCCACATTACCCCTCATCAATCTACATTACTTATTCCATATTCCATTTATATGTATACTCATCCCATCACATCATTTCTATCTCATCACTTCAGATTCCCTCACATCGCATATCGTATATTCACATCCATACATCCACATCTATATGTGTACATTCACATCTACATGCATACATCTACATCTCTATGCATACATCCACATCCACATTCACATTCACCTCCATACATCTACATCTACATGCATACATCCACATCTCCATTCACATCTACATCTATACATCTACATCTACATGCATATATCCCCATCCACATCCACATCTACATCTATACATCTACATCTACATGTATACATATACATCTCCATTCACAACTACATCTACATGCATACATCCATATCTCCATTCCCATCTACATCTATACATCTACATCTACATGCATCCATCCACCTCCACATCCACATCTACATCTATACATCTACATCTACATGTATACATCCACATCTCCATTCACATCTACATCCACATCTCCATCCACATCTCCATTCACATCTACATCTATACCTCTACATCTACATGCATCCATCCACATCTCCATTTACATCCTCATCTACACATCTATTTCTACATGCATACATCCACATCCCATGCATACATCCACCTCCACATTCACACTCACATCCATACATCTACATCTACATGCAACATCCACATCTCCATGCATAATAAAATTCTTTTAATTAATCTAGGATGATAGTTCCTAGAATATGGTAGGAATTCCTCTTTTTATGCTTTGAATGAATTTATCTTATGCGTAATTTCTATAAAAATTTTGCCATAGCTCCGCTACTATGACTGATAAATCTCAATTTTTTTCTAAGGGATAAAGCTCATTATTAAAGAAATAATTAGAATGGTCTCTAATTGGATCATCAATCCATAATGGTCTCTAATTGGATCATTAAGAAAACAATTAGAATGGTCTCTAATTGGATCATCAATCCATAATGGTCTCTAATTGAATCATTAAGAAAACAATTAGAATGGTCTCTAATTGGGTCATCAATCCATAATGGATTGAATCAACAATGTGCATAAACTAAAAGTATAGCAAAAAGCCAGTAATTTGGCCTCAAGCATAGCTTAATCTTGGATTAAGAAAAAGCTTTTTGAAAAGCTTCATTTGGATTGAGAATGGGTCATGAGTATGACCATTTCTTGAGTGAGAGAGAGAAATTACATAAAAACCATTAGAATTTAAACATAAATGGAAATTAACTTCTATAGCATTTATTAAATTATGTAACTCTTCACTACTATTCACCAATTAACTTCAATAGCATTTAAAAAACCATACCAGTTAAACTTCTCAAGCTTGAGAGGGGTTGAGAAGAGAGAATCATTGAGAAATTCTAGAAAAGATCAAAATTCAATATACTTACCTTATGATTTGCTTGATTCTTTATTCACGGTAGAGGCCCCCAACCAATCAATTGGTTTAGTATGTTGACGGAGCCACCAATGGGGATTGAAGAAAGAGAGAAGTATCAAAAACTAGTGAATTATTAAAGAATTCACAACCCTTGACTTAGGTAGAGTAGAGTAACAATGCATAAGACACTCTATATTTTGGCTTAGGTGGAGTAGAGTAACAAGGCATAAGACACTATCTAATTTGGCTTAGGTGGAGTAGAGTAACAAAGCATAAGACTCTATCTAATTTGGCTTAGATGGAGTAGAGTAACAAAGCATAAGACTCTATCTAATTTGGCTTAGATGGAGTAGAGTAACAAGGCATAAGACTCTATGTCCTTTTTCAACAAGGGGAGGCTTCTATTTATAGGAAAATTTGAGCTCCTAACCAAACAAACCGATTCTAGAATTTTCCAAGTCAGTTTGGTCACTTTTTGACCATTTTTAGGTCAGTTAAGCTAACTTTTTGGAACTAGACTTGAATGAGGAGAGAGGAGAGATGAAATATCTTAATTTTTATGAGTTTAAAACTCATTCAAGCATGTGAAATATGCACCTCCTTTAAAGAATTCCCCTTCCTTACATATGTGTCAAAATTGTATTGCTCATAGTTTTTTACTAATAAACCTTGTACATTTTCAACTCTTCATCTTATGTGAAATATGCACCTCCTTTAAAGAACTCCTCTTCCTTACATATGTGTTTATTTACTAATAAACCTTGTACATTTTAAACTCTTCATCTTATGTGAAATATGCACCTCCTTTAAAGAACTCCCCTTCCTTACATATGTGTCATAATGGAATCATTTTAATATTGCTCATAGTTTTTTACTAATAAACCTTGTACATTTTCAACTCTTCATCTTATGTGAGCATTTAAGGGACTCCCCTTCCTTACATATGTGTCATAATAAAATCATTATTCCCAAAATATCTCATATTTTTAATATTGCTCATAGTTTTTTACTAATAAACCTTGTACATTTTCAACTCTTCACCTCATGTGAGCATTTACTCATTTGTGGGTATTTTCTTTTTACAATTTGGATTTATCTCCTCCCTACACATGGATTGATGCTATTGGCCCATAGAAACCTTAATTGGACCATAGTCTAAAGTTTTCTAAAAATCTAGACCCTTAGACTAAGGTTCTTTATACCTATTTCCAATTAATTCCAATTGCACATTGGAAAATTCTTTTTAAATTTCTGTTTCAGGGGAACTCATCTGAATTATAAGAGATATTTTTCTATTCAAAAATATTCAAAATCTGAATATTCTCTCTCTAGAATATTTTTCTCTCTCTAAGCTAAAACAGTTAAAAACAAGGTCTTTATATTTCTGAAGAGGGATTGATTACAGGGGAAGATACTAGACATCAAAAAGGGGTTGGGAGAGGAATCTTACATTCTACCCCACTTAAAAAACGCGAGATGTCCTCATCTCGCAGCTTGGAATAATTTCGCAAGATGCACGAATATGAGACTTAGAGAAAAATTTTAATCACGATTAACCACCAAGAAAAGTCTTAAAGAGAGCAAGATTCAAAATAAGAACAAGATTTAAACTTTATTCATTCACGGGACTTATACAGTAAAGATAGAAGAACTCTTTACACTTCCATAAGCCCGTCCATCATATGGTCACAAAAGCAGTCCTCACAAGCTGCACAAGTATAGGGTAACTCATCTATGGGAATGATTCTGTTGGTTATTGCCGCACCTATCTCAGTGGTATGAGGTGATCTAACAAAAGGACCTCTGAGAGGCAAGCCAAAAACGGGGTAAAGGCATATCTTCTCATGAGGAAGAAAACATGCCAGTAAGAAGACCCGCTCAGAAAACCCAAGATGCCTTGATCTCATGACACAGTAGTATCGGGGACCCAAACCCAAAGCTTCAATAACCATGGCCAAGCAGACATTGTTACGAAAGTGTTGCTGACCCCAGGGTGTTACCCTAGTTATGTTTTGATAGGTCCGCCATTTGGTCTGCGCTACAGAAGTTCCTAGGTGAGGAAAAAGTGAGCGCTCATACTGTTCTATAAAGTCTTTCTTCACAGACTCTCTTGCATCTTGAAGGTGAGAAATCATCAGGGATAAAACTAATTCCTGTTGCCAAGCCATGAAGGAGATTAAGAAAGAAAGGAGATTGATGGGAGTAAGATTACTGTGAGTGACAAGTAAAAGTTACGACTTATATAAAGGAAGGAGCTAGCGTAACCTAGAAGCCAACGGTAACTTGCCACTGAAGTTTTACCGTCTTTCCATGATTTGTGTTTGACACATTTTTCTATAGAAGGCATTAAGAATTTTGAGATGAGGAGATAAAAGAAACTTGTAGGCTAAGTCACCTACTTTCATTGAATTCAGATATAAGGATCACAATATCTGGGGATAACTTCTTATACTCCCCAAGAGATAAAGAACTTCTTTTGGGCCGTACTCGAATGAAAACCAAAACCTTGGTATCCAAAACACCGATTCTCACTTCTAAACTCATTGTTCTAAATCCTTAAAACAGGCGTGACTCCTGAGAAGTATTCTAGGGAAAGGGTCTTCCTTTTTTAAACAGAAATTTTCTTTTATTTTAGAGAGGGAATAATTATAAGATCAGAAAGGAAGATTCTTACTCCAGTATACCTCAAAGGTTGGGGAGGAATCTTACATTCTACCCCACTTAAAAAGTGCGAGATGTCCTCATCTCGTAAGGTAGAGGACAGCTCTTTTTCTTAAGATCCAATTTTATTCTGGGTTCCTTATATTCTGGTCAACCCAACAGAACACTGGGATAAATATCCCTTATATAGAACTCATCATTAAATAACAATTCATTCAGATCATATCATTCATATCTTTAACATGATAAAGGTCCATTAGACCGAAAAGTTTCCTTCGGAACATTCCTTCCTACGGAAATTTCAGTCAAGCAAGTTCTCAATTTGACATCCTTAACTTGATCTACTGCTCAAGTATTAACAGTAGCAATCTGACAGCACAATCCACTAATCTCATAGTGATTTGCTGAATTCGTTATCATCATTCTAGTTATGAATATCATCACAGGGACTCGTCCCATTCCCCCTCATTGTGGTTTCATTATATTTCAACTAATTTTTAAAAATCAACATTTTTTTTTCAATCAGCATTTTCAATCAGAATCCAAATCAATTCATCAATTCTCAAACAGAATTAAAAATCAGATCAATCACATTCGAAATCATCATCTGGATAGCATTAACGCTTATAATTTCAAGTCTTAGATTTACTCGTATATACTGTCAGTAAAGAGCTGCAGTATACTCTCGGTATATACGCGTAGTCACGGCCCTTGGAATTATAAGGTAAGTACTATCATGTCTAGGCCTCAAGCAAGTCAGGGTTTCTATATAATTGCGGTACTTCCATCTGAAGACCCAATTACCAAAATTACGAATATCAAATTGTATGAATTATATCACACAATTATAACCTTTTTGTGTTTCTTGATAAATTTTTGACATATTTGTCTTCTCAGTTGATCTTTATTAAGCAAATGCTCTGATACCAACTGTAAGATCCCTGTTCCCACCGAGCAACGGATTCGGGGTACTGGCAGCGGAAGTAGCGCTTCTCGCGTGGGACAGGGGTCCCACACTCGGGGCCTCGCCCATGGATATCCGGATAAGAGACTAATCCGTCGGTTGTTCCAAAACCGATCCCGGAAAAACTTTCTTAACCGGAAGCACGGGCGATTCCACCAGGATAACTTTTTTACTCTAACGTAGTCAAGATCATTTCTGATCGAGATGATCCAATTACATCTATAAGATACTTAGTCAGTTCAAGGAAGAAACTTGCACTTGGATCATTGGGATCAACGCTTTTTTCCCCATTCAAGAGGCACAGCCGTTGATTCCTATCCATAGAACAATTACTGTCCGGGATTTTTTTTTTTTCTATCGTAAAAACAAAAGTTTGAGTCTCGATTTACGGATCCATCAGTCCAGCCTAACCCCATCCAATCCCATGGGTTAGCCAACCGCCCAACCACTGTAGTGATGGGATCCAATTAAAAATTTGGTTAGGTTTTGTCCCGGGTACCAAGGAAAAGAGTTCCAAGGCCCCCTAGCCGGATGTTCATGCAAAATAAAACTAGTCACACCACTCACACACCCAATATGAAATTGCCTTTTTCAACCAGATTCAACCAGTTTAAAACAATCCTTTAATAAAACCATAGTATCATTGATCACCATCTTCCAATTTATCCAATTGATTCTTAATTTCCCATCATTCCTTCATCAGAGTATCTATGGCATCATTGGCAACTAGAACGCTCAGGAGCCGTTTCGATAGTTCCTAGCCCATAATACTTGGCAATATAATCACTTAACAAGATGGACTCTCGTTGAAGATCAGCAAGATCAACCAACAGATCCATATAAGGAGCCATGGACTCATCCATTGAAGACCAGCAAGGTCAATCAACCAGATCCATGCTCGATTTCAGAAAACAACTCCAACTCTGTTCCAATATCTTCCTCGACGCACGCGTGGGTATCCTAGGCAACCCAGAGCCCGAGCACCGTATGGTCAGCACCCTCTAGGATCCTTCGCAGGTAACCTAGCGCTTCACGCATAGGCCGCTTCCTTGGCCCCTCATCCACCGTACCGGAAGCTCACCATTTTAATCGCACCGAGGCTGGTCAAGACCTCGGCCGACCTTGCTACGCGAGACGTCCTTCATTGACTCCCCGTCAGCAGTTGCAACTTTACCATCACGACTTTAATCACAAGACGGTCAAAATGCTCCCCCCAGCATTCTTGACATAAAACAATCATTTACAAACAGCATTTACAAACAGTATTTACAAACAGTTTACAACACAATTTCTATTTTAACTTTCATTTTTCCACATTACCCCTCATCAATCTACATTACTTATTCCATATTCCATTTATATGTATACTCATCCCATCACATCATTTCTATCTCATCACTTCAGATTCCCTCACATCGCATATCGTATATTCACATCCATACATCCACATCTATATGCGTACATTCACATCTACATGCATACATCTACATCTCTATGCATACATCCACATCCACATTCACATTCACCTCCATACATCTACATCTACATGCATACATCCACATCTCCATTCACATCTACATCTATACATCTACATCTACATGCATATATCCCCATCCACATCCACATCTACATCTATACATCTACATCTACATGTATACATATACATCTCCATTCACAACTACATCTACATGCATACATCCATATCTCCATTCCCATCTACATCTATACATCTACATCTACATGCATCCATCCACCTCCACATCCACATCTACATCTATACATCTACATCTACATGTATACATCCACATCTCCATTCACATCTACATCCACATCTCCATCCACATCTCCATTCACATCTACATCTATACCTCTACATCTACATGCATCCATCCACATCTCCATTTACATCCTCATCTACACATCTATTTCTACATGCATACATCCACATCCCATGCATACATCCACCTCCACATTCACACTCACATCCATACATCTACATCTACATGCAACATCCACATCTCCATGCATAATAAAATTCTTTTAATTAATCTAGGATGATAGTTCCTAGAATATGGTAGGAATTCCTCTTTTTATGCTTTGAATGAATTTATTTTATGCGTAATTTCTATAAAAATTTTGCCATAGCTCCGCTACTATGACTGATAAATCTCAATTTTTTTCTAAGGGATAAAGCTCATTATTAAAGAAATAATTAGAATGGTCTCTAATTGGATCATCAATCCATAATGGTCTCTAATTGGATCATTAAGAAAACAATTAGAATGGTCTCTAATTGGATCATCAATCCATAATGGTCTCTAATTGAATCATTAAGAAAACAATTAGAATGGTCTCTAATTGGGTCATCAATCCATAATGGATTGAATCAACAATGTGCATAAACTAAAAGTATAGCAAAAAGCCAGTAATTTGGCCTCAAGCATAGCTTAATCTTGGATTAAGAAAAAGCTTTTTGAAAAGCTTCATTTGGATTGAGAATGGGTCATGAGTATGACCATTTCTTGAGTGAGAGAGAGAAATTACATAAAAACCATTAGAATTTAAACATAAATGGAAATTAACTTCTATAGCATTTATTAAATTATGTAACTCTTCACTACTATTCACCAATTAACTTCAATAGCATTTAAAAAACCATACCAGTTAAACTTCTCAAGCTTGAGAGGGGTTGAGAAGAGAGAATCATTGAGAAATTCTAGAAAAGATCAAAATTCAATATACTTACCTTATGATTTGCTTGATTCTTTATTCACGGTAGAGGCCCCCAACCAATCAATTGGTTTAGTATGTTGACGGAGCCACCAATGGGGATTGAAGAAAGAGAGAAGTATCAAAAACTAGTGAATTATTAAAGAATTCACAACCCTTGACTTAGGTAGAGTAGAGTAACAATGCATAAGACACTCTATATTTTGGCTTAGGTGGAGTAGAGTAACAAGGCATAAGACACTATCTAATTTGGCTTAGGTGGAGTAGAGTAACAAAGCATAAGACTCTATCTAATTTGGCTTAGATGGAGTAGAGTAACAAAGCATAAGACTCTATCTAATTTGGCTTAGATGGAGTAGAGTAACAAGGCATAAGACTCTATGTCCTTTTTCAACAAGGGGAGGCTTCTATTTATAGGAAAATTTGAGCTCCTAACCAAACAAACCGATTCTAGAATTTTCCAAGTCAGTTTGGTCACTTTTTGACCATTTTTAGGTCAGTTAAGCTAACTTTTTAGAACTAGACTTGAATGAGGAGAGAGGAGAGATGAAATATCTTAATTTTTATGAGTTTAAAACTCATTCAAGCATGTGAAATATGCACCTCCTTTAAAGAATTCCCCTTCCTTACATATGTGTCAAAATTGTATTGCTCATAGTTTTTTACTAATAAACCTTGTACATTTTCAACTCTTCATCTTATGTGAAATATGCACCTCCTTTAAAGAACTCCTCTTCCTTACATATGTGTTTATTTACTAATAAACCTTGTACATTTTAAACTCTTCATCTTATGTGAAATATGCACCTCCTTTAAAGAACTCCCCTTCCTTACATATGTGTCATAATGGAATCATTTTAATATTGCTCATAGTTTTTTACTAATAAACCTTGTACATTTTCAACTCTTCATCTTATGTGAGCATTTAAGGGACTCCCCTTCCTTACATATGTGTCATAATAAAATCATTATTCCCAAAATATCTCATATTTTTAATATTGCTCATAGTTTTTTACTAATAAACCTTGTACATTTTCAACTCTTCACCTCATGTGAGCATTTACTCATTTGTGGGTATTTTCTTTTTACAATTTGGATTTATCTCCTCCCTACACATGGATTGATGCTATTGGCCCATAGAAACCTTAATTGGACCATAGTCTAAAGTTTTCTAAAAATCTAGACCCTTAGACTAAGGTTCTTTATACCTATTTCCAATTAATTTCAATTGCACATTGGAAAATTCTTTTTAAATTTCTGTTTCAGGGGAACTCATCTGAATTATAAGAGATATTTTTCTATCCAAAAATATTCAAAATCTGAATATTCTCTCTCTAGAATATTTTTCTCTCTCTAAGCTAAAACAGTTAGAAACAAGGTCTTTATATTTCTGAAGAGGGATTGATTACAGGGGAAGATACTAGACATCAAAAAGGGGTTGGGAGAGGAATCTTACAGGAAGATTGTGTGGAGATAGTATTTTGAAGTTGTGTTATTGTTTGTTGCTCTAGATACTTGATCAGGATACTCACGGTCATTGTTTCTTCAAATGGAAACTTGGGAAAGGATAGTTACATAAATCAAAAAGTTAGTGATAGGTGAGAGTACCTAAATGGGCTAGGAGCTATTGCAAGTGATTGCAATCTCTCTCTCTCTCTCTCTCTTAACACAGGCGTGCACACACGCACACACATGCACACGCACATAAACAAATGTGCATACAAGTACACACCCATGTGTATATATCTTGTACATGCTTATGAATCATAAAGGCATATTCAAGTTATAACAATGTAGAGGGTTTAAATTTTTTAAAATTGCAAAAAAAACATGATGATTCACATGTTTCATTATTTCACTTAGTTAGTACTATCTATGCATAAGAGTAAGTTTTTCATTGAAAGCTTTCTTATAAGTACTACAGTTTGGGCATATGTATCAACGATTACATCAAGGAAGCATTCTTTCTCTCTTAAAGATTTGAAAACGCAACATGTGAGGTTTACACAAGCAATAAAACCAGGGCTTAGGCATAAAGGAGATTTTCCCTTTAGCTAAAATCCAAGGGTTTTTTTTTTAAATCTTAGGGAAGCATTGATGAATAAATGATCACTAATAAACGACCCAAGTCTAAAAAGCATTGGCCCCTTACTAAACTCTTATATTGTATTTGGAGAAAATCCCACCATGTTGTGACCTTCAAAAGTTGGCATATCATTTTCTTATAAATCAAAGGTTAAATCATAATATATGTAGGAAAACAAGATTTTACATGACATGCATATGACATGAGAGCATTGGGATTTGAACGTAGGTGGAGATATTGAGATCAAAGTTCTACCACTTGCACTACACCACAATAATGACTCATGTTACAACCCTTACAAGTGAGACTTACATGGGGCAACACGTGGGACACGTACACATTGTTACATGGGATTTACACACCAGTAATGCATGGGACAGGTGGACGTTGCATGGAAAAACTAATTGCACAATATTATTGCACATCATCACTTATAATAATAAGTGTGAACATGTAATGTTCGTGGGTGACGATTGTAGGCCAAACACCTAGTGATGTACATGTAGCATGGGGGTATGAGTAGGGTCACATGGGGCACATGAGTATGGTGTGTGGCGACAACAAGGTATACGCTCGGCTCGACACCCAAGGTCACTTATATATAAAATGGTTGGGTGGTTAAACATGGTATGCCGAGCTAGGTTTGGTTTGTTATTCTTGAGTTCAGCTTCTTCTTCTTTCTCACATTTTTTTTAATGGTTGCCTTGCATGGAGGCCTGACATTTGGTATGAAATCTTGGGATTTTGTTCTTAGCTATGGGGAAATGTTTGCAGCTGCTTTGAGCAAGGAGAAGTGTGGAGAATTTTTGCAGTAGCAAGACTGCAGCCATCGGTTGTTGTTTCCTTCTATTACTTCCAAAGCCATTGACGTCCATCTGTTTTGCTGTTGTTTCGTCGATATACGTTAGTTGACGTTACTGTCCATTTGTTGGCCGTTCTCGTTTGTTTCTGCCAATGTTGGCCTTAATGTTTTTCTTTTGGCCATTGCCTCTAAGCTGTGGTGGCTAAGCCCTAAGCACCTTTGCTAGGTGTTTGTCTTGCGACCTTGCAAAGCCATCGCAGTTGTCACCCGTCACAATAGCACAGCGCACAGAGAGAAAAAAAACCACAAAGCTTCTTACCAAACGAAAAAAAGGGAAAAAAAATTAAAGGCCTAAAGTTCTTCACTCAAAAGTTTCTTAGAGGAGCTTCTTGTGTGGTGTACCTTGGCGAAAGAATTCTGTTCTCGTGGTCTGTTGCTCGCAATTGGCACAATTTTTGAAGTCGTGTTCAAAGGCCTTAAGTTCTTCACCCAAAGGTTTCTTGGAGGAGGTTCCTGCATGGTGCCCCTCGATGTGTTCCATTGCTTGCAGAGCAATTAGCATGATTTTTGAAGCTATAGTTCTACACAGCTTCAAACTTCATTGGCTTCGACAACCTTATGACTAGGGGACTCAATTATCTCTTCTTTTTTATTTTTCGTCATTTGGTGCTTCTTGCATATTATTGGTTAAAAACGGATTTCGATCACTTTTCCCCACAATCACCCGAGTCTGTCCCTCTTCACCAAGATATGCATGATTTATGGTAGCAAATGAATTTATTTATGAATGATATCCACACTATGATATCACCTATAGTACGTCAACCCCTCCGACTTCGGATAACCATCCCTTGGGTAATCGTGAGTGAGGGTACTCCGAAAAATGGATTAAAGCCAAAACTTGCATTAAAGGATTTGAAACCACCACCAAAGTACACTGGCACTTTACCTTCATGCATGGCTAATGCAATAGACCAGTGGCTTTCTAAGTTGGAACAATGCTTTACTTTATATGATATCACAAATGAGCACATTAGAATCTAGCACGCTGCATATAATTTATAAGATGTGGCTCATCGTTGGCGGAGGAAAATTCAAAAGGACAAGGCAATCCCGAACACTTTGGAGGAATTTAAGGATATGTTTGCTCAGGATTTTGTGCCACTAGATAAGCAGAGTAGAGCCCTTGATACTTGGTTTTTTATCTCTCAAAAGAGTCTTATAGTGTAGGGGTATGTAGACAAGTATCGAGAGGTGCTTATGAAAATTTTCCAAATTTACTAGATTTCTTATAAGTTCATAAATTCTCCTTGGGGTTCAATGATAAACTTCAACCATTAGTATACCGAGGGAAGTTTCAAACCTTATTTCGAGCTATAGAAATGGCTTTAGTTTATGAAGATGGTCG
This sequence comes from Cibotium barometz, assembly GCF_041138505.1. Lineage (NCBI taxonomy): Eukaryota > Viridiplantae > Streptophyta > Polypodiopsida > Cyatheales > Cibotiaceae > Cibotium > Cibotium barometz. The sequence continues at coordinate 24,741,076 of NC_141087.1, forward strand.
AAAAGGTCAAAGTCAAGCATTGGGTCAAGGTTCTAAGTCTCATTTTATGCAACTTGTTTATGAAGCTTCCAAGTACACTAGTGGGCAAAAGGGAAAGACATTATGTCTAGTGTACATTCCTCTACAAAGACACTTGCTAGAGTTAAGAGAAAGGTGTCAATGAAGAATGACCAGAGATCTTCTCTCACTCCTGAGCACTTTGAGAAAGCAAAGAGTGAAGGCTTATGGTATGCTTATATGGGCAAGCATCAAAGGCATGATTACCCATTGAAGAAGTAGTGTATGTTGAGGAAAGCAATGTGTGAGGGTGCAACATGAATAGAGCAAGGGAAGGAGCATGCACATTAGAAAGAGGAATAGATTAAGGGTACACTGGCAAAGGTTTATTTGTATGGTCATTTGTAAAACGTGAAGTCAAAGGCACATGTAGTGTAAGAACACATGGAAAGTGCAAGGAGGCACATGTAGTATGAGCACACATGGATGGCACAAGGGTGTGCAATGAGATTGTCTTTATTTGTGCTTAATTATTATCATTACCTTACTTAACCATATTTTTAATATCCTAATTTCTATGCATAATCATGGTTAACATTTACTTTGATGATCCACCATGAAATACCATATTGGGGAATATGGGAATTTTTCACAAGTTTGGGACACGTGGTCAAAAGTTTGGATTAACCATAACTTGAATACCACTAATCCAAAATGAGCGCTTTATAGCTCTTTAGATTCCATTTTTCAAGTGCTTTCCAATGATAGGTCATATGATAGCGTTTTGAGAAACTTACAAACATGTTATCCATGTCCCCTTTTTTAAGTATTCAAAAATGGGAATTGGGAAATTCCCAAATTCACTAATATGGTGTTATGAGATCACCATGCTTGGTTTCCAACATGTTATCAGAGCTAACTTGGTATTATCAAGCATTAATCACTTATTGACAACCCCCTAATCCAACCTTATCTCCTCTCTTTGTTGTGGCCAAAATTTGCAAAGCTCCATTCTCCTTGCACATGCCGCCATTAGCCAAGAATTTTCAGCTACACATTGCTCTCTACTAGGCACTCCTACATCTTAAATATCTCTAATGGATTTGAACCCTACTGCGTGAATCTGATGCTGCCCCCCCTAGATTGGTTTTTTGACTCATTTGATGTCTATAGATGAAATTGCTATAATTTCTCAAATGGGTAGCTTGCCTATGCCTTGAAGACCCTAACTACAAGGTTTGAGCATAATCCATTGCTCAATGTATACACACCAAGCAGATTTGTAGTCACTAGCAAATTGATGAATTCTCTTGGGCTTGAGCCAATTGGGAAAGTGGTTTGAGGTGACTAATCCTTTATACAAGAGCTACCTCCTAGTTTGAATTTCAAGGTGAATGGTAAAGTGTGAAGAGAATCAAGTTTATCATCAGTTTCTACCCCCTTTTGACTCATTGAGCAATTAGGGACATTTAATCTGTTATTTTCTTCAAATTGAGGGATCAAGCCTCACATTGGGGAACTGCTAAACACTCATATTGGGGAACTGCTAAAACAATCACGTTGGGTTACTACTAAACACTAACATGGCATCATCTTTCATTTGACTCTTGTTTTAATCACTCAATTTCACTCTTCAAAAAGCACCAATTTTTTGCGCCGCCAAAACAGTGAGCTATTTCCCGAAGGTTGGTGATTAATTCTTTGCATTTGCACTAATTTTATCCATCAAATTCTTGTATTGAGAGTAGACACTGACCTTGAGTAGTACTCAAGTGTTAAGACTGTCTCAAAACCCTTAATGACTACTTCATTTGTGCTTGAGAAGTTTAAAGAGGAGTCCTTCCACACATGGCAAGTTAAAATTAAATTTATGTTAATGAAGGATGGGCTATGGGGGATTGTAAATGGAAGGGAAAAATGTCCGGAGGATGAAGGGGATGAAAAGAACAAATGGTTGAGCCGGAATGAAAAAGGATTAGCTATCATTGCGTTAGGATTGGGAGCTAGATTTATCCATCGCATTGCATCACAAGATACATCTAAGGGTGGTTGCGATGACCTAGAGAAATTGTTTGGAGAAAAGTAAAAGAATTAAAAAATAAGCTTGAAAATACAATTCTTTGGCTTGGATATGAAGGATAGTGAATCACTTTCATCACACCTTAACAAAATGAAGAGTATAACTTAACAATTGGCTGGCATTGGGAGGGCACTAGTAGAAGAAGAGGATGCCATAGCCATACTATTAAAAAGTATGACAGTTGAGGAGTATGGGCCCTTAGTGGCTACCTTAAAAAACCTCCCAGATCCCGGATGTAATGTCAAAGAAGGAAGACAATGATGTGGCCTCTCACGATGGAGGCAACATCGAGCATATCTTCTAGATGATATGAGGAGCATGGCTCCTAACCCGTAGTTGTAGCCCCACTCTCCTAGTGTGTAAAGTGTCAATAAAAAGCCAACATTGTAGCTCATAGAGCAACTTAAACGGACCGCTCCAACCATATGACTATGGAGTGTAAGTCAGGTTAACACTTGCGAGGTGTTAGACCCTCATCACATTGAGGGGAGGTGTTGAGAAAAGTAATGTGTGAGGGTGCAACATGAATAGAGAAAGGAGAGGAGCATGCACATTAGAAAGAGGAATAGACTAAGGGTACATTGGCAAAGGTTGATTTGTATGGTCATTTGTAAAAGGTGAAGTCAAAGATAAAAAAGGTAGCACATGAAAAGTGCAAGGAGGCACATGTAGTGTGAGCATTTATGGACACATGGATGGCACAAGGGTGCATGGGGCATGTGGATGAGAGCTATATAAGCATCTACTTGGATCAACTCTAATGCAATGACATTATCTTGATTTGTGCTTAATTACTATCATTATCTTACTTAACCATATTTTTTATTATCCTAATTACTATGCTTAATCATGGTTAACATTTTCTTTGATCTACCAACAATGTATAGTTGCAAATATGACCAACTGAGCCTATAGATTTAAATCACGTAGATGATCTCGAGGAAGATTTTTTTTTCTGAGAAAATATCCTTTCATTAGTTATATAAAAAATGCCCGTAGGGCTACAAAAGATCCTCTCCTGCTCATAAGAAACAGAGCAGAGATCAAAGCAAAGCAGCCAGGGAGACTCTCCCTAGGTGCTGAGAAATACAAATATCAGTATAAAGAACTGAAGGGCTATATCATACAATAGGAGGGGGGAAAAGCCAAACAGGTGGCCTGTAGTGCCAGCGGGGGAACCCCGCGTGTAGGGTATAGAAGGGGCCGCTGCGCCAAGTGGTGTGAAAGGCTTGGTGCCGCAAGGTCGCCTCATCCGAGTCGCCCCGGCGGATGCGGTCATACTGTCCTCGCAGGGTGTGGATGAACTCCTGCCGAATCCCCCACCAAATCCCCCGAACAGTCTCTGCTGGTGGCTCCAGTCTCCCCTCAAAAAGGCCCTGAAACACCGGGCCCTCCAAGTGAACCAGATGGTGAGGCTGCTGAGGAGCTCCCACCGAGAAGATCCCTCTCTTGTGTCCAGCCGACGGACGAGAAATCCAGTGAAGGAACAAGGCGAGGCTGGCCCCTAATGAATCTGATGGCCTGGCTGTCCTGCTCCATCTCATAGCCCATAGCAGGCCCTGACGAAGTCGACCAGGCAGCGGCTCCCCACGTATACATACCCTCTAGAGAGAGGGGGCCAGAATGTGCAGCATCTACAGCCAAATCTACTGCGCGTTGTCGTGAAGTGTGCGGAATAGCCAGGAAAGTACGAAACTTTTAGCTGTGAGAGTTGGTGACGAACCTAACAAGGAAACTCACATACAAGATTTCCCAAGGAGTATTGAACATCACTATTTCCAATGACAAATACATGTGTCCTCTTCCCTCGATACAACCTTGAATTCCTCCAGATAATTGCACAGAATTGCATGAAATTCTTTGAACCATTCACATGTGGGCATAACAAAGATTTCCAATTATTCCAATATACATGTGGCCAGTTACATCCATTACATCCAGTGCCCTCAAATCCTTTATTTCGGAATGTACTTTATCACCTGGAAACCTGCCTTAATATACTAACATTTCACAAGTAAAATATAGCATTTTGCATAACTTTATCATGCTCATGATTTCCAAAATCCGTATGAGAAGAAACTAAAGCAAATTACCCTCAACTTCAAAGTATTTTTCATAATTCTCCAGGCTCCAAATTCCTTAGCTTTTTCCCCAGAATTCAATCATATTCACAAGCTTTTTCCCATACAATCCAAAACCTTTAAGGGCTTATATGCCATGCCCTTATTCTAAAGTAACAAGGTTAATTTAAAGTTAAGCTTATCTGAAATAAGCGAAAGGTGGACACGTTGATTTTTCCCTTTGTTTTTATTAATCAAAGGTGGCCGCTTCAGCGCCAGTACACGGAGGAAGTGAAAATGGCGAAATAGGACCCTCTGCTGTTGACTGTGAGCTTGAAATTTTCAGAAGCATATCGTTGAATAGCACTCATTATCCTCTATATTTCTAACTCCTACATGACATAAACAGAGGCGCTCTCTTGATTTTTTTAAGCTCTGGTTCGATGGACGCTGAACTTCGACGCTGAATATATATTTTTCCCACACTGGTTTTCGCCGTGAAGCTCCGGCCCTTTTCCTTTCTTTCCCCGCGGTGATCTAGGCGGCCCCCCTTCCACATTCTGCCAGCTGTCCCTGCCATAAGGAAAAGCTGCGCCTTTCTCTAGAAGTTCCCCCCCCCACGTTTTTGTTAACCTTAATACTAAGGTTATTAAACATAACCTTAGCATTAAGGTAGCAAAACTTAACCATAAGACTCACAGCATTAGCACCATGTTTTAAGTCTTAACCACAAGACTCCCGGCATTAGCACCATGTTTTAAGTCTTTACTTTCTGCATTAGATACACGTAAGATACTTATGCTTCTACATGATGATCCATGAAGTCCAAGTGCAGCTTTCTATCCCAACATTTCCCAAACATTCAATGAACTCTTCGGCACTGTGATACCTTCATAATTTATAAATCATATCGGCCCATGTGATTTATAGAATCCCCAATTGCCCATTCAAGTATTTCTTCAGCCTTTATAAATGCATTCCTTTGTGCATTGGTATGCCCTCATGCCATCATATATATCCGGATGCTTCTAACTTGCCCATGAACTCTGAGTAACAACAAAAACATCATCCTCCATACTCATATACAAAAAACTCCTAAATCTGACTCAGCCTCAGCTTGTCTTATTGAACCTCATATACAATATGAACATATGTACATGGCATCATATAATGACTCATCATGGCACTTAACCCATGCATCTGGATGTGTATTTGACGGCCTCACATGCACGGTTTCATATCATAGACGTGCCATGGCACGACATCCACCCCCTCTAAACCTGCACATCCTCTGGTATGTGCCAAATCACCATCAAGGTCCACATATAACTGAATGTCGTCTTCATCTTCTGCAGTTCCAGGAAGATCATCCTCTTCCTCTTCAATCATATCCATACTTCCACTGTCAAGCCTCTCATCCTGAATCTCTTGTGAATCAAAAGGATCACTATCATGCCTTCTTTTAAATATCTTGACTCTTTTACCAGCCACAAGATTCTTTACTTCTGTTCCATCAAGCTCACACAGAGTATATGTGGCATTTCCATGCACATGCCTGACAATGTAAGGGCCAAACCATCTTTTTGCAAATTTTCTTTGAACAGTAAATTGGTTGTCAAGGCTACTATCATACATTAGAACCCAATCACCTTCTTCAATAGGTTTTGGCCGGAGTCTGTGTCTACTATCAAATCTTTCTTTATTTTTCAGCCTTGCATCTTTCAGGCGAGCTTTAGCAAGCTCTACATCTTCAGGTCTCCTCTCCAACTGTCTTATTCTCAATGCAAGGAGGTCATCTCTGCTCAATCCTTCCATCCAGGGCAATACATTCCAAGTTAGAATTACTTCTTCAACTGGCATCACTGGCTTCTGACCATACATTAATTCAGCAGGCATGTATCCTGTCACTGAGCTATGAGTTGTACGGTCAGCCCACAAGGCATATGGTAGCAGCTTTGGCCACACTCTCATCCTTTCTCTGCATGCCTTAGCCAAAGCTTTAATGATTGGAGGATGTCCTCGCTCACTTTTTCCATTGCCCTCAGGATTGTAAGCACATGTTAGAGATAGTTTGATACCAATTCTAGAGAAGAATTCCCTTGCTTCTTCAACATCTAGCTCTCCCCTATCAGCTGTTATTTTCCCAACACAACCATATCGGCAGATCACATCTTCCAAGAGAAATTTGCATACTGTTTCCGTACTCTTTGTTCTAAGGGCACGCCCTTCTACCTGATTTGTTAAATCTTCTCTTGCAAGTGCTATATACCGCATCTGCCAAATTCCCAAAGGCATTGTAACTAGATCCACTACCCATTTGTAGTGCATGGCAGGTGGGTAGGTTGGTTGCAAGCCATCACGATGCCTCACATTTGAGTACATTTGGCATACTATGCATGTTTCCACATATTGGGAAATATCCTTGTACATTCCTCTCCACCAATATTTTTCCTTTATTTTGGTATAAGTGGCCCACACACTTCTATGCCCAGCCCAGAGACTCTCATGGAACTCTTTCACAAGCTTCCCTTGAGTCTCTTTATCACATATGACTCTCTGTGGCATAGCATTCCTCTGTTTAGGATGTTTCCAGAGATACCCATCCTTTAGAAAGTAACCATATGCCTTTCTGCGGATCCTCTTAAATTCTGAGTCAGACCAATTCTCTTGCCTTGTCAGAGTGCTCAAATATTGACCAATAAGCAACCAATCCCCTTCATATATTTCCTCAATAAAAGACTCAAGTGCATTTGATAGGCAAATATGATCCCCCTTTGCATATGCTGTAGTATAGAACTTTGTACCCACATCATCAATGTCACTAACCATCTCTTCCTCATCTTCATACCTGGCTCTTGATAGCATATCTGCAACTGGGTTATCTTTTCCCGCAATATGCTCAAACTCAGGATTTAGTGACTTGATATAAGCAATCCACCTAAGCATAGCAATATCTGGAGTGGTACAACTTGCTATCATCCCAAGAAGTGGCAAGCAATCAGTCTCCACAAGTACAGATGCCCCAATAAGATATTCTTTTTCACATTTTAGAGCAGTGACTATCCCCCATAATTCTCTCTTGATCTGTGGATACTTTCGCTGTCGAAAGCTTAATACCTTTGCTCCAAATCTAATTACATACCTATGATCATCCTCATCATCTTGCCCTACTGCCCATCCAATCCCAGTAGGACTAGTATCAACTGTAACAATCACAGGCCTGCCACACTCATAATCTGCCTTTCTCAAAATGGATGATGATTGGAGCAAATATTTCAGCTTCCGCATAGCTTTAATATGTACTGCACTCCACAAAAATTTTTGGTTTTTCCTCAAAAGTTGATAAAGAGGATCTGCTACATGTGCATAATGTGGGATCCAAATAACATAAAAGACGCATGCTCCAAGAAATCTCCTCAGCTCTGTAACATTAGTGCATATTTCCTTCATTCTTTGTATTGCATCTATCTTGGCTGGACAAGGACGGCGTCCACTAGTACTACAAAGATGTCCCACTATTAGCACTTCACCAACCCCAAACACTGATTTTTGCCCAGATAAAGTAAGATTCACTTCTTCAAGCCTGGATAGAATCATGTCACAATCCTTTATATGATCTGCCACAAACTTGCGGCACCCTTTTGAATCCAAATTCTCATCTTTGTCTTTCTCCTCACAGCCCTTTATTGGCACATCATCCAAAAATGGCATAGTTTTTTGTGGTATGAAGTCCCGTAAGACTTTATTCATTCCATTCATCATATGTGCCACTGAGTTAGTGGCTCCCTGTGGTAAGGTACACATCCTTACTAATCCCAAGGGAGTTCTCATTGTGGTCAAGTCCCTGCTTTGCATATCCAGCTGGAACTGATCATATCCCGAATACAAATCACCCATAGAGTATATAGCTTTCCCTGCAAATGCTTCTGCAAACTCATCCACAATTGGACCTGCTCCCACATTCCTGATTGTGACTTTGTTTACAGGTTGCATGTCTTGAATAAAGCGCAATGTCCCATTTTTCTTTGGTACAGTAAACCATCTGTTGGAATATGGGGCACATGAAGGCTCCAAGATTCCCATCCTGATCTTTTCCTTTAACAATTCCATCAACTTTGGCAAGAGAGCCTTTGGTACTGGAATTGGCCGCAGATTCCAAGGCACATGTGGAACAGTAAAGATCACCATTGGTGCTGTTACACTTGGATCAACACAACCAATCTCATGCGGCTGAAAGGCAAAAGCTTTCCCATGTTTTACAAGCATCTCCTCAAAGCATTCCCTTTCAACTGGCAACAGAAAATCCCTCTCACCAATCTTCAGCTCTTTCAGAGTTTCTTGAGTAAATTTATGCCCAATTTTCTTCGGATCTCTAAGATTTGGCTGCATAGAAGCTTCATCTATCTTCTCCTTGCTTCCTGGTGGCAAGGGCAAGGCAACTGGCTTCACCTTTTTTGCAACCGTTTTGTATTTTGTATCAACATGAGCATCCATCTCACAATTCATGTTTTTACATTCCACCCCCTCAAATTCCTGGATTATATCATACATCTCCACAGATGACACCTTTATCACTTCATTTCCACCCTGTAAGCATGCTCTTCTCATATCAAAAAGTACATCCATAGTATCTATAAATGACACCTCATCAAGCACCCCTGAAATAAACTCATTTTTCTCCAAAAGACCACACTGCTCAAAACTTTTTTGTTCATTTTGTATATGTTTTTGCATGCCACGCTTTAAATCCTTGCTTTTTACAAAAACCAGTGACCCATAGCTGGAGAATCCCTGAAAATTTGCTGAAAAACTATTTACATTGATTGAGTCCTGCGAGAACTCATTTCCCCTTGTACCATTGGAATCCCGCTTTACAATGGCACCTGGCCAAAATCCCTCATCTCCCTGTAATTCATAAACTCTCTGTTTATCTTTGGGAGTGACTGTGCCCTAAGAGATTCACGATTCCTTTCATGATTAATGCAAACTGTCAAAAACTGAACAGCTTTTTTGCCATCTTTACTTCTTATTCTTGCATAGGCTGAACCATCATCCAAAACCTTTGTTTCCATCCTTACAGCTGTAATGTAGGGTTGCCCAAGAATGAGGGGATACGATGACATCTCCTGAACAAAGAAATTCTGATCATCCTTCACATCCCCTATAGTTACCCTTACATTTGGACATGCTGCATAAAGCTCTCCAGATGAATTATTAGCTGCTTTAATCATCCACCCATGATCCACATCCATTGGCCACTTACATTTGTTGTAGAGATTTTTAGCCATAAGATTTATTTCAGACCCATGATCAATTAGAGCGACATATGGCTCTTCCAAATCACCTATCTTGACAAGGGTTTCAGTGGTGGCTCTTGCCCAATGGCTCCTGGAGTAATGACTCTTTGTAAGAACTTCTTTTTCATCATCCTCTTCCACAAAACGCACTTGTCGTGCCCCATCAGCAGAGTGATTACATTCCACCACATTTTCTCTCTCTTCCTTTTTCTGTACCTGTACACCATGAGTCTTGGAAGTGCTTGCTTCCCCTTGTGATGGAATAGATTCAATTATGGACTGCCTTTTTCTTCGTATAATATCAATTATCTCATCATGAAATTCTTTCTTTGCAATCCCCAAGACTTCCCCTAGTGTGAATTCCACCCTGCTGTTTAGAATTCTCTCTTCAAGCACCTTTTTGAGATCTGTTGCAACTTCAATATCAGATTGAAGCTTGTAGAGTGGACTTTTCCCTTTACCCTTCTCCTTCATTTTTGCTGGCACTTCTTCCATTGAAACATCATGTAGAGGTCTGCTTTGCTGTGGAGGCATATGTGATGGTCCAGGATCCTTCTTTTCACTTCCACGTGTAACTCTTTTTGATGGCCCTCCTTCCTCATTTTCCCTTTTACGTTTCTCCTCTACCTGTGCCTCATTATTTTGACATTTGGCAATATAGGCATGAATGGATAAAGAATCCACAGGCTCCTCCCAGCCAGTCTCAAGGCGTATACAATCACCTGCCTCATGCAAAGCTTGCTTTGACACTTTCTTTGATGTAATTAATTCCATTGTTGACGGCCAAAAATTCTCATTCTCATAATCCTCATCATTCTCAAATCCCTGCTTTTGTTGACCAACCTTTAATCCATAGGTTGCTGCCTCAACCATAGAAATGGCATGACTAGCAGCCATATCTTCTACCAGCTTTTTCATCCCTCCTTTCCCAAAGTTTGTACTCAATGGAAGTCCAGTTTCTGTAAGATGGATTTTCCCATCTTTGAAGAACACAAGTTGATTTTTAAGAGCTTCTTTATAGCTGGTACAATCCTTCTTTGCATGCTCTGGGTCATCACACCATATGCATCTGTATGTAAACCCTTCTCTGATTTGAGGCCTTTGCATAGAAACCTGCCCCAATGGTAGACCTTTTTCTTCGATTCTGGACATCTTCAATTTTAAATCACGCATACCCTTGATAAGCTCATCCATCGGCCCATCTATCTTAGGAATTGTAGCTACTGGCTTGGATAAATTCTCAGGGGTAACAGCAGCTATGGGAGTTGCAGAGCCCATCACCATTTTATCCCTCCTCCGCTGCCGCTTTGCTAACATAGTGACTGCATCCTCAACATCATTCCAGTCACTCTTTAATCCTTGCTCTGTATTTTTATCCTCAAGGAGGATTTCCAATGTTTCCTGGAGATCTTTCCCAGCTGCCTGCAAGAAGAGCTCTGTCTTTTCTCTGTCCAAAGTTGCACGCTCTATTCTTGACAACTGGGCATAACGCTTCTCAAACTCCCTTAGCAATTCTGTGGCAGAAATTCCCATTTTAGGTTTTGTGACCCATTCCAAAAAAGTTCGTTTGGTCACTCGCTCAGAATCCTCCATAAAGTATTCATCCTTTAAAGCAAGTTTGAATTCTTCCCAATTTCTGCCACCCTGTGCTGTCTGCAATCCTTTTATGCGCTCTCTTATTTCAGGAACGCATACCAACTCGAAACTTCGAACCATATCCTCCTCGGTCACCCTATTTAGCTCCATCTCCTTTATATAATTGCGCAGATACTTTGTAATGTCCTTCCCATCAAATTGATCTACCTTTTTCACAATTGATTGTAAAGCTTTGGTCATGGAAATCTGTCCCCTCTCAGCAGCTTGTTGCTGTTGCATGTACATGGAAAACATTTGGAACATCTGCATAACTCCAGGGTCAAAATGAACCCCCTGGCCCTCAGAATTCTCAGCCATAGCTTCCCTGTATGTTTCACTACACTCTCACCCCAGCAGCTTCACGTCGGGTTCACCAAAGCTGTCGTGAAGTGTGCGGAATAGCCAGGAAAGTACGAAACTTTTAGCTGTGAGAGTTGGTGACGAACCTAACAAGGAAACTCACATACAAGATTTCCCAAGGAGTATTGAACATCACTATTTCCAATGACAAATACATGTGTCCTCTTCCCTCGATACAACCTTGAATTCCTCCAGATAATTGCACAGAATTGCATGAAATTCTTTGAACCATTCACATGTGGGCATAACAAAGATTTCCAATTATTCCAATATACATGTGGCCAGTTACATCCATTACATCCAGTGCCCTCAAATCCTTTATTTCGGAATGTACTTTATCACCTGGAAACCTGCCTTAATATACTAACATTTCACAAGTAAAATATAGCATTTTGCATAACTTTATCATGCTCATGATTTCCAAAATCCGTATGAGAAGAAACTAAAGCAAATTACCCTCAACTTCAAAGTATTTTTCATAATTCTCCAGGCTCCAAATTCCTTAGCTTTTTCCCCAGAATTCAATCATATTCACAAGCTTTTTCCCATACAATCCAAAACCTTTAAGGGCTTATATGCCATGCCCTTATTCTAAAGTAACAAGGTTAATTTAAAGTTAAGCTTATCTGAAATAAGCGAAAGGTGGACACGTTGATTTTTCCCTTTGTTTTTATTAATCAAAGGTGGCCGCTTCAGCGCCAGTACACGGAGGAAGTGAAAATGGCGAAATAGGACCCTCTGCTGTTGACTGTGAGCTTGAAATTTTCAGAAGCATATCGTTGAATAGCACTCATTATCCTCTATATTTCTAACTCCTACATGACATAAACAGAGGCGCTCTCTTGATTTTTTTAAGCTCTGGTTCGATGGACGCTGAACTTCGACGCTGAATATATATTTTTCCCACACTGGTTTTCGCCGTGAAGCTCCGGCCCTTTTCCTTTCTTTCCCCGCGGTGATCTAGGCGGCCCCCCTTCCACATTCTGCCAGCTGTCCCTGCCATAAGGAAAAGCTGCGCCTTTCTCTAGAAGTTCCCCCCCCCACGTTTTTGTTAACCTTAATACTAAGGTTATTAAACATAACCTTAGCATTAAGGTAGCAAAACTTAACCATAAGACTCACAGCATTAGCACCATGTTTTAAGTCTTAACCACAAGACTCCCGGCATTAGCACCATGTTTTAAGTCTTTACTTTCTGCATTAGATACACGTAAGATACTTATGCTTCTACATGATGATCCATGAAGTCCAAGTGCAGCTTTCTATCCCAACATTTCCCAAACATTCAATGAACTCTTCGGCACTGTGATACCTTCATAATTTATAAATCATATCGGCCCATGTGATTTATAGAATCCCCAATTGCCCATTCAAGTATTTCTTCAGCCTTTATAAATGCATTCCTTTGTGCATTGGTATGCCCTCATGCCATCATATATATCCGGATGCTTCTAACTTGCCCATGAACTCTGAGTAACAACAAAAACATCATCCTCCATACTCATATACAAAAAACTCCTAAATCTGACTCAGCCTCAGCTTGTCTTATTGAACCTCATATACAATATGAACATATGTACATGGCATCATATAATGACTCATCATGGCACTTAACCCATGCATCTGGATGTGTATTTGACGGCCTCACATGCACGGTTTCATATCATAGACGTGCCATGGCACGACAGCGTGAGGGCAGTCCCATAGGCAATGTCTCTCTGTCTCCCTAGGGTGGCCGCATCGGGCACAGGCCGCCGGAAGACCGCTGTAGGCAAGCCAGGTGCCAACTGCACAGCCCCTATGGGTGACCAGCCCCACTGGAAAGTCGAGATCCTGCGTGCCTGTCGACTAGCCCAGAGCCTGGTCCAAAAATCCTGCAGGAACTCCAGTGAGAGTCCCTGTAGGCCAGTGCCCCGATGTAGATAAAGAGACCATCCTCCTCGCCATCAAAATATGTCGCCCCAACCGAACAATATACTGGAAAAAGGTGATCTCTGTGGCCTCAAGGGATGCATAAGGATCATGCAACTCGTACTCGCCAGGGTCCCACTGGAGCCCGGGCCAAGGCGCGCACTGCATATGCCCATATGCGCCAATTAGAGTCCACATCTGCAGGGTGTGGGTCAATATGCCACTTCCGAGAAGCGACGGCCACTACCCGTATCCTATGAAAGATGCACTCTGCAACCAAAGGCGACTCCACCTCCACTTTCTGAAGTCTGCCCTCATCCTGGATCTCATAGTAAAGGCATCTACCATCTTCAGTGCAAGCTCTGACAATAGCAATCAGGATCTCCAACTGTGTAAAGGCTCCCATCCACCGTGGGGCCACTGGCTCGAGAGGCATGAACCACTCCTCTGTGAGTGCCTCCTGAATGTCATCCCTCATAAATCAGCCCCCCTCTGAAGTGACTCAGTCTCTCCACCTGGATCTCCTCTGGAAGAGTGCAGAAGGCCTGCCAGTCTCCAAAACTACGTGCTGGGCCGGCCGCCAATGGTCCCTAGGCTAGACGAGGCCGAGAACCCAGCATATAACCCTGCTCTGTGCAAACTGCTGGGCTCCAGATGAGCGGCTGTCTAGCCCGCTCCTCATCACAAGAAGGAGGTCTCTGAGAGAGTCCCGGTCTCAGCAACTCCCAAGCTCTCAGGATGCTGAAGGCAAATTTGTCCTCCCATCCTCGACTGAGGCCTGTCCTCCTCATCTCTATGAAGATCCATCGTATCTCTGGTGCCCAAGTACCCCCTGCTGGGGGAGCTCGAGCCTGTAGCCGCTGAAAAAGAAGCTCTTTCCAAGGCTCAGCCTGGAAGGAGCCCCCGAACAATAAGCTTCCCCAATAGGACTCTGCTCTGATCAACTAGATCGGTAATGCCCAAGCCTCCCTGGGCCAACGAAAGTGTAATAACTGCCCAAGCGACCTTAGCCCGGGCTGGCTGACCGTCCCACCCAGACCAAAGAAAGTTCCTGATCAGCCTCTGTACCTGGCTATGCAAGAGCTCGAAAAGATTCAGCAAGACGTGATGTACCACATGGTCGCTAAAAGCACCTGATTTGCCACCACCACCCTCCCAGCCAAGGATAGCCGAGCTGTACTCCAATACAAAAGCTTCTTTCTGAATGCTCAGAAGAAGCGGGGCAATCTGCTGCTCAGGTGACAAATCAAGTCCAATCTGGCATCCCAAATACTGTACTGCTATGCCAGGAGGAATCCATCTAAAACCCGAGTCTGGGCTCCATGTCGGAGTGGGAGCGCTACTGATCCAAAAGGCCATTGTCATGCACCAATTGATCAATGCTCCCGAAGCTGCACTAAAAACCTGAAGCGACTGCTCTGCCGCTGAAGATTGGCCTCTTGGCCATGCAAAAATAAACCCGTGTCATCAGCAAACTCAGCATTGAGTAGGTCTTCCCCCTGGACTGGGAGCTGGCACCAACCTCCTCTGCCATCAGATACATGCTCATAGCCTCAGCAAATAAGAGAAAAAGAAACAGGGCAAGAGGACACCCCTGATGAACTGATCTGGTCAACTCAAAACTCGACCCCCGTCCTCCTGTAATCAGCACCTGGCTTCGAGCTATGGAATATAGAGCCGCCACTCCTTGGATCCAAACTGGCTCAAAGCCCAGGCAAAGCATAGTGCCCTCTAAGAAACCCCAATCGACTCTATCGTATGCCTTCTCAAAATCGAGAAGCATCATGACCAAGTCCTCACCGAGAAATCTAGCTCGGGCTGTCGCCTCCCAGAAGATGAAGATGTTGTCAAGGATACTACGCTCCTTGACGAATCCTTTCTGAGTAGTAGCATGAATCAACTCCCCCAGAAACGGCTGGATCCTCAAACTCAAGGCCTTTGCTAAGACCTTGTAGAGAGTATTGAGGATCGTAATAGGTCTCCAATGCCGAATATCATCTGACACTCCCTCCCCCTTGGGGATAAGAAAGATCAAGCCCTCTAAAAAGCTCTGTGGCATCACCCCAGTGTCCAAAACATACTGAAAGCCCCTCCGGAGACCTGGCCCTAAAAGGTCCCAATAGCACATAAAAAAGGCAGGCGTCAATCCATCCTCCCCAGGGCAACTATGGCACGAAAGGGCCCTTAAGGCATCAGCAAGCTCAATCTCTGAAAGAGGCTCACCCAGAACTATACGCATACGATCTATGACCCTCCTCTGCACATGGGCCCATACAATCTGTCTGCAAGCATCCCGAGCCTCAGTGTCTGGCTCCGCTGAAAGTAGGTCTCTATAGAACTCAGTGGCAATGGCTCTGATCTCCCCGGGCTCAGTGGCTATCGATCCGTCCGGCCTCCCAAGCTGGCGGACTCTTGCGCGAGCATGGCGGGGTCCAGTAATCTTAAAAAACTCCCGAGTCACTCTTTCTCCAAGCTGCGTCCACTGAGAGGCCTGGCGATGATAGTAAAACTCATGTCTCTGCTCCTCTGCCTCTCTAACCTCCTGGCGTGCCTGGCTCAGCTGGGACGCCACCCACTCACATGTAGGCTGCTACTCCTGAAGGCGCTGAAGCGAAGCAAGGCTACGTCTCAGCCGATGCTCCCGCTTGCGAGTCTCTCCTAGCCGTGTCAAGGCTATAGCGTGCAAAAAAGAGCTGAGCTCGATGAGTCCCTGGGCACACTGGCCTACTGCATCGTGGTCAGAGCTCTGACTATCATGCCATATCCTCTCAGTGTGCTCAGTGAGACTAGGATCTATAAGTATCCTCTCTGGGATCCTCAACTGCAAGCTGGTCTCCCGTGACCTCTCCTCAAGTGTCAAAATAACTGGTGCATGGTCTAAAAAAGAGGTGCTAGGGAGAATGTCAACGGAGCCCCCTCGCTCCCCTAACCAGTCACCCACATAAAAGCAATCAATCCGTGATAGATTAGTCCCTCCTTGTCGGTGATCCGACTGAGAGAAACTAAGACTGTCCTGAGAGCGAGAGAAGGCCCCATGCTGCCATGCATTAGTGATCCTCAATGTCATGCAAAATCGCTCCCTCGCTCCCCTAACCAGTCACCCACATAAAAGCAATCAATCCGTGATAGATTAGTCCCTCCTTGTCGGTGATCCGACTGAGAGAAACTAAGACTGTCCTGAGAGCGAGAGAAGGCCCCATGCTGCCATGCATTAGTGATCCTCAATGTCATGCAAAATCGCTCCCACGCTGCAAGCTCCGTGCCATGCACTGTAACATGACAGCCTCCCACTCTATCGGTTGGGTCCTCAAGCATGTTGAAGTCTCCCCCAACACACCAATGTGCGGCCTCAAGCAATGCATCCGTAACCTGGGTCCAGAACTCTGCTCTGGCACTAGCATGGTTGGGCGCATAGACATTGAGCACGCCAAAGAGCTCATCATGCGTCCTCAGAATGACATACCGTGCTCTACCAGGCACAATGATTCCGCGATCCACAATGGCTTGTCGCCATACATCCGCAATGACCATACATACTCCTCCCTGCCCACCCAAGGGGCCAAATCCTATAGACCAAAAGATGTCCCATCTACCAGGCATCACCGAGAACCGTATCTCCGGATCTTGCTCTCACCCAAATGGTGCTCCTGCATCATCAAAATATCAATGCTGCCCCCAACCAGGCATCTCTGCAGCTCCTGCCTTAGGCAGCACGATATCGTATATAGTGTGCTCTGCCCAAGGCCCTGTACATTCCATGAGATGATCCTCATGGATGACCTGCTGAGGTGGATGCTGTCTTAGCCGTGCGGTAGGACTTCGCAAGCGGCTTGGATGGAGAATAGTCCCCATCCGAGCGGCTACGAATCTGCACACCCGGTGTGCTGCAAGAATCACGGATCAGGCGCCAGTGACTGTGTCCCATGGCGACTGCCTCCCGCTCAGACAAAGCAGCCTCGTGAATGTATACATATCCAGGGTCGCGTGCTAAGTCTGCCACTATACGCACGACCAAATGTCGAATCCCTGAGGCGTCCACACTCCCGGGATGAAGGAAAAAATGAGCCAACTCCCATAGTTGGCCTATCACATCTGTCACCTCCAGATCGCTCACATGATGAGAAAACTCAACTGCCTGAGTCTTCAAAGTGCTAAGAGCAAGATCCAGGGTCCACTCCCGGTCGCAAGGGCCACAAATTGGGAATGAGAAGGCTACCGCTGAATCAAGTGCCTCCTCCCCGCGGGCCGGAGGTATCACTACATGAACTCTGATGGGAGCTGGCTCATGGGGGCCCTCTGCTCCAAAAAGCCGTGTGAAGGAGTAATCAAAAGCCTCCGAGCACTGTCGAGTGTCGAGACGACTCAGCCGACTGCGGATAGAGGATATCCGTGAAGCCCGAATCGGCATGGTAAGTCTCCTCTGTGGTGCTCAAGCAAGGTCGGTGCTCAGTGTCCGCCGGACTGCAGGTGAGCACTGCCAGGGCCTCCCAGGGAGCTGAGGCGGGCAGGGGAGGAGGAGGGGGGAGAGGGGGGTGGAGAAGGAGCCGCTGGCGAATCCGGAGCGGGGGCGGGGGGAGGCAAAGCTAGAAGCGGGGCGGGAGGAGGGGACGGGGGAGGGGGGTGGGCGCGAAGGAGGGGGTGCTGGCATCTCCTGGTCCCGTCGGCGCTGGTGTCTCCTCCTGGAGAGGAGCAAAGCTATTCCTCACGGGAACCCAGTGATGCTGAGATCTTGCCCACATCTGCAAGAAGGCGGGCCTGAAGAAGATCCCGGATCTCCCCTCTGTTGGGGCGAGTGCCGACTATATGGAAGATGGTGGAGTGTGCCTGGAGGCATTCCACCTCTGCGGGCGGCGAGGCTCGCTTCCTCTTCCGAAAAAAGAGAAAGCCTGATGGGGGTGTCCTCAGGGGCGAGCGAGGGGACTGCGGAAGAATCCCTCTGAGGTGGGGCAGGAGGAACCTCCATCAGAGTCTGAAGCTGTGTCGAAGGCGGAGCAAATACGGAGAACCTGCAAGAACCGAGCGCACACAAAGGAGAGGGAAGGCGAAAGGTAAAAAATAATAACCCCCGGGGGCGAAGAAAACCAGAAAGAAAGGAAGGGGGGGAGAGGCGGCAAAGACAGAACCCTAGGGGGGGCAGAAGCAGCACGAAAGAAAAAAAGGGGGGTGAGGGGGAAGCGAGAGCTGGCAGAGGGGGGGGGTGGGGCGCTGAAGAGGAGGGGGGAGGGCGCGAAGGCGAAGAGCTACGGGAGGGGGGCGCGATGGTGAAGTGTAGGGGAGGGCGCTTCAGCGTAGGAAAACCAGGCGGAGGGGGGGGGCGGCACAAACCCGAGGGCAGGCGGAGGGGGGAAGGCGCGAGGGCGGGCAGGGTGAGGGGTGTGCAGATAGAAGCGCGAGCAGGGGGGAGAGCGGGAGCTTCAGTGAGCTGCATCTTTCATGTATCTTGAGGAAGATTTATAAGATGATACTCTAGAGCAAACACCCCCAGCATTCTACTAGGATACTCTTAGTGTCAATTGAGAAACGGGTACCCATGGCTGTGTGTAGATACAGTCTTATCTTCAGAGGCTAGTCATGGTGGTTACTAGTTTTCAATTACAAAACTTATTGTCATGAAGGGTTCAGTTAAAGAGAAACCAGTGAAGGTACTCTTTCATATGGGCTCTAGTCATAATGTGGTTAGTTCTCAACTTGTCAAGAAGTTAAAGTAAAAAAATCAACCATCACCATATCAGTACATAGTTGAGTTAGGAGATGACAAAGGAACATAGGGTTGGGATCAACAAGTTGTAGGCCTTAGTCTCACCATTCAATCCTACTTTTAGGAGCTCAACTTTGATGTTACTCAACTAGCATATTTTGATGTTGTGTTAAGGAAAGAATGACATGCATGAAAGAAGCCTCTTATCTACTTCATAATGCATGTCTATTAATTTATGCATGAGGGGAGGACACATCACATAAAAGGTGAGCCAGATCTGCCCAAGAATGCATTAATTATTTCTATCCAAATGCTTAGAATATCTTGTAAGTCTCTCTTTTTAGGTTGGGTTCAAAAATTTCCAAGTGTTATAGACACACATGAAAGTGGAACTCTAACTTGTAATGCCACAAAATCTTTGGGAGAGAAAATTATGATGGAATTTTTTGATGTTTTAAAAATTGACCTACCCTCTTCTTTTCCTCTGTTTAGAAATGTGGATCATCGAATAGAGCTTGTTCCCGGTGTAACTACAGTCAATAAACCTCCATACCAGATGAGTTTGGTCAAGAAGAACAAGGTGTCAAAGGTGATTAAGGAGTACCTCTAGTGACATGACTCATTTGTCCCAATTTCTCACTATTCGATTTGTTGATTTATCTAGTTAAGAAGAAAGATGGTTCTTATCGGATGTGTATCGATTACAGAGACTTAAATAAACTTACTATAAAACATCAATATCCAATGCTAAGGATCTATGATTTGATCGACGCTCTAGGTGGAGCATTATATTCGTATTAAAGACAAAGATGTATCTAAGACTACTTTTGGTACTTGTTTTGGTCATTATGAGTACCTTGTTATGCTAGTTTGGCTTACTAATGCACCAACCACATTTATGATGTTAATGAATAATGTCTTTAGGCCATTCATGGATAAATTTGGTGGATTTTATTGATGACATTTTGGTTTATAGTAAATCTTTATTGGAGCATGAACCACACTTGTTTACAGTATTTGGCGTGCTTAGGAAAAATGTGTTATATGCCAATAAACAAAAAACTTTCCTATAGCAAGAGGAAGTTGAGTATTTGGGACACATTATATCAGCTCTAGGCATAAAGATGGATCCAAAGAAAGTACCAGTAATCTTGGCTTGGTTTGTTCGTTCCACATGACATTACTACGCTCAGGTATTTCTTAGGACTATTTGGTTTTTATAAAAAGTTTATTATTTTCTATTCTAAAATAGCAGTGCCATTGACTGACTTGTTGCAAGTTACCATTGTTTATGTCTGGACCAACATTTACTAGCAAAGTTTTGATAAATTGAAGCAGGCGGTTGCAATTGAACTTGCGTTGAAGATCGTGGGTTCGTCATTACCTTTTGTCATTGAGATAGATGCTAGTAACATTCCCATAAGAGCTGTGTTGAGCCAAGAAGGACGATCAATGGATTTTTAGAGTAAGAAACATAGTAGTTTGCAACGCAAGTGACCCGCACATGAGCTTGTATTGTATGTAGTTATACATGCACTCAAGGTGTGGAGACATTACTTGTATGGAGTTGAGTTTACGGTATACATGAATCATGACACACGGAAGTACTTTTGTACAGCTAGATTTAAGAGGTCGTCAACAAGCAAGATGTGCCGAATTGATGCAAAAGTTTCACATGGAAATCTTGTATAGATCAGGAAAAGAGAATGTTGTTGGGCTGAAGCATTTTATCGTATAATGTATCAGATGAGTTTCAATATAGTCGAGAATGAGATCATTCATAGAATACATGAAGATCAAAAGACGAATCCATATATTCAATCGTTAAGGAATAAGGCTAGCCAAGTAGATGACAAATCAGCTCCGTTTGATTTATTATTTGTGGTAAATGTAATTTACCATTGAGAATGGAATTCTCAAGAGGAATGGCAAGGTATGTGTTTCAAACTTAGATAATTTGAGGGTATTAACAATATGAGAATTCACAATAGTCAATGTGCTGGACACCCGGGAATTAAGAAAACAATTGAGCTCATTAAACATTTCTACTGGTGGCCACAATTAAAGAAACATGTTAATCATTATGTGACACATTGTTTACAGTATCAAGTTACTGAATTCAAGCATGTGAAGTCACCTAGATTGTTACATCCACTGCCTATTTGAGAGAGGTAATGGCAGAGTATTTCCATGGATTTCATTATGCGTTTACCCAGAACTAGGAAAGTTTATAATGCTATCTTTGTTATTGTGAATAGATTATCTAAGATGGCACATTTTGTTCCTACTACGAACAAAGTTGGAGCTCCACAAGAAGTATAATTATTTATTATCAATGTGTTTAGATTAAAAAATCCATTGTGTCAGATAGAGATCTATGATTTAGAGGTAATTTTTGGTAGCATGCTTTTGGTAAACTTGGCGCACAACTCTGCATGAGTAGTTGTGATGATCCATAGAATGATGGGGGCAGACCGAGAGAGTCAACCAAGTCTTGGAGGATATGTTGAGAGCTTATGCCGAAGAACGATAGAGCGATTAGGGAACGTATTTGCCTTTACTAGAGTTTGCGTATACTTCGCACAAGCATTCCTCTACAAACTTTTCTCCATTTGAATTAAATGATGAGTATAATCCATTGATGCCAGGTACAATTGGATTACCTCAGAAGACACCCAATGCAGCTAAAATTTTATCTCATATGCAGTTAAATTTAGTTAGAGCTCGAGATTGTATTCATTAGGCTACAAATCAAGCGGTGAAGTAAGCTAATCCCAAGAGGATAGCTCGTTGTTTTATAAAGAGGGAGAAAGTGTTTCTACTTGTTTCTTGGAGAACTGAGATGCTTCATGCGGGTAAATCAAGTAAATTGTCGCCTAGATATTGTGGGCCATGAAAAATTCTGAAATGAGTCGAAGATGTGGCTTATAAGTTAGACTTACCATAAGACTATTGTGTCCGCCTAGTATTTCATGTGAGTTGATTGTTGAAGCGTCATCTTCATCACACGAACGGTGTTAATTTAGTTAATGGTGTGATTGCTTTTTGCAGGAACCTCATGTTCACATGTTGTTCCTTAAAAATTGGATGTTTAACATTTTTTATGGATATTCAGCATCCAAAGAAGATCTTCATGCCTTACTGATAATCTAAGGGTTGAGCATATCATCCATAAGTGCTTATCTTTGTTGTATTTCATGTTCATCATAAACCTCTCTTGGCATGGTCCGTGCAAGAGGCATTGGCAAGTCTATAAGCCATGTTCTCCTCCTGTATTGAGCTAAGAAGAGTGTAACTTGTTGGGTTGAGCTTCTTTCTCAGCCTATTAACCACCCTTTATAGGCTTGCACCTCAGCACCCTTAAGGGTATTTTGTAAACAACATGCATATAAACTCTCTTGGATGTTTTGGAGTAGACACTGCCCTTGACCAATGTATAAGGCAAGTGGTAAGACCCTCCCTTCCTCTATCGCATGGAAACCTATCCCATTTCCACTCAAAGAAATGGCCTCCCTACCCATGGAGAAGGTGTTTGAGCCTCATTACCAAAGGAGGAGGTGTTGTTATCTGTAGGAGATGGAGGTATGGTGAGAAGAGAAGCATGAGGCATGTTCATGGAAATCTCATATACAAA
This sequence comes from Cibotium barometz, assembly GCF_041138505.1. Classification (NCBI taxonomy): domain Eukaryota; kingdom Viridiplantae; phylum Streptophyta; class Polypodiopsida; order Cyatheales; family Cibotiaceae; genus Cibotium; species Cibotium barometz. The sequence goes on from NC_141087.1 coordinate 24,763,748, forward strand.
TCACTAAAGGGTGGCAGCCTTGTATTGATCATTGTGTGAGAATGGTCAAGGTGGAAAGCATGTGGAGAAGGTGGCATGTATGTCTTAAGCATGTCCACTATAAGAGGAACAATAAGCAGAAAGAGTTGGGTGCACCATCTTAAAGTGTACATGTTCATCTCCACTGGGACATTGTTAAGTCCTAGGAACAACATCTCCAATCAGCACACATTGTAACTCACGAGCCAATTCTTGTATAAGCCTATGTTATAAAGGCTTCTCTCCTTGTTTTTGGTGTATGAGTATGTCCAATGCCTTCCCATGTTCCATGTGGCCATGTACCATGGTTAGCATTGAGGGGCACCCGCCGGGGGGGTGGGGGGGTCATTAGGAAAAATATGGACTCTCCATTTTGCCCCTTAAGGAGTGAATAAAAAAATATTGGCATGACCAATGAGAGAGCTGGGATTCTAGATCCATGTAACATGAATCTTTTTGTCATATCTTTGCCCAAATCTCTTAAGACAATAAAATAATAGATCCCATATCTTAAAAAAATAGAGAAATGTCAGATTTCATGTCAGATTCCATATCTTTCATGTCAGATTTACCCTGTGGTGGTCAGCACATGGAACTTTGAAAACTGAATTTTGTTTTTTTCTCCTTTTTTTTAAGTGTAACTTTTTAGTTTCCCTCCTTTTGCATTTCACTACCTTTTCATTTCCCCCCTTTTTTTTAGCAGAATTTAATTTTGCCATATCTTCTGCAACTCTAGTTCTTTCTTCACAAAATTTTACAGGTATGTTGTCTCCACCATAGTTCTCTCCTCATAAAATTTCATCTCATTTGGATAAAACCTCTATGAGTTATGTACGTTTTCTTACATGAACTTTCTCTTCTTTGCGCCACAAATAGCTATCTTGATCTGAAGTGGCATCAAATTCTTATTTGAGTAATGATCATATGTTTAGGGTTTGTCTATGTTTTATCTTGATGTAAGATAGGTTTGTCTATGTTTTATCTTGATGTAAGATAGGTTTGTTATGTTTTGTCTTGATGTGCTGTTGTTTATTTTCACAGGAGCAAGGTTGTGAGCAATAAAATTGTGCAAATCAAAGCAGTAAGTTGCTATTTATTTTGTGTTGTTTTAATCTTTATTTGTTGCTTATAATCTTCTCTACACCACATATAACTATCTTGATTTTGAGAGGCATAAAATACTTGTGTGAGTAATGATCATAGGTTTAGGGTTTGTTTATGTTTTGTACTGATGTGTTTATGTTAATTTTCATAGGTTGTAAGCAACAAGGTTGTGTGAATCAAAGCAATAGGTTGTTGTTTATTTCTTGTTGTTATAATGTTTATTTGTTGCTTACAATCTTAACATAGATATTTATTAATCATGCAGTCTAACTTTGTTAATTTGGTGCTTTGTTTTTTATTGTAGATGTAATAATATTCACATAGTGGAGGTGTTTAATAGGAGAGATGATGAAGCTGATTGGATCCCTGATCAATACAGTAAGGTAAATTGGATTTTAATGAGACCAAGTACTCGTGGGAGTTTTGATAGGATCTTTGCCGCCACACAAGAGAATCAAAGTACCACAAGTGCTCACATAAATCAAGAATTAGTAATCAACTCCATACAAATAAAAGATTCAAATGTATTAAGCATGGATATGAAAATAAACATGAGATAAAACCATAGACTTGAAAATAAAACTTAAACGACATCACCATCAACAAAGGATTGGGTTAAATCTCCCCCTCATGCGTGCTGGATCCTTGCACAACATGATATTTTAATCATGTATTACCAAAATAGCCCTTAAGCCAACATGAAGCTTTTGCCAAAAATAGGACTCTTTACATTTTACAAAAATGATCAATCTTTCTAGAGGATGTTCACACATATCTAGTGTGTACCAAAAATAATAGTGAAGCTCTAGTTCACACGCAATACACCCGTGCACGTCGGTGTACATAAATATTCGAGTATAAATAAATGGCACGTGGCCAACCAAAAATAATGAAGTATAACTCATAAATATCAAGGCGATGTAAATGCCCATGCACATGACAAAATCTCCAAGAGACACCTCGTTCGGTGACCCTTGCACGTGCAACACCTCCTTCGGTGTGATGCTCGTGCGTGCGACAACTCATTTGGTCACCCTCGCACAAGTACGATGCCTCATTCGGCATCCTCGTACTCATCACCTATACTCAACAAGTCAACATGTTAGGTGATGCAATCAAACACCAATATCAACAACACTAGCATGCGTACACATGGCATCACCCAATCACAGCATACATAGCATAGACCCGCAAAGCATATGCCAATTGCACTTACATGATACTAATTGAAAGCATGGCACAATGGTCGGACGGGCGTCCCCAATAGACCATAGAGGGCCAATAATGTAACAAGTTTCAAGGTCAAGCTCAAAGATGTAACATACCCCAACAAACAATGGAAAGGTAGAATCATAGAGTTTAGGAGATGCACCAATGTTACAATAACAGAGGCTTTCATTCAGCATGTTTATATGCACAAAGAGATTCGAGTGCATCATGACAAGTTCAGTGCGAGACATAAGCCTAGCAGAAAGATTATATCTCTGTGCTTTGTGTTCTTGTGCTTTGAGTCCAAGCATCTTTTAATATAAGCATGTTTGTTGCTTGCAGCTTTATATCCATCAACTCTCCATGAATGGCAAAATGTAGAGTGCTTAAGTGGAAAGCTAAATGTTTTACATGCAAAGATAGATGCCTTGATCTATGACAACAAGAGTGCAAACGAATTGGCATCTTAGAATGTTTACTTTTATGATTCCACATATGTTGTGGAGAGACATAGTTTGGAGTACATTCCACTACCACCGTTGTCTAGCCAGGAATGGTATATTCCACATATGTTGTGGAGAGACATAGTTTGGAGTACATTCCACTACCACCGTTGTCTAGCCAGGAATGGTATATTCCACATATGTTGTGGAGAGACATAGTTTGGAGTAGATTCCACTACCACCGTTGTCTAGCCAGGAATGGTATAATCCTAGCTTAGATATGTCAGAAGCATGTAGGGTAAAGATTAAAAACTGATGTTCATGCTACCATGAAACCCTCCACGGGCTCTAAAGATGTGCATCTAAGTTGGTTTGTTCCAGTTAGTTTGTTTGCACATTTGTTTGGATCTTGTGAAGTAGTAAAGAAAACTAAGATTACGTATCAATACAAGTGCCCATGTGAGGATTAGATGATTCAGTTACTAGGTGAGTCATGGCATCTCAAGAGAACTCACCATGATGATATCATTGAGTGCAGAATCAGTGTGTTAGATGTTACCGTTAGGTAAGAATACAATGTTGTTGATTGTTTATAGGTTTTATTCATTAGTACTTCATTCCAAGACACCGATCATTGATTGTTGTTGTTGTTTTTATGTTTGTTCTTGTTGATTGTTGTTTTTATGTTTTTATGTTTTTATGTTGGTTGTTTGTGTTTTATGACAGGTACTTCATTGCAAGACAAACTTTGTGCATTCGCTTCAAGTATAGGAGGTGGCGCCTTCTAGGAGGGGAGTGGCTCAGCTTGGACCAAGACATGCGAAATGGCACGTATTCAGCACTCATTGATGTGAATATTCTTTGGGAGGGTCATGACCCTTTTAGCGTTAATGTAGAAAGTCATTGGAAGACAAATTTAGGAATTTTGGGAATTATTCGAGTCCCATTTCTTATAGGATTGGTTGGAAACTCGGTATTTTTGTGTAGTTTGAGCTAACATCTATTTGTTGGTGCACTCTTTGTGCCATTAGATTATATCTTGATACAACTATTTGGCATATTTGTTTGTAGTTGTATAGATACATACGTCAATGCAACAATATTGGAAGGACAAGGGAAACATGACACTAAACTTAATTGAGATTATACAACACCTTTCATATGAAGAAGATAATGTTAAATACTATCTCCACTTTGAGACGTTGAAGTAAAAACATGGGCTTTATTTAATTTGCCAAAAGAATTCTAAATATCACTTAAAAAGGAACCTTAGAAATGAGAGATCTCTAAAGGGTGTGGTGTTAGAAACAACAAAACAAAAAATAAATCTCAATGACAGTAACAATGTGCTAAGTTTACAATTGATTCACACATAAAAACCCATCTTAGACACTATATCAAGATGATAAATCATGATATATATGCTCAAATTTGAGGGACATTGAAGTAAAAACATGGGATAATAATGCCAAAGAACACTTGGAAAAGGAACCTTAGAATTAAGGGATCTCCAAAGAGTGTGGTGTTTAGAAACACCAGAAGCAATCAAATTTCAATGAGATTGTTACATTCAAGTTTACAATTCATCCAAAGATAAAAACCCTTCGTAGACACTTTGTCAAGATAATAATTGAGTACAAATTGTATCCAAACATAGCATTTTCTCATGTATTGCTCCAATACATACAAAGTTTCTCTATCATAAGATGCTTCATTTACTAAAGTGTTGCAAGTATACTCCCATTTGTTCTTTGCATAAATCCAACCAAGTAACCATGCGCTGATTGTTGTCTCCAAAAAACTTTGAAGCTCCTCTATATTTTGATTCCACATCTTTGGAAAAATCAAGTAGGTTCCGGGCATATTCCACATTACATTGTAGAGGGTATCATAAAAAATTAGCGTGTTATTTCCATCCAAGTCATGAAAAATTCTCCATGCTACATCCAAGTTTTTGTGGTATACAAATCGATATCCAATTACAAGATCCGTCTTTTGACATATGCTGCACCTGCCCTGCTAACGACCTTAAACTTTTGATGGTGCTGAGAAAAGCACAACTCAAGAATGCACCGAGTCCTTTGTAGTCTATTAGTACTCCAGATCCATACCTCAAACCATTGCATACAAAAATCAAGGAAAGTGAATGCATCTTTGCGAATCAAATGCCAAACACTTGTATTCTCTTCCACAAGATGCATATGTTTGGCCCAGTCTGGACATACATCACCATGTTTCATCTCAATGGTCTTAAGTAAAACACCATTGAGTTCAAGTATCAATACTCTTCTTTGTTTCCTTATTGTATCTGGGGGTGGTGGAACTCTTTTGCTTCTAGGTACATGAGTCACCAATGATTGGTGGGTGCCACCTCAATAGTAAGTTTTTTGTACACTTGAAATCAAAGCTATATGCTTCAACATATCCTGTTGAAAACAAAATGTATGGTTAATGGACATTCAAAATTTTAAATAAATATATTATGTGCCAACAACAACATAAATTCATCCATGATATGGATGGTCTTAAACCTTCATAGACAAACGCTCCAATACCTCAGAAGTTCAACCAAAAAAATAAAAGAGCGAGTATGTCAATGTAAATTTCATCAAATTTATTGAATATGACGTATAAAAGATTTTCACTGTTGAGATAATTGAGTCTATCCAAATTAAATTATAATATTCATAGCCTTACACCTTGACAAGGCAATATCTTGAATAAAAAACAAACATATCTTCATTGCAATCGAATTGCAAATATTGACAAAAGAGATAATCAAATGACAGTAAGTTTAGAGGCATTTGATTGCTTGATACGATAGTGTAAAGATTTGGCTCGTACAATCCAAAAATTAAACCCATCTAAGCACATTGTTTTGGCCAAAGCCTAAGTCTATCTTATGGGCTTTTAGTACAAAATGGCTCCAAACATTCTGCCCCCAACAAGTCTTGATATTTGTGCAGATCCCATACTTCAAACTGCACGTTTAGACCTCAGAAATGGTTTCCTTCGACCTGCAACAACTAGTATGGGTTAGGTTGGAATCTGATTATATTGTCACTCAATGTTTAATGAAACCAGACATTATCCTACCCATAAGCTCAAGTAAGCCTTTTGTAGCCTTGATATGTATGCTTTTGCTACAACTCCACTTATGAGATGACCACGATCATATCCCAAGCAGTAGCATAAAAGCAATAGCATGTTGATCACTCAAAATCCTTCTTTTGTAACACACTTTTAACAAGCCTATCTGGTCTTTGGATAGTAATGGTACTCCAGCTTTGGATGCCAACATTGCTAGATCCTTGCTTATGGATTCTACTTCTCTTTTCCCCCCTCTTGATTGGACATACTTTAGCTTATCACCATACAATGGTAAGTGTGAAGATGAGTTTTCCACTTCATCTGAATATTCGTTGAGCTCTTCTCGCAAAAATTGGGAGGTGAATTGGAGCCATTCTTCCAGTACATCTTGAAAATCGATAAATAAATTATGACCATGTGTGATAGGAGATTGACCTAGCCGATTAAGCAAAATAATACCTCGTATGGGTGGACCAGAAATACTACTCCATTGCCAAGTTTTGTAGATCTGTTGTCATCCCAGAGGATGACACTTTTCTCTTTCCAGCTCTCCCTATCTATAAAGTGATCTTCTTGATCAACAAGAAGTTCCGCAAAATTATCCTCTTTGGTATTAGTAATGTCTTTGTCCATAACAAGGTTGACCAATGGCCATTTGATGATGCTTCTAACTGCTTGAGACATTGTTCTTGCATCCATTGTGGCAAATGGAATGAGAAATGTGTCATCAAAGCTTTGTTGAACATGTATTGCTGCACATGTCTCACCAATGAATTGAAAACCACATGTTTGAGATGCATCAATGGAATGAATAACCCCACGTGCCTTCCTTACAGAACCATTAATGAGAAACACTGAAGCACCTTGTTTTAGACCCTGCAATCCCTGAGAAAATCAAGATCTCAATAAGAAAGATTGAAGCGATGTTTTTACAGTAGTACACAAAACTATAAATGTAATTCAATCTCAACATGAGTTCAGGCTCCAAAACCAAATTTTGAATCTCACCTATCAATGCTAGTTTGCTAGGAGGCTAGGCTCCATCTAAAGCTTAAGCCTTGCCTGCATATGCTAGCTTATTAGTAGGAGGCTCCATGAGCCTCACCATCATATGTTAGTTTGCTAGGAGGCTCTAGTTAAAGTTATCATCCTCACTTGCATAATATATTAGTTTGCATATGTTAGCTAGAAGGGTAGGCTCCTCCAACAAAAGTTTGAGCCTCACCCGTGGATGCTAGTTCGCTTCTAGGAAGTTGAAAGTAAAGTTTGAACCTCACCCACAGATGCTAGTTTGCTTGGAGGCTCCAACCAAAGTTTGAGCCTCACCTTCATATGCTAGTTTGCTATTAAGAGGTCCCAATTGAAGTGATAATCCTCACCTCATGTATATGCTAGTTTCCCAAGAGATAGGCTTCATCACCCTCTGCATCTGGTCACACCGTTTCATTGGGATATTGAGTCAAGGTATGGTGTCAATTAGCCATCAATGTTTCATAGCTACAAAAGGCAAAGGTGAGTGGTTACGACAGCAGCAAAGGCAAAGAGAAAGCAATAGAAAGAAACAATATGCTAGTGAAGAGAATGTGACATGGAAATGAGCAAATGGACATTGGATTTGAGACTCTTCTCCTTCGTGAGTGCACAACTCAAGTTTGAGCCATTGTGCATTATATAGATTTTAGTTGAATTTTTAATTGCATAGTTTATAAGTATGTTTGGGTGTATGGAAAAAGAGGGAAGAAAAGAAGAAATCTCAAGCTCAAGGCTCAAACTTAAGTTTGAGCCTTGTCTATTACACAAGCAAGTAGGAATAGAGAGGGAAGCTAGGATGATCCCAAAGAACAACTGCGGTGTGGGTGAAGAAGGGTATATAAACAAAAGTGAAACTAACTATAATCAAAAGACCTCGGACCTAGGCCTGAGCCGTGATGTTGATCAAAACAACAACTCGATAAACTACCTACAAGTTCAGATACAATATTGGGCACCAATTTCAAAGAAGAAGAATGCAAGTGATGTGGAGGTTTATAAGGATTGCTGGAACAAGTATTAGCGAGAGAACAGAAACGATCCTCAGTGTTGGGAAGACACTAGCTGCATCATTTGGGCATGGAAGCCCAAGGGTGGACAATGTTGAGAGGTAGCGATTGCGGTTGTGCAATGCTACATTGATATGGGTGATGGATAATGGGTGAGTTGTGGAACACCTCGATTAAGAGGGGGTGTTGAGAGATGTAATCGTGGTGTTGTGTGTATGTGTGTATGTGGGAAAGCACCCTAGAGGTGCAAGATATTGTGTGTATGTGTGTATGTGGGAAAGCACCCTAGAGGTGCAAGATATTGTGGTGAGATATGAATGCCACATGTAATATTGCATGGTGTGTGAGAGTTGACCAAAAGAAGTGGAAAAGGAGTTGCCACATGGATGATGACATGTAAAGTGGGATAAGGCTAGAGAGCCTATATCATTGTATGGTTCATTGTGATATGCAATACAAGGGAATAGTGTTGAGTGTGCAATCTCTCTCTCTCTAGTTATGGAGTTCTTAGTGTGGTTTAATCCACCTTAATTCTTATGCTTAATCTATGTTCTTCACCATGACCAATCCCATTTGGCTCTGATACCATGTTAAGATTCTAGAAATGGGATTGGTCATGGTGAAGAACATAGATTAAGCATAAGAATTAAGGTGGATTAAACCACACTAAGAACTCCATAACTAGAGAGAGAGAGATTGCACACTCAACACTATTCCCTTGTATTGCATATCACAATGAACCATACAATGATATAGGCTCTCTAGCCTTATCCCACTTTACATGTCATCATCCATGTGGCAACTCCTTTTCCACTTCTTTTGGTCAACTCTCACACACCATGCAATATTACATGTGGCATTCATATCTCACCACAATATCTTGCACCTCTAGGGTGCTTTCCCACTTACACACATACACACAATATCTTGCACCTCTAGGGTGCTTTCCCACATACACACATACACACAACACCACGATTACATCTCTCAACACCCCCTCTTAATCGAGGTGTTCCACAACTCACCCATTATCCATCACCCATATCAATGTAGCATTGCACAACCGCAATCGCTACCTCTCAACACTCCCCCTCAATGATACATTGGAGTGTCCATCAACCAAACATGTGTGCCCGTGTCTACCATCTTAGACACCTAGTCCATTTTGAGTCGACTCATCGCTCACAGCGGAACCACTGAGTCCGATTTGAACATGGAAGTTCGGGTGGGATCCAACCCATGCGCATGCACCTCACACGTGCATCGCTCTTGCACACATCACACAACAACCATTTTGAGCTTCTAGGTGAGCTCGGGCAGGGCGACCCTCATACCATGGATGATTACAAAAAAAAAATCCTTGTTTTGAGCTTCAAGCTCGGGTACGATTACCGTTCTCATTCATGGGTGAGAGAAAAAAAAATACAATCATTTTTGACCGAAGCCGGGCAAGGCACCAGCTACATTTCAAGAAGAAATATCATCTCAAACAAGGCTTCAAGCTTCAGAAATAATGGTGTGTGTGAACGAACCCTTATAATCAATAAGGGTTTAAAGAACCAAACAAAAAATTAATTTTTTTTTTGTTTTTGTGGCAGCCACGCGCCAGGCGCTGCGAATCTGGACGTGCAAGATCTGGCTGAGAATCTGGACGTGCAGGGGCTGCAACGTTTAGCTCACCGTCGCTACCTTTCCGCGTGCGAGCACAGACTCTCTGGACTCTGCCAGAGACGGGACCCACTTTGGTCATCTTCCTCCTCACGGCTGCTTCTGCACAGCGCTGGTCTCCTCTTGCTTCCATGGCGACCTCCATTTTCTTCTGATGGTAACTGTGATTGCTGCCCGCATTAGCTGTTACATCAACAACAGCCAGCAGGCTGTTACATCACCACTGCAATGCTCTATTGCAGGTTCAATGGCGACCATCGTCAACGTTCTGCTAAAGTTGACATTGTCTTTACTTTCTCTGTTTGCAAGCTCTCTGTCTCTCTATGCTTCTCTGCGCAACGAGCGACTGTTGGTGGCTGCACGACATCTGTGTCTGGAGGCTTGCTGCGCTTTTTTTTTTGCTTGAGCCCTGAAGTCTCACGCTATTGTTTGCTTTTGCTCGCTTCAGCTCCAATTCTTCTTTGTTGAGCTGCAGCACCTCGTTATGTGCGTTCTGCTGCACCGAATTCCATAGGTTCTCCCATTTTCATAGCTGCTCCTTTGCTTGCTTTATCTAAGTTCTTCACCATGACCAATCCCATTTCTAGAATCTTAACAGACAACTTCCAAAGAAAATCAAGATTCCAAAGGCTATAATACTCAAGGCCAAACAGAATCAATTGAATCAACATGAAAGTAAGGCACCATCACACGTCAGTGCAGTTGAGCAAGAATGATTTGTTAGCACATGGGCAACTAGCTTCGTAATCTTTTAGCAATGTTGTATGAAGCTACCAAACTCATAGTTCAATCATTATTCAGATTGTAAGGCTTTCTTAAGCTTTTAGATTTATGGTTCACCCATTCTTCAAGAATTTTGATTCAATACAGATGCTGATCTTTTTAATTCTATCACCTAGTCTTTCTTACAACTTAAGTTACATTGAATATCCTTTCTTTGTTAAAGTTTCTGTGTTTGATGGTCAACTGGAGGCTATGTGATATAAACAAACTTAATTCTTGGTGTGCGTGTGTGTGTGTGTGCAGGCAAATTTACATCCCACCAACATCATATATACTTGTTTACAAATGTACAATAGTACATAAATCAGATCGCATTATTCAAATGCTTGTTGTTTGAGAACATCTAATAATAAATCTTGCAAATCGCACAGTAAACATTGTATTGGATCTAACAAAGAATTGTCCCAAAATTGTGCATATTTCCCAAAATTCCTAAATTTGAGTTTTTGCCCCTTAGTTTTCTGAGGCAGGAAATCCAACTCATGTCCAATGATCCCCCTTGTAATTTTTATTTCAAGTTGGATGGTAGGAAGGTTGGGAGTCGAAGTGAACATTGCAAAACATGCAAGTAGTGTGTTGCTCCACACATCCTTGAAATTGTAAAGTCCATGTAATTCTTATTCTTCCAAGTGAATATTAAAAACTGTTTCTCTAAAAGTGTTGTAAATTTAATTTTATTTCATTTTCATAAATTGTAGTGGTTTTTCTAAGTCTATTGTGTTTCGAACCTATTAATATGTAAGAAAATAAAGATAAGTATAAGTAAGTACAATTGTAAATATAAGTATAAATATATATTTAAGTGTAAATAGTAATATAATTAATTATTCTAGAAATATAAATATGATTTATGATTTCTTATATTTTAATGATGTGTCATTAATTTTAAGTCTATGGATATAAGTATAAAAATAAATATAACTTTAAGTATATATTTAAGTGTAAATAATAATATAAGTAAATTTATAAATAATATTATAAATAATATTATGTAACAAGAAATATAAGTATGATTTATTATTTACTATATTTTATTGAAGTGTCCTTTATTTACTAAATTATAAACATAAGGTATTAAAATAAATATAAGTTTAGAGATATTTTAAGTACAATAATAAACATAAATATAAATTACATCCATCCAGCCCTCACGAAACCCAAAGTCATGACCCATCACTAGCTTCATTGAGTGCTATCACCATTAAAGGGGTGGAGTAGCTCCTCATGTAGGATGTGTTGGAGCTCTTATAGTTTTAATAAAATAAATATTACTCCATTAAAATTTTAATAAAAAATATATTACTTTATTAAAGTTTTAATGAAATAATATATAACTTTATATTTATAAGTATAAGTTGGGGTTATTTTTCATTCACTTCTATTGCATTCTCTATCTCTCACTTTCTATCTATCTTGCTTGTTGCTCTCTTTACGCCTTCACCATGGCTTCTCATCACATGATGCGTTCGCATAGTGGATGAGTGAAACCCTTATGGGATGTGATGATATCACATTTTTTTGCTCGGTGGATAGCCCTAGAGTTCCTCTTCTCCATGAAGAGTGGTGACAACCATAGAAAGGTTGTGCAAAGAGCCCTTGCACATGTTCCCCCCCCTTCTGATCTACCTCTGTGCCCCTCACTTTTGAGGAGGCAAACCCGATCGATCTCATCGATGATGGGATATTGCCTTTGCTATTTATATATTATGCTTTGATTTTGAAGAGGAGAATGATGAGGAGCCAGTGGTGCCTCTTCTCACCTATAAAGAGAAAGAGCCAGAGGAGACAGTCTTGGACAAGCAAGAAGAGGCGGCACGTAGCTTGTCTTTGGACTTGTCGACTATCCACCCTACTGAGAATGCAAAACTTGCATCATTGAGTGCCATCACTATAGATGGTGTTGAGTACTTGCTCATGCAGGATGTCCTTGAGGTATTGGATTTGAGGGAGGAAGAGCTCTACTGCCACCTTGTCCGGGATGTTGATGAAGACCTCATTGACTTTGACACTGGGGATATCCCTCCACAAGTAACTGAGTTTGGCCGATATACGATGGCGCGAGCATGGATGATGTCTCTGCAATCATCTAGATCCAAAGAAGTGCTGTAGAAGCTGCTCCTCAGTATGATATCTCAGATGCAGAATTAGAGAGGTTGCAGGAGGAGCTCTTTGGACCTCCACCACACATTGACCTCTCGGACCGTGTACATGGTGATAGAGCGATTCCTGGGGGGCAGACCTAGATGCACCGGACATGAAAAAGAATGAAGAGACTGAGAGGTACGTAATGTTTTTTAAAAAATCTTCCTGAAATGATGTTAGTCCTGAGAATCGGGGAGATTGTTGTGTAATAGGATTAGGTAGATATATAGACCCATCAACCCAAAGATCTATATTGTTGTGTATATAGGATTAGGTGGATATATAGACCCATCAACCCAAAGATCTATATGTTTTTCCCTGTTTTGTGTAATTGCATCACTGATGGGGATTCATCATTGAAACCTCAATTCTCTTGTACAATGGGGCATACTCTTCATCTAGTTGGAAGTGTATACGTCTCTTCTTAGAGCTTCTTGCTTTCCTAAAACATCAAAAAACTAGAAACACTTAGATACATAACTATCTCCATTGAGTACAATCAATGCCTACAAGAAAACTCACATAAAATTTCATGATTATTAACATATATGTGTAACTTAACACCAACTTTAACACATATTATCATTATTAACCAACAATAATGCACATATTATTATTATTAACCAACAATAAAACATATCTTACTATTAACTTTATTATTTAGTAATGCACATAACCAACAAGAAAACATAACTTATAGAACTCAATTGAACACAAGATTAATGAAGAGGGAAATGGTTTGTTGGCTCCAAGAAAATGGCACCAAAAAATAAAATCATTCTTCATTATCTAGCTTTGTAGTAAACAAGTTCAATATAGAACAGGAGGGAAATACAAACTGTTTGGAGATGCAAATTTGAAAGTAGAAGAAGAAATGAGCTATGGAAAGAGGAAATGACCTAAAGAGAAGAAGAAGTTGTATCACAAAAAAAGCAAAATTCGTAATGCACTATTCTCTAAAATAATAAATCTAAACACATTCTTAAAATCTTAAAAAATGTCTATTCTCTTCAAATCTCTATAAAAAAACATAAAAACATAGTAGAATGTAGATAAAGCACGGATCTACGTAGTTGTAAAAAGAAATTATGAAATACAAAGTATAAATCAAGATATTCTATTTTTAAGATAAAATCCGTCTAGAATCACGAAATGATTGTTTCTTCAATCATAAATGAATCTGGGCATTTAAGAATGTCATATCTTTTGAGAAATTTGAAACCATCTTAAATAAAAAAATAGTTTTTGAGATATTCGAGTTCTGAGCAGGTCTGGTATAGTCAATAAAATAATAAGTGAATCTATTATAGAACTAATATTTTGAGATGTACAAGATTCAAAAAGAGAAGAGAGAGGAGCAATATTATAACATTATTTTTACACTTTTCCTTGATTCATGGAAGAGAGAGAAAGCCCTTATAGGGTCGATTTGTGAGTCCAAAGTTTTCCTAATGGTTGAAATTATATGCTCATTTTATAGATAAGGTTGTGTGTGTGTGTGTGTGTGAAGCAAAACATCTCATGTTGAGATAAGGTTTGTGTGTACCAAACCCTAGCCTAGAGGCTATAAAGGGATCAACTCTCTCTCATATTTTTTGAGAGGAAAAAGGTATTTTTAAACCTTATTTTTAGCTAAAGTACCCATAAATGTTTTGCTATACTTTCTCTCTCTCTCTCTCTCTCTCTCTCTCTCTCCACGTTTAGCTTATCCTCATCTTCCCATGTTTGCTCTCCTCCCAAGTTTTTAAACAAGTTTTAGACTCAAGTTCACTCAGGTTAGAAGATTGAGACTTGTACTCATAGAAAGACCTAAGAGCTTGCTTGATTTGATTGTTTGAAAGTGACTCCTTTTATATGAGGTGGGTAGCCCCCTATATGAGGAGTAGCCATTGTGTCAAGCACTCAGGCAACTGCCACCGATAGTTCCTAGTTTTGACACTGGACGGTGCCCAAATGTGTTCATATAGTTAGGAGATGGCTTAGTAGACTTGGCGCCCTACCAAGTAGGATGCGTGCTTGTGCAAGCAAATGTGACCACAATAAGTGCAAGACAACAAACCGGAGACACATTGTTCTTGGATTGTCGGGCATATTTGAGGGTCCAAACAATCTCAAATGGTCGTGGGGGGACTATGCAGTTTCTATATAGGACTTGTTGTAGTCTAATATGGTCCCACTCGGATGATACGGTCGGTTGGTCATTTTGGACCAAGTCGAGGATTTCAAGCTAACATGGTTGACCTACTTCCATGCTGATATAATAGTTTGAGTGTCTTTGTTTATTATCAAGTTTAGTGTGTGTTCAGGCACTCCTATAAAGCAAGTCATCCTCCATCTAGAGTTTGTCTAGATTGCCATCAACTTACTCTGGCAACATGGGTGGGTGGACAACCATTAGTTTGTAATCAAAGTTTGCAAGCAGTTATATTGTTTACTCTCCAGTTCTTTTTGTAATTATTTTTTGTTTTATTTTACACATAATCTTTGTATGCCCATAAATCATGCAAGAAAGGTGCTTTAAAATTCTTTTCATTAATTAATTTCATAATTACCATGTTTGAAGTGGTGATTTAAGGTTTCTGGTTGTGTCTTTCTCATGTAAGCTTTTATCTCAAGCTCCCCAATGTGGTGGACACCAGCATAGTTGAGGTAACAATAATAAGAGTCCTCTCCCTCAATTATATTCTAGATAAGTCCAATCTAGGAGCTTGGAGATGATAACCAAAGAGAAGAGAACCCCAAGAGAAAGCCCACATAATTAACAGATGGATACATCTCCACCCCATAAGAGCAAGCCCACAGAACTAACAGATCGGTACATATTCCACCCCATAAGAGCAAGCCCACAGAACTAACAAATCGGTACATATTCCACCCCATAAGAGTAAGCCCACATAATTAATAGATTGATACATATTCCACTCGTATTGGCACCAATTTTGGAAAGAGACCATGGCTATTCTCAAATATATTACTAACAAGATCATTGGGTGTCCTAAAAATAGGCTAAAAACAGGCCTTTCTATACCTTTAATGTCCAATCGCACTTAGCTACAAAAAGGAATTTCATGATAAGATTTTCTAATGAAATATCACAAATGAACTCAGGAATCTAAAGATGTAATGTGATCAAGAATTGGATATCTATAAGTACACATTTTCTTGTGCACTCTTAGCAAGTATCTCATGTCATATATTTGGACTATAGGATAACATCCTTAAAATGCTTCTAACTTTTGCATATTAGCTCCAATCAACAAGCAACGTTGAACATGCCAAATTCACATAACATGGAGTTTAACTTGATTTATTGGTATTCTTTTGAGTTTTGTTTTTATTTTGTAAAATTATTTTATGAACTTACAATTGCTAAAAGTACACAAGATTGACAACTTACAATGCTCAAATGTTAATGACTAGAGTTTTTTAGATATCATTTAGAAAATTATGACAATCTATTAGAAGGCCTATGAAAGTTTTATAATTTATTAATAAGAAAAGAAATATTTATGTAAATTACTCTAAACTCCTATGGGTAAAGGTAGAGAATTATGACAATCTATTAGAAGGCTTGTGAAAGTTTTATAATTTATTAATAAGAAATTAAAGATTTATGTAAATTACTCTAAACTCTTTTGGGTAAAGGTATTTGTAATGATAAATTTATATTTCAAAAAATTGGGTTAATTTGAGTTTAGGAAGCCCATTTTCACCTCTAACAAGTGAAAATCCTCTTTTGGTGTCCATGCATAATCTAGGCTTGGTAATGAGGCAACCCTAGAAGCCATGCCATGTGTAAGTCAAATTAGATTATATATACTAGACTTGATGGGTACACCTCCTACATGTCTATCATCCCACCTTGTGTCCATCTCAGCTTGAAAAAACTCCACATTAGCATCAGGCCGCCATATCACCTTGCCACCTCAACTATCCATGCTAACATGGTCAACCTAATTGAGTTTTTATAGTCATTAATAAAGCCACAACATCCCACCTTCCCTCCATAAAAGAACCCACCCCTCATCCAACTCCTTCTCTGCCCCCCCTCCTCCTCAAGAATCCATATCTCCTCCACTAGTAGGTGCCCGTAGAGAACTATCCAAGGGTGGGTACATTTTATGCCAAAGCAATCTTCAAGTCCTTTTTCAAGGATCTCATATGCTAATTTACAACCCTCCCCTATGCTTGCCCTCCCATCAGATTGCAATCATGGTGCACATTAGTTACCCCACCATATAGAGTTTAATTTGGATGGAGTGGCAAGTATCCCATATTCATGCATTATCATTAGGGAGTACCAATTCTACATCAATAATTATCACTCACATGATGCACACTTTGTGTAGCATTATGAATAATTAAATACTCTAAGAGAGAAATTTCTATCTTTTTATATTCACACGGATTGTAAAAAGAGAATTCAAAAATCTATCGAGATCAAAATATTCAGATAAATGATTAATCTATTCCTCATTAGAATTCCTAACTAATTTAGAAATTAGTTAAGTGAATATTCAAAGAAAGAATCTTATTCCTTGTTCCAATATCTTCCACGACGTACGTGTGGGTATCTTCGGTGACTCAGAGCTCGAGCACCGTATGGTCAACACCCTCTAGGATCCTTCAAGGATCCTTCAAAGGTCACCTAGCGCTTCACTCATAGGCTGCTTCCTTAGTCCCTCAAGCACCGTACTATGGGAAGCTCACCATTTAAATCGAACCTCGGCTGGTCAAGACCTCGGCTGACCACCTCTGTTGACTCTCCGTCAACTGTGTGGCTTTATCAGATAGGTCTCCACGACCTCATTCACAAGACGGTCAAAATGCTTCCCTAACATTTTTGACATAAAATAGTCATTTAAAAATAGATCATAAATACAGTTTCTATAATGAACTCTCGTCTTTCCACATTGTTCCACTTCAATCCTCATTGATTTCATATGTATTCCCATTCTTATCACATCATTTTCCATCTCATTACATCTTTTCTCATTTATCTGCATCAGATCTCATCCACTCGCATCTACCCATATCCACATCTCATCCACTCGCATCTACCCATATCCACATCTCATCAAATCATATTCATCCACATCACATATCACATCTATCCAATTTTCATCACATCTCATTCACTCACATCTCCATTCACATCACATCACATTAGGAACTCAATGGAGTCTTTTTGGGCCCTTTAATTTGCCATGAGGTTATGGAAACGTTTAACTTTTTGACAAATAGGAGCCCGCCATGTAAGCAAAAACCAATGGTTTGTAAGAGAGGTGTAAGAGTGGTCAAAGGGTGCACTTTTTTCCCCAAAAAGGGGAGGGGGCAATTTTACAATTTTCGGACCTCCATAACTTCTACATACAAGCTCCGATTTGAGCGGACATTACAGATCTGTGATCTACGCATCAAGAGCTTTCCATAGATATGTTACATGATATGGTTTTATCCGCTAGATTTTAAATTCCATTTTCCCCCCAGAATTCAAATTCGAATAAAGTAGCCGTTTTGAAGCTTCAAATTAGAAAACGTTTCTTCTTAAGAGAAAAGGTTTGACTCCCTTAAACTGCCAAATAAAAGGGCCCAAGAAGACTCCATTGAGTTCCTAATGCATCTCATTCATTCACATCCCGATTCACATCACATCACATCTCATTCATTCACATACTGATTCACATCACATCACATCTATTCACGTCCATCACATCCATTTACATCCATCACATCACATTCACTCATTCATATCCACCACATTCATTCTCATAACCATCCCATCACATGCATTCTATCCACATTATATCACATTACTTCTATCCACATCATATCTCGTTCATACACATCTCATCTCATTCATCCACATCCATCCAATCGTTCACATGTATGACTACTCACATCTATCCATGCATTCATATCTATCACTTCACATCCACATATATTCATGTTACATCACATTCTTTCACATACACATCCACATCCATTCTTTCACATACATCCACATCCATTCTTTCACATACTCATCCGCATCCTTTCTTCACATGGACATTCACATCCATTCTTCACATACACATTCACATCCATTCTTCACATACACATCCATATCCATTCTTCACATACACATTCACATCCATTCTTCACATACACATTCACATCCATTTTCACATACACATTCACATCCCATATCATTCATTCACATTTTGATTCCCATGCCATCACATCTCATTCATTCACATCCGGATCCACATCCCATTACATCTCATCCATTCATTCACATCTATTTGATTCACATCGCATCTCATCACATCTATTCACACCACATATCATCACATCTATTCGCATCACATCTCAAACACCATATTAGTGAGTTTGGGAATTTCCCAATTCCCATTTTTGAATACTTAAAAAAGGGGACATGGATAACATGTTTGTAAGTTTCTCAAAATCCTATCATATGACCTATCATTGGAAAGCGCCTGAAAAATGGAATCTAAAGAGCTATAAAGCGCTCATTTTGGATTAGTGGTGTTCAAGTTATGGTTAATCCAAACTTTTGACCACGTGTCCCAAACTTGTGGGAAATTCCTATATTCCCCAATATGGTGTTCTCATTTCTATGCAAGTCTTCAGTTTGATTTTCTTTTGAATACAAGGAGTATTTCTTGAATGAGTATCCCCAAAACTTCTTGATCAAAATTTCAAATTTCATATTAGAATTCCTAAAATTCTATAACCTTGATCCATAGATCAATTTGAAGGGTCTCAAACTTAGTTTTAAATTTGGGGTGGGAGTTTTGAATGTATTTTTCTAAACTGGTGACACCTTCTTTCCTCAAAATTGATGAAAGAGTTTGGTCTTGGTCATAGTCTAATTCAAGGTTCGAGTCAGATAAGATTTTTCCTCGTCTATCTTTCTCAAAAAGGTTTGATAATTAAGTTACTGTTCTACTAAATTTCTTTCTTTGAAAATTCACTTAACTAATTTCTAAATTAGTTAGGAATTCTAATGAGGAATAGATTAATCATTTATCTGAATATTTTGATCTCGATAGATTTCTTGAATTCTCTTTTTACAATCCGTGTGAATATAAAATGATAGAACTCCCTAATGATAATGCACGAATATGGGATACTTGCCACTCCATCCAAATTAAACTCTATATGGTGGGGTAACTAATGTGCACCATGATTGCAATCTGATGGGAGGGCAAGCATAGGGGAGGGTTGTAAATTAGCATATGAGATCCTTGAAAAAGGACTTGAATATTGCTTTGGCATAAAATGTACCCACCCTTGGATAGTTCTCTATGGGCACCTACTAGTGGAGGAGATATGGATTCTTGAGGAGGAGGGGTGGCAGAGAAGGAGTTGGATGAGGGGTGGGTTCTTTTATGGAGGGAAGGGGATGGGGGAGGCGAAGGGGGAGGAGTGTGTTGAATATTCAATATGATAATTGTTGCCACTCATTCGCATAATCTCCACTCTTTGTTATGCTCACAAGCTATCTTTTTCCTTTCCTCCTCATGAATGAGATGGGCAGGGTAGTTCCTAGACCTGTCACCTTTTTGGATCCAATAGCTTTTGGAACCCATTCTAAGAGCTAAGGCAATGCTAAGAAGAGGATTATAAGAGCAAATAGTATTAGAATACCTAAGACAAGGTTAAGAAGATATTAGAAGAGCTAAGAGGATTAGAAGGTATTAGAAGAGTTAAGATAAGGATTAAGATGAAATTAATGTTCATAGCTAGGTAGATAAAATAGAGCTCATCCACAAGTTTACTCAAATGAGCTTAGAATTATGTGCCAATGAGGTTAGAATTATGTGCCAATATATAATAGAGAGTGCAGCTAGAGAGCGTACAGCTAGATAGAAGATTCTAGAAAACTTTTTAAATATTTATTATTTGTATAAATATACATTCTTTTATCCTTATATATATTATTAAAGTTTAATAACTAAATAATAATAATTCTCATATAGTTATAATACCTAATATAATTATATATTTTAAATTTATAATATATTTTTATTAGTTTATATATATATATATATATGAAGATGGCTTAAAATATATTAAAGTTAGTTCATATATATATATTGAAGATGGCTTAAAATATATTAAAGTTAGGGAATACATAATTATTTTTATACTTTTTATAGTTCCTACAATTAATATTTATTACTTTTTTATATCTTCTTAATAATATATATAGCCTTGACTTTAATATTTTTTGAATGTAGATTTTTTCTTATTTTAAATATGAAATATTATGGCTAACTTTGTTTGGATTTTATTGGATATATTTCATTTTAAAAATATTTTTTGTTAAATACTTGAAAATTAAATCATTTGCATGAAGCCATGGGTGGGATGGATGATGATGTGGCATGGTGACTGCCATGTGCTTATGTGATGGTGATGTGGCATATCCATGTGTACATGCATGCATGATATGGCATCACATGAGGTGGAATGCCATGTCAACATATGGGAAGTAAAATGCAAAAGACCTGGCCTGGGATGTTGTGGCTTTATTAATGACTATAATAATGACTTAGTAACTCAATTAGGTTGACCATGTTGGCATGGATAGTTGAGGTGGCAAGGTGATATGGCGGCCTGATGCTAATGTGGAGTTTTTCCAAGCTGAGATGGACACAAGGTGGGATGATCGGCATGTAGGAGGTGTACCCATCAAGTCTAGTATATAAAAGCTAATTTGGCTTGCCTCATTGCTAAGCCTAGATTATGCATAGACACCAAAAGAGGATTTTCACTTGTTATAGGTGAAAATGGGCTTCCTAAACTCAAATTAACCCAATTTTTTGAAATATAAATTTATCATTACAACTACCTTTACCCACAAGAGTTTAGAGTAATTTACATAAATCTTTAATTTCTTATTAATAAATTATAAAACTTTCACAAGCCTTCTAATAGATTGTCATAATTTTCTACCTTTACCCATAGGAGTTTAGAGTAATTTACATAAATATTTCTTTTCTTATTAATAAATTATAAAACTTTCATAGGCCTTCTAATAGATTGTCATAATTTTCTAAATGATATCTAAAAAACTCTAATCATTAAAATTTGAGCATTGTAAGTTGTCCATCTTGTGTACTTTTAGCAATTGTAAGTTCATAAAATAATTTTACAAAATAGAAACAAAACTCAAAAGAATACCAATAAATCAAGTTAAACTCTATGTTATGTGAATTTGGCATGTTCAAAGTTGCTTGTTGATTGGAGCTAATATGCAAAAGTTATAAGCATTTTAAGGACATGTTATCCTATAGTCCAAATATATGACATGAGATACTTGCTAAGAGTGCACAAGAAAATGTGTACTTATAGATATCCAATTCTTGATCACATTACATCTTTAGATTCCTGAGTTCATGTGTGATATTTCATTAGAAAATCTTATCATGAAATTCCTTTTTGTAGCTAAGTGCGATTGGACATTAAAGGTATAGAAAGGCCTGTTTTTAGCCTATTTTTAGGACACCCAATGATCTTGTTAGTAATATATTTGAGAATAGCCATGGTCTCTTTCCAAAATTGGTGCCAATACGAGTGGAATATGTATCAATCTATTAATTATGTGGGCTTGCTCTTATGGGGTGGAATATTACCGATCTGTTAGTTCTGTGGGCTTGCTCTTATGGGGTGGAGATGTATCCATCTGTTAATTATGTGGGCTTTCTCTTGGGGTTCTCTTCTCTTTGGTTATCATCTCCAAGCTCCTAGATTGGACTTATCTAGAATATAATTGAGGGAGAGGACTCTTATTATTGTTACCTCAACTATGCTGGTGTCCACCACATTGGGGAGCTTGAGATAAAAGCTTACATGAGAAAGACACAACCAGAAACCTTAAATCACCACTTCAAACATGGTAATTATGAAATTAATTAATGAAAAGAATTTTAAAGCACCTTTCTTGCATGATTTATGGGCATACAAAGGTTATGTGTAAAATAAAACAAAAAATAATTACAAAAAGAACTGGAGAGTAAACAATATAACTACTTCCAAACTTTGATTACAAACTAATGGTTGTCCACCCACCCATGTGTTGCGAGTAAGTTGATGGCAATCTAGACAAACTCTAGATGGAGGATGACTTGCTTTATAGGAGTGCCTGAACACACACTAAACTTGATAATAAACAAAGACATCCAAACTATTATATTAGCATGGAAGTAGGTCAACCATGTTGGCTTGACATCCTCAACTTGGTCCAAAATGACCAACCAACCGTATCATCTGAGTGGGACCGTATTAGACTACAACAAGTCCTATATAGAAACTGCATAGTCCCCCCACGACCATTTGAGATTGTTTGGACCCTCAAATATGCCCCACAATCCGAGAACAATGTGTCTTCGGTTTGTTGTCTTGCACTTATTGTGGTCACATTTGCTTGCACAAGCACGCATCCTACTTGGTAGGGTGCCAAGTCTGCTAAGCCATCTCCTAACTATATGAACACATTTGGGCACTGTCCAGTGTCAAAACTAGGAACTATCGGTGGAAGTTGCCTGAGTGCTTGACATAATGGCTACTCCTCATATAGGGGGCTACCCACCTCATATAAAAGGAGTCACTTTCAAACAATCAAATCAAGCAAGCTCTTAGGTCTTTCTATGAGTACAAGTCTCAATCTTCTAACTTGAGTGAACTTGAGTCTAAAACTTGTTCAAAAACTTGGGAGGAGAGCATACGTGGGAAGATGAGGATAAGCTAAACGTGGAGAGAGAGAGAGAGAGAGAGAGAGAGAGAGAGAGAGAGAAAGTATAGCAAAACGTTCATGGGTACTTTAGCTAAAAATAAGGTCTAAAAATACCTTTTTCCTCTCACAAAATATGAGAGAGAGTTGATCCCTTTATAGCCTCTAGGCTAGGGTTTGGTACACACAAACCTTATCTCAACATGAGATGTTTTGCTTCACACACACACACACACCTTATCTATAAAATGAGCATATAATTTCAACCATTAGGAAAACTTTGGACTCACAAATTGACCCTCTAAGGGCTTTCTCTCTCTTCCATGAATCAAGGAAAAGTGCAAAAATAATGTTATAATATTGCTCCTCTCTCTTCCATTTTTGAATCTTGTACATCTCAAAATATTAGTTCTATAATAGATTCACTTTTTATTTTATTGACTATACCAGACCTGCTCAGAACTCGAATATCTCAAAAACTTATTTTTTATTTAAGCTGGTTTCAAATTTCTCAAAAGATATGACATTCTTAAATGCCCAGATTCATTTATGACTGAAGAAACAATCATTTCGTGATTCTAGACGGATTTTATCTTAAAAATAGAATATCTTGATTTGTACTTTGTATTTCATAATTTCTTTTTACAACTATGTAGATCCGTGCTTTATCTACATTCTACTATGTTTTTATGTTTTTTTATAGAGATTTGAAGAGAATAGACATTTTTTAAGATTTTAAGAATGTGTTTAGATTTATTATTTTAGAGAATAGTGCATTACGAATTTTGCTTTTTTTGTGATACAACTTCTTCTTCTCTTTAGGTCATTTCCTCTTTCCATAGCTCATTTCTTCTTCTACTTTCAAATTTGCATCTCCAAACAGTTTGTATTTCCCTCCATCTCCAAATAGTTTGTATTTCCCTCCTGTTCTATACTGAACTTGTTCACTACAAAGCTAGATAATGAAGAATGATTTTATTTTTTTGGTGCCATTTTCTTGGAGCCAACAAACCATTTCCCTCTTCATTAATCTTTTGTTCAATTGAGTTCTATAAGTTATGTTTTCTTGTTGGTTATGTGCATTACTAAATAATAAAGTTAATAGTAAGATATGTTTTACTATTGGTTAATAAAAATAATATGTGCATGACTGTTGGTTAATAATGATAATATGTGTTAAAGTTGGTGTTAAGTTACACATATATATTAATTATCATGAAATTTTGTGTGAGTTTATCCTACCCCACTTAAAAAACGCGAGATGTCCTCATCTCGCAAATTAGAGGAGAACTCTTTCTCTTAAGATCCAACTGATTCTGGGATTCCTTATAGTTTGGTGAACCCAACAGAATCCTGGGATAAAGATCCCTTATATAGAACTCATCACATCAGATAACAATTCAGATCAGATCATATCATTTATATCCTTAACACAATAATGGTCCATTAGACCAAAATTTCCATTTGAACATTCCTCCATGGGAATTTCAATTATATAGGTTTTTAATTTGTCAACCCTTAACTTGATCCACTGGGTCAAGTGTTAACAGTAGCAATCTGTCAGCACAATCCACTAATCTCATAGTGATTTGCTAAAGTCATTATCGTCCTTCCAGTTACGAACATCATCATAGGGACTCATCCCATTCATCCTCATTGTGGTTTCGCTCAGCTTAACGCTTTTCAACCAAAATTCAGGAATCATCATTTTTCAATCAGAATCCAATTCAACTCATCAGCGTTAAGGTCTGGATATCACCAGAGTTTTAAAATCATATCAATCACATTCGAATTCATCATCTGGATAGCATTTTTGCTTATAATTTCAAGGTCTTAGATTTACTCGTATATACTGCCAGTAAAGAGCTGCAGTTATACCCTTGGTATATACGAGTAGTCACGGTCCTTGGAATTTTAAGGTAAATACCATCATGTCTAGGCCTCAAGCAAGTTAAGGATTCCATACAATTGTGGTACTTCTAGTTGAAGAGCCAAATCTTCATTTTGAATATCAATTTGTATGAATTTCATCATACAATTATAAGCTTTTATTGCTACTTCATAAATTTTTGACATTTTGGGTTTCTAGGTTGATCCACTTTAGCCAATTCGCTCTGATACCAGATGAAAGATCCCTATCCCCTCCACGCAACGAATAGACCATAGAGGGCCAATAATGTAACAAGTTTCAAGGTCAAGCTCAAAGATGTAACATACCCCAACAAACAATGGAAAGGTAGAATCATAGAGTTTAGGAGACGCACCAATGTTACAATAATAGAGGCTTTCATTCAGCATGTTTATATGCACAAAGAGACTCGAGTGCATCATGACAAGTTTAATACGAGACGTAAGCCTAGTAGTAAGTTTATATCTCTGTGCTTTGTGTTCTTGTGCTTTGAGTCCAAGCATGTTTTAATACAAGCATGTTTATTGCTTGCAGCTTTATATCCATCGACAAAATGTAGAGTGCTTAAGTGGAAAGATTAATGTTTTACATGCAGAGATAGGTGCCTTGATCTATGACAACAAGAGTGCAAATGAATTGGCATCTCAGAATGTTTACTTTTAGGATTCCACATATGTTGTGGAGAGACATACTTTGGAGTACATTCCACTACCACCGTTGTCTAGCCTAGAATGGTATAATCCTAGCTTAGACATGTCAGAAGCATGTAGGCTAAAGATAAAAAACTGATGCTCATGCTTCCATGAAGCCCTCCACATGCTCTAGAGATGTGCATCTAAGTTGGTTTGTTCCAGTTAGTTTGTTTGCACATTTGTTTGGATCTTGTGAAGAAGTAGTAAAGAAAACTAAGATTACATATCAATGCAAGTGCCCATCTGCTGAGGATTGGATGATGCAGTTACTAGGTGAGTCATGGCATTTCAAGAGAACTCACCATGATGATATCATTGAGTGCAGAATCACTTTGTTAGAGATGTTACCTTTAGGTAAGAATACAATGTTGTTGATTGTTTATAGGTTTTATTCATAAGTACTTCATTGCAAGACACCGATCATTGATTGTTGTTGTTGTTATGTTTTTATGTTTCTATGTTGGTTGTTTGTTTTTTATGACAAGTACTTCATTGCAAGACAAACTTTGTGCATTCGCTTCAAGTAGTATAGGAGGTGGTGACTTCTACGAGGGGAGTATTGGTCCATTTCGCATGTCTTGGTCCAAGCTGAGTATTGAAGTACAACAACAACAATCAATGATCGGCACTTATTGATGTGAATATTCTTTGGGAGGGTCATGACCCTTTTAGCGTCATGACCCTTTTAGCGTTAATGTAGAAAGTCATCGGTCCCTTAGTTTTGTGAGGCAAGAAATCCAACTCATGTCCAATGATCCCCCTTGTAATTTTTATTTCAAGTTGCATGGTAGGAAGGTTGGGAGTCGAAGTGAACATTACAAAACATGCAAGTAGTGTGTTGCTCCACACATCCTTGAAATTGTAGAGTCCATGTAATTCTTATTCTTCCAAGTGAATATTAAAAACAATTTCTCTAAAAGTGTTACAAATTTAATTTTATTTCATTTTCATAAATTGTAGTGGTTTTTTTAAGTCTATTCTGTTTCGAACCTATTAATAAGTAAGAAAATAAAGATAAGTATAATTATAAGTAAGTACAATTGAAATATAAGTATAAATATATATTTAAGTGTAAACAATAATATAATTAATTATCCTAGAAATATAAATATGATTTATGATTTCTTATATTTTAATGAAGTGTCATTAATTTGAATACTGCACATGATGCATGATGCTCCACAAGATGTAATCTCCTAGACCGCCCCACCACCCTATAGAACATACTCATAACGCTGCCATTGGACCAATTCCACAAATAAAGACCTAAATCTGAAGAAAGATGTCATTAGATATGTAAGGAGTATCTGTATTGTCAAAATATAAAAATTGAACAAAAGATAGCTCCTAGCAAGATATAATAATTTACTATTTCAAATAAAAAGAGTAGTAGTCATAATTGACCTTGAAATTGACTAAAATCTCCTATAATAACTCTAAGATTCCTCCCTCTAGCCTATAATTGACCTTGAAATTGACTAAAATCTCCTATAATAACTCTAAGATTCCTCCCTCCAGCCTTTGAGGTGTAAAGGTGTAAGAACCTCCCCTTCTGTTCTTGAAACTATTCCCCTCTTTGAAATAGAAGAAAGATCTTGTTTTACCCTGTTTTGGCCTAGAGAGAGATAATCCAAAGATGAGATATCTTTTGATATAAAAATCCTCCTCGTGTCTAAAATGGATTCCCCTAAAAGAGAAGTTCAAAATGAACTTTCCAATGTGCATTAGGAATTAATTGAAAATGGTATAAGGGACCTTAGCCTAAGGGTCTACATTTTCAGAAATTTTAAGGTTCCAATGGCCCAATTAGAGAGGCCCCCAACCAATCAATTGGTTTAGTATGTTGATGAAGATTCCAAAGAAGGTTGAAGAGAGAGAGAAGCTCCAATCTCTTCAAATTGTAGAGGATTTTTAGAGGATAATAGAAAATATCATTATTTCAGTAATACTAGCATGGTATAGTTCACATAATTTTTTACAAAAGGGCTAAGGATCTATTTATAGGGTAGGATCTGGTTGATTGACCTTGCTGGTCCTCAACGGATGAGTCCATGGCTCTTTTATATGGATCTACTGGTTGATCTTGCTGATCTATAATGGAGAGTCCATCTGTATTTTTTTAAATAAATATAATTTCGGGTACTATGAGCTAGGAACTATTGAAAAGGCCCCTGAGTGGACAGGTGGTGAGCGTTCTAGTTGCCAATGATGCCATAGGTACACCGATGAAGGAATGATTGGAAATTAGAATTCAACCGGATATTTTGGAGGATTATGATCAGTGATTCTATGGTTTCATTAAAAGATTGTTTTAAAGATAGCTGAATTTGTGAAACAGGAAATTTCATATTGGGTGTGTAAGTGGTGTGACTAGCTTAAAGTTTTCATGAAAATCCGGCTAGGGGGCCTGGGAACTCTTTTCCTCCCTTGTACTTGGGACAAAACCTAACCAAATTCCTAATTGGATCCCATCACTACAGTGGTTGGGCGGTTGGCTAAGAAACGAGACTTAGGCTGGACTGTTGGATCCGTAAAATGAAACTCAACTCTGTTATAGTACGATAGATGAAGTAAATCCCAGATAGTAATTATTCTATGGAGAAGAATCAATGGCTGTGCCTCTCGATGAGGGAAAAAGCGTTGGCCTCTATGATCCAAGTGCAAGTTTCTTCCTTGATCTTACCAAGTGACTTACAGGTTCGGTCAGATCAGTTTGGTCAGTGATGACCTTGACTACATTAGAGTAAAAATATCCAAGAGGAATCGCCCATGCTTTCAAGTTCGATTTTGGAAGAACCGAGGGATTAGTCTCTTGGCCGGATATCCGTGGGCGAGGCCTCGAGTGAGAGACCCTACCCTACGCAATAAGTGCTACTTCCGCTGCTAGCACCGCGAATTTGTTGCGCAACGAGGGTAGGGATCTTTCAGCTCGTATCAGAGCGAATGGGCTAAAGTGGATCAACCGAGAAGCTAGAAATGTCAAAAATTTATGAAGTAGCAGTAAAAGGTTGCAATTGTGTGATGAAATTCATACACATAGATATTCATAATGAAATTCATAAATTGATAATTGGGTCTTCAGATGGAAGTACTGCAATTGTATGGAATCCCTGACTTGCTTGAGGTCTAGACATGATGGTAATTACCTTATAATTCCAAGGACCATAACTACCCGTATATAACGAGGGTATAACTGCACCTCTTTACTGGCAGTATATATGAGTAAATCTAAGACCTTGAAATTATAAGCAAAAATGCTGTCTAGATGATGCATTTGAATGTGATTGATATGATTTTAAAATTCTGGTTGAGAATTGATGAGGTTATTCGGATTCTGATTGAAAAATGAGGATTCCTGAATTTTGATTGAAAAGCCATAAGTTGAACAAAGCCACAATGAGGATGAATAGGACGAATCCCTGTGATGATGTTAGTAACTCGAATGGCGATAATGACTTCAGTAAATCATTATGAGAGTAGTAGACTGTGCTGTGAACAGATTGCTGTTGTTTGAACTTTGACCCAATGGATCTAATAAGGGATGACAAATTGAGAACCGGCATGACTAAAATTCCCATGGAGGAATGTTTAGATAAAATTTTTGGTCTGATGGAACATTATTGTGTTAAAGATATGAATGATATGATCTGAATGAATTGTTATTTGATAATGAGTTCTATATAAGGAATCTTTATCCCAGGATTCTGTTGGGTTGACCAGACTATAAGAAGGAACCCTAGAACTAGTTGAATCTTAGGGAAAAGAGTTGTCCTAGAATTGCGAGATGAGGACATCTCGCATTTTTTAAGTGAGGTAGGATGTAAGATTCCTCCCTCCAGCTTTTGAGGTGTAAAGGAGTAAGAACCTCCCCTTGTGATCTTATAATTCTTCCCCTCTCTGAAATAAAAGAAAGATCCTGTTTTACCCTATTTTGGCCTAGAGAGCAAGAAAATGTCTAGAGGAAGGTAGTCCAGAATTGAGATATTTTTGGATATGAAAATCCTCCTAGTGTCTAAAATGGTTTCCCCTAAAATAGAAATTCAAAAAGAACTTTCCAATGGACAAAGGACCTTAGCCTAAGGGTCTAGATTTTCAGAAATTTTTGAATTATGGTCCAATTAGGGTTCGTATGGGCCAATAGGATCAATCCAAGTGTGGAGAGAAGATAAATCCAATTTATAAAACAAAAATACCCAAAATTGAGTAAATGCCCACATAAGATGAAGAGTTGACTGAGTACAAGGTTCATTAGTAAAAATACTTTGAATATTACTTAAAAAAATGAGATTTTTTGGGTATAATGATACATTTTTGACACCTTGGTAAGGAGAAGGGGGCTCTTCAAGGAGGCACCCTATTTCACATGTGTGGAGGAGTTTTAGACTAAAAAATAATAAGATATTTTTATCTCTCCTCTCTCCTACATCAAACCAAATAAAAAAGGGAGCCAAACTGGTCCAAATCTTGTCCAAATTCAGCCAACCTGAACCTGGAAAATTCTAGAAACTAGTTGGACTTGGTTAGAGGTCTCCCTCGCCTATAGATAGATCCTTAGACCTTTGTAAAAAAATATGTGAACTATACCATGCCAGTATTATACTGAAATAATGATATTTTCTATTATCCTCTAAAAACTACAATTTGAAGATATTGGAGCTTCTCTCTCAACCTTTTTTGGAGTCTTCATCAACATACTAAACCAATTGATTTGTTGGGGGCCTCTCGAATGACTAAAGAATCAAGCAAAATAAGAGGTAAAGTGTGATTTATGGTCTTTTTTCTTAATCTCTAAATGTTTCTCACTTCTTAACCCCTCTCAAGGTTGAGAAGTATTCAATTGAATGCCTCTTTAATGCAATTGAAGCTCTCTAATGAATTATAGTAATTAAACACATAAAGTTTACATTTATGCTTAATTTAAAATGTTTTTAAATCATATCTCTCTCTCCCCCAAAGAAAGTTCATTCCTATGTCCTATTCTATATTCAACCTGCAGGACTGAAATTCCCGTGGAGGAATGTTCAGATAAAATTTTTGGTCTGATGGAACATTATTGTGTTAAAGATATGAATGTTATGATCTAAATGAATTGTTTTATGATAATGAGTTCTATATAAGGGATCTTTATCCCATGATTCTGTTGGGTTGACCAGACTATAAAGGAACCCCAGAATTAAATGAATCTTAAGGAAAAGAGTTGTCCTCCAATTGCGAGATGAGGACATCTCGCATTTTTTAAGTGGGGTAGGATGCAAGATTCCTCCCTCCAGCATTTGAGGTGTAAAGGAGTAAGAACTCCCCTTCTGATCTTATAATTATTCCCCTCTCTAAAATAAAAGAAAGATCCTATTTTAGCCTGTTTTGGCTTGGAGAGAGAAAATATCTAGAGGGAGGTAGTCCAGAATTGAGATATTTTTGGATATAAAAATCCTCCTAGTGTCTAAAATAATTTTCCCTGAAATAGAAACTCAAAAAGGACTTTCCAATGTGCAATTAGAATTGATTGAGAATATGTATAAAGGACCTTAGCCTAAGGGTCTAGATTTTTAGAAATTTTTGGATTATGGTCTAATTAAGGTTCCTATGGGCCAATAGGATCAATCCAAGTGTGGAGAGGAGATAAATTCAGTTTACAAAAGAAAAATACCCAAAATTGAGTAAATTTTCACATAAGATCAAGAGTTCACTGAGTACAAGGTTTATTAGTAAAAAAACTATGAATATTACTTAAAAAAATAAGATATTTTGGGTATAATAAAATATTTTTAACACCTTGGTAAGGAGAAGGGGGCTCTTCAAGGAGGCGCCTATTTCAAATGTGTGAAGGAGTTTTAAACTCAAAAATAATAAGATATTTTTATCTCTCCTCTCTCCTGGATCAAACCAAATAAAAAAGGGAGACAAACTCGTCCAAATTCAGCCAAACTGAACCTGGAAAATTCTAGAAACTAGTTGGACTTGGTTAGAGGTCTCCCTCACCTATAAATAGATCCTTAGCCCTTTGTAAAAAAATATATGAACTATACCATGCTAGTATTATACTGAAATAATGATATTTTCTATTATCCTCTACAATTTGAAGATATTGAAGCTTCTCTCTCTCTTCAACCTTCTTTGGAGTCTTCATCAACATACTAAACCAATTTATTGGTTGGGGGCCTCTCCAAAGACTAAAGAATCAAGCAAACTAAGAGGTAAAGTGTGATTTATGGTCTTTTTTCTTAATCTCTAAATGTTTCTCACTTCTTAACCCCTCTCAAGCTTGAGAAGTATTCAATTGAATGGCTCTTTAATGCAATTGAAGCTCTCTAATGAATCTTAGTAACTAAACACATAAAGTTTACATTTATGCTTATAAATTCTATGCTTGTCAAATTAGAGGCCAAAGAAGTGGCTTTTTAATGCTTTTATGCTATTTAAATTATGAAAAACTTAGGAATCAAGGCCATAATTGGACATTGATCCAAATGATAGTTATTCTATCATATTGTATTACTAAAACTTTATGCTTTTAAAATTATTGAAAATAATCAGTAATAGCAGTGGAGCTATGGTAAAATTTCTAAAAAATCAACACATAAATCAAATTCATGCATAATATGAAAAGAGGACTTCCTACCATATTCTAGGATTAATCATCCTAGGTTCATTGAATAATTTTCATTACAACCATGGAAAATTTGATTTTTATGTTTATGTATAAATAGTTAATTAGGAAAAAGGAGAATTTATAGTAATTCATTTTTATGATAAAAGAGAAATTCCCATGACAATAGAGATCCATGTATTCTAATGAGGAAAGAGAAAAAATTAGAATACTAAAATAATGGATATTTTATTTAAAAATTAAAAGAGAAATTCCCATGACAATAGGGATCCATGTATTCCAATGAGGAAAGAGAAAAAATTGGAATACTAAAATAATGGATATTTTATTTAAAAATTAAAGAATAATTTTAGTTAAATTTATCTTTTTGCATAGATAAATTTAAATGATGAAAGAGGAATTCCCACCATATTTGGAATTCAATCATTCAAATGGAAAAAGAGAAATTCTTAGCATATTGAAATTAGTGGATATTTTATTTAAATTCAAGGATGAATTTTAGATAAATTTATTTTATCTATGAAAAATATTTAAATGATAAAAAAGAAATTCCTATGACATTTGGAATTCAATCATTTAGATGGGAAAAAGAAATTCCTAGCATATTGGATTAATGGATATTTTATCTTAGATGAATTTATTTTATGAGAAATATTTGATGATAAAAGAGGAATTCCCATGATATTAGAATGCAAATAATCAAATACAAAAAAGAGGAATTTCCATGATATTTGAGGTCCAAGAAATTAAATGAAAAAAAGAGAAATTTTTAGTATAACTCAATTTATGATTCAATTTTTAGTATAATTCAATTTATGATTATTCAAAAGTGGAAATACGGGTAGAATTGATTTCTGTAAATCCCATGAATTCTTCTATTCCAAAAGAGGAATATTGAATGTAATTAATTTGAGGAATTGAGAAAGAATATGGAAATAGTCATCGAGAAAAAGAATCTTTATCTAGGCCAAGAAATTGGTAAAAATTTAGAAAAAGTCTCATTATCGGTATCAAAGTAGTAAAAACTACTAAATGGGAATAGGATATGGAACGGATGTGGTAAGATGTAAATGGGATGTGAAAGGATGTGATAAGATGTAAATGGTATGTGATAGGATGTGAATGGATGCGATAGGATGTGAATGGATGTGATAAGATGAAAATGGGATGCGATAGGATGTGATGTAATGAAAATGGATATGGATGTGAATGATGAGATGAGAATGAGATGAGAGGATATGAGAAAGGGTGAGATGAGAAGTACAGGGATGTGGATGTGGATGTGTATGTGTATGTGAAAGAATGTGATAAATGGATATGGATGTGTATGTGAAAGAATGGATGTGGATGTGTATGTGAAAGAATAGATGTGGATGTGTATGTGAAAGAATGGATTTGGATGTGTATGTGAAAGAAAAGATGTGCATGTGTATGTGAAAGAATGGATGTGGATGTGTATGTGAAAGAATGTGATGTGATGTAAAGGGATTTGGATGTGTATGTGAAAGAATGGATGTGGATGTGTAGGTGAAAGAATGTGATGTGATGTAAAGAGATGTCATGTGATATGAATATATGTGGATGTGAAGTGATAGAGGTGAATATATAGATAGATGTGGATAGTTGTACACGTGAATGATTGGATGGATGTGGATGAATGAGATGAGATGTGTATGAATGAGATATGATGTGGATGTGATGTAATGTGGATGGGATGAATGAAATACGATGTGGATAGATGTGATGTGATGTAATGTGGATAGAATGTATGTGATGGGATGGTAATGAGAATGAATGTGATGGATATGAATGAATGTAATGTGATGGATGCAAATGGATGTGATGTGATGGATGTAAATGGATGTGATGGATATGAATGAATGTAATGTGATGGATGTAAATGGATGTGATGTAAATGAATGTGATGGACGTGAAAAATGGTGACTTGATTGGAGAATTAAGAAATAAGCTCTATGTGAGAATTATGATATTTTTGTAACACTACAACTTTGCTCCCCTAACCCTATTAAATTTCTTTCAGTTAGTCTATTAAACATTAGATTGAAAGTGATCCACAAGCTTGGTTTTATCTATTTTAGCACCTTTTTTGCCTTGATTTTTTTGGGTTGACTTTTACGACTATTGATCGGAGGCCAAAACAATGAAAATTAGCTTGGTTCACTCAAGTAAATATTTAAAGAGCCCAAAAAGATCTTTGATATGAGCACTAGAACACGTTCATCAGCCTCATGGTTTCAAAGATTCGAGTCTGCAGATATGGCTACTTTTTATACTCTCTTTTTTTCCTACCCCTTGGTTTTTTATAGTCATGAAAAACTTTGGTTTTTCATGTCAATTTTATTTTATTTTTTAAGCTCAATTTCACCTTCAATGGACTTAGATGATCAATCTAGATCATGTAGACACCTCAACAACCTCAAAAAATGAAAAGTTTTTTATGTGAAAAACCCATGACCATAAAAAGCTCTAGTTTTTTACACCAAAGAACAATTCAATTTTTTGGTTTAAAAACACTTTCAATGGTGTCTAATAGTATGTCCAAATCATGTGGTTACCTTACCAACCTCAAAACATTAGTTTTTAGATTTTAAAAACTCGACGTAATCATGATCCTAAAAAAACTCTAGTTTTTCGCTCAAAAAATGATTTTTGAGTTTAAAATCACTACCACTGGACTTTAACAGTTATTTGGTATCGTTTGATCACCTTTCCAATCTAAATTTTTGAAACCTTTTTCGAGCATGACTTTCTCTAGGTTTTCACGTGAATGTTAACATCATGAATATCAAATTTTTTTCCCTAATTTTTTGATTTTTTCTAATTTTTTTACGATAGTGAAAAAATCGTTAATATCTTTGGTTTTTTACATCGGCAATGGCAAGAATCTAAACTTTTTTTCCCTGAATTTGAGTTTTTATTATGGATTGCCAGTTTGCTCAGCTGCACACAAGAGATTCTATTTATTTTGCAAAATTGAATTCTATTGAACCATCAAGTATTGAGGAAAACATGTAAAACCCTTTTAATGAGGAATTGATGAGGGACAAGGGAACTTATTCTCCAACAATATCTAGTGGATTCATGGGCTTAGCTCGAGGAATATTAGGATACACCTATAAGACTTAAAGAGACGCCCCACAAGCTGGCAAAGACAACCATCAAGCTCAGATAGGGAAATAGACACCAGAAGAGGCAAGAGCAGAGGGTAACAATTGGTGTGAATAGGGGAAAGAAATCCTCAACCCATAGTAGTACAGCTTACTCCCATAATTAGAAGGGACTCTATAAGTTCCCAAAGGACAGGTAAATTATATTTTCTTGCTTCTAGGGAGCTAGATATTGAAGAAATATTGAGGGAAGAACAAACCTAGCTCAGGAAGCTTGAACAAGAGAAAGTAAGCCTAGATTTCTGCCATAGGGAATT
Organism: Cibotium barometz; assembly: GCF_041138505.1. Taxonomy (NCBI): domain Eukaryota; kingdom Viridiplantae; phylum Streptophyta; class Polypodiopsida; order Cyatheales; family Cibotiaceae; genus Cibotium; species Cibotium barometz. Next base: position 24,799,638 of record NC_141087.1, read on the forward strand.
GGCTGAGAGACATGACTTTTACATGGAAATGCATGGGGAAGGGTCATCCAACCTCAAGGGATTGAGACGTGAGGAAGACCTAGTCACATGAGACAATGCTTTGGAGAGATTGAACAAGAAATGGAGGAAGGCATGCCACCTCTACTAGAACCTATTCCAGAGGAGTCTTGGGAAGACCTAACCACTTTTGGAGCACCTTCTCCCAGGTAATGATGATTTGTCAAGAGAAAACACAGAGAAAACCTATAGCACCTCTCTCAAGTAATGATAATCTATCGAGAGAAACACAGAGGAAACCTATAGCAATGTGGAAGTAGACACGATGATGAGGCATATTGTTACAGGAAGAGAACCTAGGAGACACAATTTTTTATAATGATATCAACAAAATGTGGGAGCTGCTCCAATACCACTTGACCCTAGGCAGGGGTGGAGAAGCCATAGGAATGGTGGCACACAAGGCCCCACGAAGTGAGCTAATCAGAGTGACCCCTCACATGGGAGTTGCAACACTTGTCAACCTATTAATGGCTAAAGAAATAAGTAGGGGGTTGCTAGAGAGTTAGGTACCACAACAAGGGACACTAATCAAGGCCATGCATATGGAAAGACCGATGCAGAAGTTCTCAGGTGATAGTGATGCCATACAACACCTTGAAATATTTGAATCAGTGTGCAAAACTTGTGGACATGTTAGTGACCAAAAGAGAATCTTTCGGTTCTCTCTTACATTATAAGGGAAAGCACACCAATGGTATTGACATGAATTAAGCCTGATGATAGAACTAACTTTACACAGCTTAAGAATGTGTTCATACCAAGTTTTGCATGAAGCAAAGACAAGTGGAGCCATGTCGCTCAACTATATTACATTAAGCAAGAAGCAAAGACAAGTGGAGCCATGTCGCTCAACTATATTACATTAAGCAAGAAGAGCACGAATCTATGATATATTATGTCTTGCATGTGAAAAACCTAAATTCGAAGTGTAAACCTAGAGAAAGGTTAGTGCATGAGCAATTGTTGCCTTTGTTTCATAGATGAGTAAAAGACACAAGGTTGCACGACTACTTCCTATTGGCTAAGCCAATGTTGCTTGATGATTATTGTCAAAATTAGCCATTAACTTCAAGGAGAACATGCTCAAATTTCCTTAGCCTGATGATGCCAAATCTATTACTTCGATAATTCCATTGCATGTGTCGAGCTAAATAAGCACTACAACCTCAGAGGGATGAATTAAGGACATGACCTTAGATGAGCTAAGTACTACACTTCCAGACAAAATAAAGCTAAGGGAGATAAGAGATGTGCCCATTAACTAATCTATACCCATTAACTAATATCTATACCCCCCAGACGAGAGTTGGTATGGTGTTTAATATGTTGATAAAATCACACAAGCATTGATTATTCTCAATTAAGGTCTCGCCCCTTGCACCTAGGCAAGGAAATGCTTGAGCAAGGGAAAGTGTGTCAAATGTGCAATAGCAAACTAGGGTAATGTATTGAGTACATAAAGTCCCTATACCACCACAACCTTCGGCACCTAGAGTAATGCCAATGAATCAGATGACCATTGAAAAGGTGTCAAAAGAAGGAGATTATGTACAAGAACCTTGAAGGAGTTAGATGACACTTGGGAGGTAACACTTGAATATTTTATGATGCAAGGGAACACACCAGTACCAGTATTCTAGATTGCAGTGTAGTGGAAGGGTAAGGATATTAATGCCACAACAAGGAGAACCCTACTGTAATGTTATCTTCGTCATGTGGCTGAGTTTCCTCACAAGGTCAATACATCAAACCCATAAACTACCCAAGTACGTACACACCCAAGGTTGAGCTATGTGAAATGTAGAATTGATCACCTAATTAAGGACTTTCCTTATAGAAGCATAGCAGAGACTTTGAGACAACCACTAACCCAACCCCACAAGACTCCGAATGATTGGGGTACGATCAAGGGTGGTGTGGTGACACCACTTAACATTCATGACACACATGTACGAGCACGAAAGACCGAAGGAAATGATAAAGAATCTCTAACTAAGTCTCCTACTTGTACATCATCAAGGAGAAGAACAAGGGTTAAGAGAGTGGGATGAGGAGACTCTATCATGTTGATATAGGATGATTTTGATGAGTGAACAATTGATATTGCATCCCCACCACTGGAATCAAGCCAAGTGAATGTGTTTATAGGAAGAAACAAAGTGGTGACACAAGAAACAAAGTGGTGACATAAGAAGAAGCTAAACTAACCATTAAACCCAAACACCAAGAAAGAAAGTGGTGACACAAGAAGAAACCAAACTAACCATTGAACCCAAAACACCAAAATGGGTAGGTGAGTATTCAAATGCTCAGAAGGAGATAGAGAAATTGGAGGCTACATGCACCCTAGATTAGGAAAGCCAGAATAAATTTAAGGAACGTTTGCAAGCTAGTAGGCCCATTGAAACGGTCTACCCTGGAAGAAAGGGTGCTTTTTTTGGTGAGCAATTATGGGTGAGTAGTCTTGCAAAATTGGTGAGCGGTTGAAATCCTAACACATGGTGGGTACCTCTTATTCCCTACTCTCTCTCTCTCTCTCTCTCTCTCTCTCTCTCTCTCTCTCTCTCTCTCTCTCTCACACACACACACACACACACACACACAACTCACATGTAGACTCTATTTGTAAGATATCGATAAAAGTCCCTTCCATATAGGAGACATTGAATACAAATTCCATGGAAAACACTAATAAGTGTGCTTGGTTGAAAACATAGGACATTTCTCTCTCTCTCTCTCTCTCTCTCTCTCTCTCTCTCTCTCTCTCTCAATATTGACACGTTTCAAACTTTTGCAAGATATTGATAAAATTCACTTCCATACATGAGGCGTGAATACAAAATCCATGGAAAAAAGCAATAAATGTTTTTGGCAACCAATGATATGGTCATCTCTATGAATCATATTCCATGTGAGGCCCTAGCACTACTTGAAGTTGTATGATCTTGCTGGTTTATGTTGAGTTCTGGAGGTTCCACCCAATTCAGATACTAATATGGGTTGGTTATGTTAGGATGTGTTATACCATAAGGGCATGGCATCGTTTCTACTCCTGGTGGTGGTGAATAGTAAAAGAAAGTTGCTGAGATGTAGAAGTAGCACCACATGGTACATATGAAGCATGCCTTGGCAACCATTGGGGTTGTCCACGCCAAGGTTCCTCTAAAAAAATATGAGGTTGCATGCTTGCTTGAATAATTTTCTTGGATTCTTTACCTTGAAACCACATGGAACCTAGGTCTATGGGCACCTCTTGCAAATGAATCAACTCCTCATTATAGCACAGCCAATCATTTTCTAATATGCTTATACAATGTCGGCGAAGCTCCTTGCATGCCTTAGCCATGACACCAGTCCCTGCAAAGCAATCCAGTACTACTTTCCCTTCCATTGTGAAAGTACCAACAAGGAGCCACTTTCCAAAATTAAGAAAAACTTAAGATCAATGTCTTACATTGTATCGAATCATTACCAATAAAAAATAAGTAATGTTTATTCTATACCTTGCAGTCTCAACGGGTTGCTGAGCTGCACCCCATAGTGGTTAATTATCTGTCCCCCATAGTGGTTAATTATCTATGTTAAGGCTCACCTTAAACCTCCTTGAACCACATCCAAAAAGAGATTACCTAGTGAACCGCAATTGTTGTGAGGATCTTTCCAATGGCTGATCTAGTAACCCTTGAGGTCTCCAAGCTCTACAACTCCTTGAGAAGCAATTCCACAATGCCTCCCATGAGCGTTGTCACACCGTCACATTGCACTACGGGTACTCGTCCCTCCTCTCACCTCACTTTACTCACACACACTCAGTAGCATGCATTAGGGAGAGATATTAGCAAGAGGATTAGCAAGAGCAAGACTCAATTGCACAATGGGAGAGTATATTGTATTGTGAGAGATATTCACATATATACATGGCCATAAGTGTTCACACTCACTTAAACTGTGACTAGCCGAGAACTTTAGGCTCATAAGAGTCGTAATGCTATTACAATGACTTCTCTCATAATATAACCATGAAGTACATCAGTTAGGACTTCATCCTAACTTGCTATACCACAAGCTCTTGAAGTGGGAATTGCCATAATACTCCGTCACTCCATTACAGGCGCCCGTCCAAGTTGTAGCTTTGGACACTATTGCTTCATATCTTGAATGTATGACCCTTTGGTGTATCTATCGTGACTCCTTGATGTAAGATAATGGTGGTAGATCTTGTTAACCCTAGAATTGGGTTAACATCCCCTCCTTCCTGATGGCGATCGCATCCTTGTGACCGCATTGAAGACCTTTGTATGGGGAGAATGGACAAGTGTTGTCGATGGGTTTGATGTTGATTGAAGCTCAATGGTCTTTGTCCCTCCGGAAGGTTTAAGAAAATCTAGTTAGTGAATGAAAAGGTTAGTGGTTTATTAAGAACTCCTAACGGGGTGGGGGTGGAGTTTTTTGTGAATGATTGCATTTTTATATTTGTGTAAGCATGTTTTTTTTTTGTCTATTTGCTCACTTTGTTTTTGGCAATCATAAGCAATGTTACATGGGATTTATGTTAGTGGGGATGCTAAGAGATGTTAATAATGGGAGAGAAGAGAGGCAAGGATCTAGAGGAATGTAGGCTTAATCATCAGAACGAGATGGTAATTCTCAATTCCTCATTTGATTCATTGAAGTGACATTCATCATTTGAGGAAATTGGCCTTTGATGATGTCCCTTTGTGTGGCAAGGTTATTGTCAAATGTTGTTAAGTAGGACATGTTCCTATCTTCTTCTACCCATGTAGTTTTAATGTTTTTATGTATATTTAAATACTCTTATGAAGCATATTTACATGAAGTACGAGAATTGAGTCGTATAGAATCTTATTGAACTTCTCTATGTTGAATTAGCCATATGTTGTGGTGAGGATTGAAAGAATTACATCAACTTGCGAGGCTAATATAAATATTTTCACTAAGGATGGAAGATCATTGATTTGTGAGAAGATGGTGGCATTGTTTGGAGAGGTTTGTAATTTGAAGGAAAATTACAGGCGATGGGTTGTACCATTGATTGAGCTTTTGTCCACCATGGCCCCCCTATCCAAAGATGTACCTAGAAGTTGTCGATGGTGAGGCTTTGGTGCAAATGTTCTCCAATGCATAAGTATGGATATGTACTTATGGAGCAACTGCTACATTAATTTAGCCAACAGAATAGTAAGCAATAAGCCTAGCAAATCTATAATGGCTATTGAAGATCATTGGGAAAGTGTTAATGCGCGAGATGGCTTAATCCATGATGAGACTTAAATCGTGAAAGTGTAGGTTCTTAAGCTGTGAGACTGTAATAGAAACCTGAACTTGTGAGATTGCAGGTTTTTTGGCTGTGAAGGGATATTTCGTGAGATGTCCTAATTGTGTGAGATTGTAGGTTTTTTGGTCGTGAAGGGATATTCTGGGGTGAGATTGCCTAAACCCATGAAAGTTAATCCCATGCAATTGTGTTTCCGTGAAAGTGCAAGCCGTGAAATGGAGTTCTATGAGATGTAATTCTGTGAAAGTGCAGGCCGTGAACTGGAATTCCGTGAAAGTGCAGACCGTGAGTGGAATTCCGTGAAAGTACAGACCGTGAGAACTGGAATTTTGTGAGATGGAATTTTGTGAAGTCATAGGTTTTGACCGCGTGTTGTAGGTTTTGACCTCGATGGTTTTTTTATTTTAATTGATTTTATGGTACAACTAGGTCCTGAGTTGCGAGCAACAAGTTCTTGTGCACTTATTTCTCACATCCAAAGGAGTGACAACCAAGAGCATTGTTATTCTGTTCTTGATGCGCTCATAAGTCTCCGTTATTGCAAACGTGGGTATTGATTCTTGAATTTGTTGCTCAAATGTTGGCGAGGCAGTAGGGAAGACTATTGATTGTTTGCTTGAATACACAAGCTCTTGTGTTGGTTGTGCTGAATGCACAAGAGTGGTTGATTGATTTTCTTGTTGTTGTTTGGGCCTCCATTCTTGTCAAACTTTAGGTAAAGCTATTAGGGTTGAAGTAGATGGTGAAGCTTTCTTCACATTGTTCGATTTTGGTAATCATATGATGGGCTTACCATCATAGTATCCTTGTTGTTGAAGCAAATGCATAGGCACCCATCTTTGATGAACATTATAAACTGGTGGCCAGTGTGCTTGGTGTTGAGGCTTCCTTCTTTGTGCAAGCCCAAGTGAAGCTTCTCATGAAGCTTTTTCCTAATCTAAGAATAAATTCTATGCTTGTTTAATTGAAGGCCAGATTAATGGCTTTTTTATGCTTTTAAATTAGTTATTTCATGAGAATTTATGATTCAATCCATAATGGGTTGATGATCCAATTAGGGATCATTCTAATCATATCTATAATGTTAAAGTTCATTCTTTTAGAATAAACTGAGATTTATCAGTAATAGCAGCGGAGCTATGGCGAAAATTCTATAAAAATTACACATAAAATATTTTCATTCAAAGTATGAAAAGAGGAATTCCTACCATATTCTAGGAATTATCATCCTAGATTAATTGAAAGATTTTCATTGTAATTATGGAGAAATTGATTTTTATATTTATGCATAATTATTAAATTTCAGAAAAGAGAAATTTCTAGTAATTAAATTTTATGTTAAAAGAGTAATCCCCATGACCATGGGAATCCATGTATTCCATTTATTTAGAGAAAAGAATTGGAATGCTAAGATTATGTATAATTTATGTAAAAAAATTAAAGAAAGATTTTAGTTAAATTTATCTTTTTGTATAGATAAATTTTTATTATGAAAGAGGAATTCCCATTACAATTGGAATTCCATGATTCGATGAGAAAAGAGAATTTCTTATCATATTGGAATTATGGGATAATTCATTTAATTTCAAAATTAAATTTTTAAGATAAAATTTATTTATTTATGAGAAATGTTAAAAGAGGAATTCCCATTACAATTGGAATTCCATGATTGGATGAGAAAAGAATTTGGAAATTTTTAGATAAATTTATTTATCTATGAGAAATATTTAAATGTCAAAAGAGGAATTCTTACGATATTGGAATTCCCTCATTTAGTTGGGCAAAGAGAAATTTCTAACATATTGAAATAATGGATATTTTAATTTAGATGAATTTATTATATGAGAAATACTTGATGGGAAAAGAGGAATTCCTAGGACTTTGGAATGTAATTAATTAAATGCAAAAAAGAAGAATTTCCATGGTAATTGGAATCCTAGAAATTAAATGAAAAGAAGAGGAATTTTTAGTATAAATTCAATTTATGGTTATCAAGAAATATGGATAGAATTGATTTCTATAAATCCCATGAATTCTTTTATTCAAAAGAAGAATATGAAATAAAATTCAATTGAGGAATTAAGAAGCAATATGAAAATAGTCGTTTAAAAAAAAGCATCTTTAATTTAAACCAAGCAAGTGGCTGAAGTTTAGAAAAAGTCCTATTATCGATATTAATCTAGGAAGCTATTAAATAATAATAACGTGTAAAAGGGATGTGATAAGATGTGTATGGGATGTGATAAGATGTGATAAGATGATGCAATAAGATGTGTATGAGATGTGATAGGATGTGATAAGATGTGTATGGGATGTGATAAGATGTGTATCTGATGCGATAAGATGTGTATGAGATGTGATAGGATGTGATAAGATGTGTATGGGATGTGAAACGATGTGATAAGATGTGTATCTGATGTGATAAGATGTGTATGGGCTGTGATAGGATGACAATGGATGTGTTATAAAAGAATAGATGTGAAGGTGTATGTGAATGTATGAATGTGAATGTAGAAATGGATGTATGGAATGTGGATGAGGATGTTTATGAATGTGAATGTGAATATGGATGTATGGATGCGAAAGTAGATATGGATGTAGATGTGGATCTGGATGTATAGATCTGGATGTATGGATGTCGATGTGGATGTAGGAATGTGAATGTGAATATGGATGTATGGATGCGAAAGTAGATATGGATGTAGATGTGGATCTGGATGTATAGATCTGGATGTATGGATGTGGATGTGGATGTGGATGTGGATGTATGAATGAGGATGTAGATGTGGATGTGGATGTGGATGTATGGATGTGGATGTGGATGTATGAATGTGGATGTGGATGTGGATGTGGATGTATGGATGTGGATGTGAATGTGAATGTATGAATGTGGATGTGAAAATGGATGTAAGGATGAAGATGTGGATGTGGATGTGGATGTATGAATGTGGATGTGGATGTGGATGTATGGATGTATAGATGTGGATGTGGATGTATGAATGAGGATGTGAAAATAGATGTAAGGATATAGATGTGCATGTGGATGTGGATGTGAAAATGGATGTAAGGATGTAGATGTGGATGTGGATGTATGGATGTGGATGTGGATGTGGATGTATGAATGTGGATGTGGATGTGGATGTATGAATGTGGATGTGGATGTGGATGTATGAATGCGGATATGAAAGTGGATGTAGATGTGGATGTGGATGTGGATGTATGGATGTGGATGTGGATGTGGATGTATGAATGTGGATGTGGATGTGGATGTATGGATGTATAGATGTGGATGTGGATGTATGAATGAGGATGTGAAAATGGATGTAAGGATGTAGATGTGGATGTGGATGTATGGATGTGGGTGTGGATGTATGAATGTGGATGTGAAAAGTGATGTAAGGATGTATATGTGGATGTGGATGTGGATGTGAAAATGGATGTATGGATATAGATGTGGATGTGGATGTACGAATGTGGATGAGTAATTGGGATAATGAATGCGAATATGTATCTGAATGGATTTGACGTCGATATGAGCGAATGGATGAGATGAGATGTCATGTGAATCAGAATGTGAATGAATGAGATGTAATGAGAAATGGATGTGATGAGACGTAATATAATTTAAGAAAGATAGGAATGGATGTTATGTGAAGTGAATGAATCTGATGTTATGTGAAGTGAATGAATATGATGTGATGGGATGGAAAATGATGTATTTGATTAAGAATGGATGTTATGTGAAGTGAATGAATCTGATGTGATGGGATTGAAAATGATGTATTTCATTAAGAATGGATACGCATATACATTGCATTTGGATTAAGTAATATGGATTGATGTGGAACAATCTGGAAAGACGAGAGTTCATTATAGAAATTGTATTTGTGAACTGTCTATGTAAATGACTGTTTTATGTCAAGAATGCTGGGGAAGCATTTTGACTACCTTGAGAATGTGGTCGTGGTGGAGACCTACCAGATAAAGTTGCAACAGCTGACGGAGAGTCAACGGAGGATGTCTCGCGTAGCATGGTTGGCCGAGGTCTTGACCAGCCTCGGTTTGATTAAAATGGTGAGCTTTCGGAATAGTAATTGTTCTACGGGGCTGTGCCTCTTGATGGCAAAAAAAACATTGATCTCTATGATCCAAGTGCAAGTTTCTTCCTTGATCTGGCCAAGCATCTTTATAGGTGCGGTTGCATCAGTTTGGTCAGTAATGACCTTGACTACGTTAGAGTAAAATTTTATCCTAGAGGAATCGCCTGTGCTTTCCGGGCAAGGGAAGTTTTTTCGAGTTTGGTTTTGGAAGAACCGAGGAATTAATAACCTGTCCGGATATCCGTGGTGGACGAGGCCCCGACTGTGGGACCCTGCCTCGCGCAAGATGTGCTACTTCCGCTGCTAGCACCCCGAATCTGTTGCGCAGTGGGGACAGGGATCTTACAGTTGGTATCAGAGCAAATTGGCTAATGAGGATCAACTGAGAAGCCAAAATGTCCAAAATTTAAAGTAACAATTAATGGTTGGAATTGTGTGATGAAATTCATATAAATTGGTATTCAAACTGAAATTCATAAGTTAGTAATTGCATGGAATCCCTGACTTGCTTGAGGCCTAGACATGATGGTCTTTACCTTATAATTCTAAGGACCGTGACTACCCGTATATACCAAGGGTATAACTGCAGCTCTTTACTGGTAGTATATACGAGTAAATCTAAGACTTAAAATTGATTTGGATTCTGATTGGAAAAAGATGATTCTTGAATTTTGTTTAAAAAGCATTAAGCTGAACAAAAACCACAATGAGGATGAATGGGACAAGTCCCTGTGCTAATATTCGTACTAGAATGATGATAGTGGCTTCAGTAAATCACTATGAGATTAGTGGATTGTGCTGTCAGATTGCTACTATTAACACTTGACCCAGTGGATCAAGTTAATTGGATGACAAATTGAGGACTTGCTTGACTTAAATTCCCGTGGAGGAATGATCAGAAAGAAATTTTTGGGTCTAAAGGACCATTATTGTGTTAAAGATATGAATGATATGTTCTAAATGAATTGTTATTTAATGATGAGTTCTATATAAGGGATCTTTATCCCAGGATTCTGTTGGGTTGACCAAAATATAAGGAACCCTAGAATCAATTGGATCTTAAGGGAAAGAGTTATCCTCTAGTTTGCAAGATGAGGACATCTCGCGTTTTTTAAGTGGGGTAGGATGTAAGATTCCTCCCTCCAGCTTTTTGAGGTGTGCAGGTGTAAGAACCTCCCCTTCTGATCTTATAATTATTCCCCTCTCTGAAATAAAAGAAAGACTCTATTTACCCTGTTTTGACCTAGAGAGAGAAAATATCTAGAGAGAGATAGTCCAAAATTGAGATACTCTTAGATATAAAAATCCTCCTAGTGTCTAAAATGAATTCCCATGAAACAGAAATTCAAAAAGAACTTTCGAATGTGCAATTAGAATTAATTGAAAATGGGTATAAAGGACCTTAGCCTAAGGGTCTAGATTTTCAGAAATTTTTAGATTATGGTCCAATTAAGGTTCCTATGGGCCAATAAGATCAATCCATGTGTGGGGAGGAGATAAATCCAATTTGAAAAAGAAAAATACCCAAAAATGAGTAAATGCTCACATAAGATAAAGAGTTGACTATGTACAAGGGTTATTAATAAAAAACTATGACTATTACTAAAAAATGAGATATTTTGGGTATAATGATTCCATTTTGACACTTGTGTAAGGAAGGGGAGTCTCTTCAAGGAGGCGCCTACTTCACATGCTTGAATGAGTTTTAAACTCAAAAATAATGTGATATTTTTATCTCTTCTCTCTCCTAGATCAAACCGAATCAAAAAGTAACCAAACTAGGTCCAAATCTGGTCCAAATTCAACCAAACTGAAATCTGGAAAATTCTAGAAATCAGTTGGTCTTGGTTAGAGCCTCCCTCTTCTATACATAGAACCTGAGTCCTTTGTAAAAAAAAATAGGTGAATTTTACTATACCAGAATTATGCTGAAATAATGATAATTTTTACTATTCTCTGAAATTCTCTCCAAATTGAAGAAATTGGAGCTTCCCTCTTTCTTCAATCTCCATTGGTGGCTCCATCAACATACCAAACCAATTGATTGGTTGGGGGCCTCTACCGTGATCAAAGAATCAAGCAATTTGTAAGGTAAAGTGTGAATTTTGATCTTTTTCCATAATTTCTCAATGTTTCTCTCTTCTCAACCCCTCTCAAGCTTGAGAAGCTTAATTGGAATGGCTTTTTAATGCTATTGAAGTTAACTGATGAATGGTAGTAAGGAAATACATAAATTTTCATTTATGCTTAATTTTAATGGTTTTTATGTAATTTCTCTCTTTCACTCAAAGAATGGTCATTCCCATGACCTATTCTCAATCCAAGTGAAGCTTCTTATGAAGCTTTTTCCTAATCTAAGAATAAATTCTATGCTTGTTTAAATGGAGGCCAAATTAATGGCTTTTTTATGCTTTTAAATTAGTTATTTCATGAGAATTTATGATTCAATCCATAATGGGTTGATGATCCAATTAGGGATCATTCTAATCATATCTATAATGTTAAAGTTCATTCTTTTAGAATAAATTGAGATTTATCAATAATAGCAGCGGAGCTATGGCGAAAATTCTGTAAAAATTACACATAAAACATTTTCATTCAAAGTATGAAAAGAGGACTTCCTACCATATTCTAGGAATTATCATCCTAGATTTATTGAAAGATTTTCATTGTAATCATGGAGAAATTGATTTTAATGTTTATGCATAATTATTGAATTTAAGAAAAGAGAAATTTCTAGTAATTAAATTTTATGTTAAAAGAGTAATCCCCATGATCTTGGGAATCCATGTATTCCATTGATTTAGAGAAAAGAATTGGAATGCTAAGATTATGTATAATTTATGTAAAAAAACTAAAGAAGATTTTAGTTAAATTTATCTTTTTGTATAGATAAATTTTTATGATGAAAGAGGAATTCCCATTACAATTGGAACTCCATGATTGGATGAGAAAAGAGAATTTCTTATCATATTGGAATCATGGGTTAATTCATTTAATTTCAAAAATAAATTTTTAAGATAAAATTTATTTATCTATGAGAAATAATTAAATGTTAAAAGAGGAATTCCCATTACAATTGGAATTCCATGATTGGATGAGAAAAGAGAATTTCTTATCATATTGGAATTCTGGGATAATTCATTTAATTTCAAAAATAAATTTTTAAGATAAAATTTATTTATCTATGAGAAATAATTAAATGTTAAAAGAGGAATTCCCATTACATTTGGAATTCCATGATTGGATGAGAAAAGAGAATTTCTTATCATATTGGAATTATGGGAGAATTCATTCAATTTCAAAGAGAAAATTTTTAGATAAATTTATTTATCTATAAGAAATATTTAAATGTCAAAAGAGGAATTCTTACGATATTGGAATTCCCTCATTTAGTTCGGCAAAGAGAAATTTGTAACATAATGAAATAATGGATATTTTAATTTAGATGAATTTATTATATGAGAAATACTTAATGGAAAAAGAGGAATTCCTAGGACATTGGAATGTAATTAATTAAATGCAAAAAAGAAGAATTCCCATGGTAATTGGAATCCTAGAAATTAAATGAGAAGAAGAGGAATTTTTAGTATAAATTTGATTTATGGTTATCAAGAAATATGGGTAGAATTGATTTCTATAAATCCCATGAATTCTTTTATTCAAAAGAAGAATATGAAATAAAATTCAATTGAGGAATTGAGAAGCAATATGGAAATAGTTGGTTAAAAAAAAGAATCTTTAATTTAAACCAAGCAAGTGGCTTGAGTGTAGAAAAAGTCTTATTATCGGTATTAATCTAGGAAGCTTTTAAATAATAATAACGTGTAAAAGGGATGTGATAAGATGTGTATGGGATGTGATAAGATGTGTATGTGATGCAATAAGATGTGTATGAGATGTGATAGGATGTGATAAGATGTGTATGGGATGTGATAAGATGTGTATCTGATGCGATAAGATGTGTGTTAGATGTGATAATTGAATTTAAACTTTTCGTGAAATCCGGTTTACAGCGTGAAGCGATAAGAGTTCAAGGCTTGAGACCCTTCATTCATGCGACTCAAAAAAGGAAAAAAAAGAATAAATTAAAAAAAACAATCAAAATTTATAAAATCTATGAAGTCTCGTACACGGGATGAAAAAGGGCCCGTTCAGTAAAAAAATTTAAAAAAATCATATTTAATATTTTTGTGAAGTCCACTTCACGGCGTGAACCATTTTCTGCAACTTCACGGCCTAAGGGCCATGCCCTCTCTCAGGAATCGTGCCCAAAAGAAAAATTGAATTTATTTTTTTTTGTGAAATGATGTGAACGGATAAGGGTTCACGACATACGACCCTTTGTTCACGCGACCCATAAAAATAAAAATAAAAATAAACCAATCAAAATTTTTAAAATCCGTGAAGTCTGCGGAGTTTAGTGTAGAGTTCATGGTGTGAAAAGGGGTCCATCGGCCAAAACAAAAATAAAAACTTAATATTTTTGTGAAGTCCGGTTCACGGTGTGAATAATTTTTTACAGCTTCACAGTGTAAGGATTCATGCCCTCCTCGGGAATCGTGCCAAAAAAATAAAACAAATTTAACCTTTTCATGAAATCTAGTTCACCGCATGAACCGATAATAGTTCACGGCGTGAGACCCTTCATTCACTCAACCCAAAAAAAGGAATAAAAAACTATAAAAAAATTCAATCAAAATTTACAAAATTTGTGAAGTCTGGTTCACAACATCAAAAGGGGTAAGTCGATAAAAAAGTAAAATAAAATCTAATTTAATATTTCCATGAAGCGGAGGTTCATGGCATGAACCATGTTCTGCAACTTCACGGCCTAAGGATTCACGCCCTCCCTCAAGAGTCATGCCAAAGAAAAAAACAAATTTAACCTTTTCGTGAAATCCGGTTCATGACGTGAGACCCTTTGTTCATGTGACCCAAAAAAAGAAAGATAAAAAAATCAATAAAAATTTATAAAATCCATAAAGTCCGGTTCACGGTGTGAAAAGGGGTCCCTCAAGAAAAAAGAAAATAAAAAATAAATTTAATATTTCCGTGCAGTCCGGTTCATAGCATGAACCATTTTTTGCAACTTCACAACCTATGGGTTCACGCCCTCCCTCAAGAACTGCGCCCAAAAAAAATAAATAAATTTAACCTTTTCTTGAAATCGGATTCATGACCTGAACCGATAAGGGTTCACAGCATGAGACACTTCGCTGTGACCAAAAAAAAAAGAACTAAAAATTAATAAAAATTTATCAAATCTGTGAAGTCCAGTTCACGACGTGAAAGCAAGTCCGTAGATTTAAAACAAAAGAATTTAATATTTTTGTGAAGTCAGGTTAATGGGCGTGAACCAATTTCTACAACTTCATGGCATAAGGGTTCATGCCCTCCCTTGAGAACCGCGCCCAAAAATAAAAATAATTTAACCTTTTTGTGAATCCAATTCACGGCGTGAGACCCTTTGTTTATGCAACTTAAAAGATAATCTTTTCATGAAATCCGGTTCATGGCGTGAACCGATACGGGTTTACGGCATGAGACTCTTTGTTCACGACGCGAACCAAAAAAATAATTAAAAAATTAATTAAATTTTTTAAAATTCGTGAAGTTTGATTCATGGCGTGAAAAGGGGTCTATTGGTAAAAAAATATTAATTGAATTTATTATTTACCTGAAGTTTGGTTCACGACATGAACCATTTTTCGTAACTTCATGGCCTAAGGGTTCACGCCCTCCCTCGGGAACCACGTTAAAAAAAAACAAATCAAATTTACCCTTTTCGTGAAATCCAGTTCATGGCGTGAACGGATAATGGTTCACGGCATGAGACCCTTCATTCACGTGACCCAAAAAAAAATAAAAAAATAAAAAAAATCAATCAAATTTTATAAAATCCGTGAAGTCCGTCCGGTTCATGAGGTGAAAAGGGGTCCGTCTATTAAAAAAAATTATATTAAAAAAATCAAATTTAATATTTTTGTGAAGTTTGATTCATGACATGAACCATTTTTTACAACTTCATGGCCTAAGGGTTCATGCTCTCCCTTGGGAACCGCACAAAAAAAACCTTTTCATGAAATCCGGTTCATGGCATGAACCGATAAGTGTTCACGGCATGAGACCCTTCGTTCATGTGACAAAAAAAAGAATCAAAAAAATAAATCAAAATTTATAAAATCCATAAAGTCCACGGAGGTCACGGCGTGAAACGGAGTCCATCAGCCAAAAAACAAATTTAAAAAAAATAAAAAAAGACTCTAGAAAACACCCTTATTTGGAGACCCGTATCTCCTAAACTGTATATTCGATGAATGTTATCAAGGGCACATCGGAAACACCCTTATTTGGAGACCCGTATCTCCTAAACTGTATATTCGATGAATGTTATCAAGGGCACATCGGAAAACACCCTTATTTGGAGACCCGTATCTCCTAAACTGTATATTCGATGAATGTTATCAAGGGCACATCGGAAAGCTAACATTGAGCTCTTCGACTTTGGATTGGGCATCCAAGTCAAAATCGATCATTTTGGCCTTCGACTAGCAACCTTAAAATTTGACTCGAAAATCAAGGCAAAAAAACAGCCCAAAAACCACGCAAAATAGCAAAAAACAGTGCGAAAACAACGATGAGCCATATTCATGCTACTTTTGAGGGTCCAAATGACAAAATCATGCGGACAACTCACGGAAACAAAGTTGTAGTACTCCAAAAATACTACAACTCTCTCATATAGAGTTTTTCAAAATTCCTTTTGGAACACCCTAAAAAATGTGCTGTGAAATTGAAAAAAATTTCTCAAATTTTATTTCATCTTGTGACAATGATGGAAAATAGGTTTTAGGACCTGCTCTTCCATCTGGGAAGTTACTAGCATATGCTTTTTTCAAAAAATTATCTCTAAGAGATCGTTCACGTGCGTATAGCGCCTAAGCTATTTAGCGTGAGCAGACACCCATTTGACTCAATGAAGAGTACACCAAGCCTCTTGAGGCTATAACGGGTTGTGGGAGAATATAAAAAGAAAAAAAGAAAAATAATAAAATAATAAAACTTGTGTTTTCTCATTAAGGAGCATTTAGGCACTCCGACGTAGCCATGATAAAGGGATTGTCAGGGATCACACAAGGACTGAACCCAATGGCTGACATTTTCAAGTCATTGAGATCTATGCTGCAAATGCACCTCTCGATACCATTAGCTATGCCTATAGCAAGCTTGACATCGGGTTTTACACTCCCTATCACTTAGATCCCATTGGGCTTTGGTCCCCTACCTAACATTCCCACAAATCCTATAAGTACCAACCCTTTCCCTAGATGTCCACACCCTAGACATACTGACTAGTCTAGGAAGGGGGGTAGCCCAAGGACTCAGAGAGTCTCTCCTAATAACAAGAGAACTCACATACGGCCTTAGTGACTCATACAAAAATACGATCATAAAAATTTCCAAAATTATGGGCAAATACGATGGAACAATAGACCTTGTTCAATTCAATCAAATGTTTGAACAAGAGATGTGAAATCTTTGGAAATCCCAACTGTCCCACCAAGGTATATGCGTTGAACCTATGCTTAGAGGGAAAAGCTAGTCGATGGTTCATCACATTGATACCTGCGATCAAGACCAACTTCAAAACCTTGAAATCAGCCTTTATACATGGCTTTTCCAGACAAGGTCATCGATGGAGGGCAGCAATAGAACTCTATTCAATTGAGCGTGAACCAAATGAATCCATTAGAGATTTTATCCTTCGGATAAAACTCTTGGACTCACGTTGTGTCATGGAAAAAATTAAATGATGTTCAATTGAAGAGATGTTTCATGATGGTCTGGAAGAATAACAACTTACACAACTTGATCATTGTGTCCAATCCGAAAACATTCGATCAATGTTGTAAAGAAGCAATATGTTTAGATGACAACATGCTGGAAGATGATCATGCTACGAGGTCTTCCTCATCTAAACCAAGTGAAGCAATGGCAAAAGAAAGATCGATCTCTCGGAATTGACATTCCTCGAATTCTATGTAGCCTTGTTTAAAACCTTCCAATCCACATCTCTAAGATAGGATGAGAACCTTAAAAAACACACATCATTAATGCCTCTACAAGTGAGGAATGAAATGCCTTGTGTTGAGTGTAATCTATGATCATCACAATCCCTATTGTGCATACAAGGCACCTATTCTTCTATACTACATATATTGTAAAACCTTTGACCATGATACTAAAAACTGTCCCACGTCATCCACAACTGACTCAAAACTTCCATCTCCTATGCACCAAATAGAAACGGTAAAAAGGGTAGAAACTCCTCAGGAAGCAGTTAATCAAACACTTCAGTGTTTCTATTATCGTGGACCTCACAAGGTGGCAGACTGCATAGTTTGGAATACTTCCATGCCCATAGTCACTGAGACTTTGCTACCCATGTGTGAACGATGTGGCATTGACCACATGTTCCAAGATTGCCCAAGACAAGTTGTTGCAATGCAACTTGCCTCACTAAATACAACTCTTAACATCTTAAGTGTACAAAACGGGCAATTGTCCCACGGTACCCTTGAATGTACTTACACGTTTACAAGCCAAGGTGTGAGAAACAGTCAAAAGGAACGCAAAAGATAGTACCTCAACATGGGTAGAAGAACATGCTTTAAAGCAGAACCCAAAACAGAAAACAAAACCTTCTAAACCCAAGTAAAACAAGGAACAACAAACTATCAAAACCAAGGTTGAAGTAAAAGACAGGGAAAAGGAGCCTATGGGGGACATAAACCCAAAAGGGGAGATAAACACAAAAGAGCCAAAAGATACACAGGATGCAGAAGCATCCACATCAAAAGCCACCACACAAGCCACAAAACCCATATGTGTGACACATGATACAAAATCCCAAAAGAAAATTTGATCTTATCGCATAATGAAAAATTGACAAACCAAAGAAAGTCAGAAAAGGAAACAAGTTTTAGTACGTTAGTAAGCGAGGATGAAACAAGTTCTTACTTTTCACTTAGTGCACCACATAGACCAATCAAGAAACTAGAACCCACCCAACAAGCTCAAGAGAGCATGCTTAGCTTGGTTAAATGTCTTACAAGGTCACCGGCTGTGATTGAGCCTCATAATGCCAATCCTAAAATAGCACAACCAAAATACAAAGCCAAGAGGGGTACCGCTTCCCCTTTCAAGAGGAAGACATACTCTCTACCGCTTCCCCTTTCAAGAGGAAGACATACTCTCTACAGAAGAGTCATTTGAGATAAATTGCACAAACTATACGCTTATGAAAGCACGTGAGGAATTTGATAATTATCTTACAAGATTAAAACAGTCTCTCAAAACCTCATTTGGAGGAATGCTCTTCTCTCATGGTGAAGCAAGCATAACATCCGCACTTGCACCTTTAAGGGCTCAACCTGAGTTATACCAAGACATAAAGAACTCCATAGAACAGGACTGTGAGGGTTTGCAAGTTTCCAAATAGACCTCATTAAGAATTGTTAGAGGGCTAAGTGTGCCAGTGTACACATTGGGTAATCTTGAAAAAGCTGAGAGAAAAAATGAGGATGAAAGTTAATGGGAGTTTGAAACAAAAATGAGATCTGAAGCAGCCAAAACAAAAACTGAAACATCCATGGTTCCTTTGGAAGATTCTATCATGGTATGGTTGGATTTCCCTACTGGTAATGTTGTTAGTGCAATCACGCATTCATTAGCCCTCAAGCTCGTTATAACATCATGAAAATAGACACTTGGGTCTCATTGGGACAACCTAAACTCATCCCTATAGACAATAGTCTTGCAAGAGGAGCCAATGGAAAAAACATTGAGGTTCCAGGTTACTTTACATACACTACTCAAGCAATCGATGGTGGCGACATAGAATTTACATTCCATGTTGCCCTAGATTCCCTTAAGTATGATGTCATCCTTGGTGGAACTTAGATAGGCGAATCGTTGTATTCAATAGATGAATCCATGAAAATAGTCACCTTGAACACTCTTGCAAGCAATGTTCAATTGCTATTACGGGAGGAAGAGACCTTGCAAGAGCTAGAACTTCCAACATATCTTACTGAAAAGATCCTAGGCTTTTTGGTTGGATTGGAAATTTCAAATAAAATCACCATAGCTCAAGCACAACTTTATCCAACATGAGAACACAATCTCATGACCCTCGAGCTATGGGATTTGTTAGGTCAACCAACACTCACGGCACATCTTGAAAGGATTACCTTTACAAAAGACTTGAATATGCCATGTTTGGGGTACTTTGAACATACAATGTATATTGAAACTAGCCCCCGCAAGTTTTTTGTGGTTGAGTATGTGTTGGAACCAAATTTTGATCTTGGGGCATAAATGGACTATTGCTTCCCAACAAGCACCAGTGTGCTTTGCTAGCCTAATAGAGTCATCATGATGGTCAACGACAAAAAGTTGACAATACCATACTGTAAGGAAGAGGATCTAACTTTAATGGATTTCTATGATGTTGAACGTAAAAGGATACAAGCCTTTTCCACAAAAGCCCCTCTTCACAAAATGACCTACCATCTGCGTCAACAACCAACTCCGTTAGGGCATCTACTCCTTCAACCCCATCCTCACCTACAAAGTTTGATGCCAAAACCTTGCAATCAACAGCTATTCATGAAGAAGTTTCCACAGCCCAACCATCTATCTGTTAACAAGGAACTCAAAGGGAAGGCCCTAGAGCCTATGCATCTTCGTTGACAAACCTCACCAAAGGAGATAACCACATGCTCAAAGGCCTCGTCACATCGACATCTACTCCATAAGATACTCTAGCCTCATCATCATCAACAATGCCCATGAGTCTCAACCCTATAGCCTCCATGCCAACTAAAGTCAAGGAGGGCCCCAAACCTTCCACATCAACCCAAAAGAAAACTCCACCATGACAACCACAATCAAGGTATCTCAGTAGTATCAAGATGTGGGTGGAGAAGCAGTTACTTGTAGCTCAAGGCTACTACAAAGGTGCCAATCAAATTGGGGTGCCTCGATAGTCAAAGCCTCTTCCTCAATGTAGCAATTAGGGGCCAAGGAAGAAGAAAGTACTCAATAACACCGTCCACAAAATCCTATGCGAGTTCCTCAAATAAATCCACCAAGTCAACAGGTGTAAGTACCAAAAACACTACTGCAGGCACAAGGGTACTACCAAAGAGATACCAGAGCTTGGATACTCGAGCGCATCACAAAGTCCCCTAGATTGAGAATAGGTCATGGGAATGACCATTCTTTGAGTGAGAGAGAGAGAAATTACATAAAAACCATTAAAATTAAGCATAAATGGAAATTTATGTATTTCCTTACTACCATTCATCAATTAACTTCAATAGCATTAAAAAGCCATTCCAATTAAGCTTCTCAAGCTTGAGAGGGGTTGAGAAGAGAGAAACATTGAGAAATTATGAAAAAACTTATCAAAATTCACACTTTACCTTACAAATTGCTTGATTCTTTGATCACGGTAGAGGCCCCCAACCAATCAATTGGTTTGGTATGTTGATGGAGCTACCAATGGAGATTGAAGAAAGAGGGAAGCTCCAATTTCTTCAATTTGGAGAGAATTTTAGAGAATAGTAAAAATTATCACTATTTCAGCATAATTCTGGTATAGTAAAATTCACCTATTTTTTTTACAAAGAACTCAGGTTCTATTTATAGGAGAGGGAGGCTCTAACCAAGACCAACTGATTTCTAAAATTTTCTAGATTTTAGTTTGGTTGAATTTGGACCAGATTTGGACCTAGTTTGGTTACTTTTTTATTCGGTTTGATCTAGGAGAGAGGGGAGATAAAAATATCACATTATTTTTTAGTTTAAAAGTCATTCAAGCATGTGAAGTAGGCACCTCCTTGAAAGGACTCCCCTTCCTTACATAAGTGTCAAAATAGAATCTTTATACCCAAAATTTCTCATTTTTTTAGTAATAGTCATAGTTTTTTACTAATAACCCTTGTACATAGTCAACTCTTCATCTTATAATAGTCATAGTTTTTTTAGTAATAGTCATAGTTTTTTACTAATAACCCTTGTACATAGTTAACTCTTCATCTTATATGAGAATTTACTCATTTTTGGATATTTTTCTTTTTCAAATTGGATTTATCTCCTCCCCACACATGGATTTATCTTATTGGCCCATAGGAACCTTAATTGGACCATAATCCAAAAATTTCTGAAAATCTAGACCCTTAGGCTAAGGTCCTTTATACCCATTTCCAATTAATTCCAATTGCACATTGGAAAGTTCTTTTTGAATTTCTGTTTCAGGAGAATTCATTTTAGACACTAGGAGGATTTTTATATCTAAAAATATCTTAATTTTGGACTATCTCTCTCTAGACATTTTCTCTCTCTAGGTCAAAACAGGGTAAAACAAAGTCTTTCTTTTATTTCAGAGAGGGGAATAATTATAAGATCAGAAGGGGAGGTTCTTACACCTGCACACCTCAAAAAGCTGGAGGGAGGAATCTTACATCCTACCCCACTTTAAAAATGCGAGATGTCCTCATCTCGCAAACTAGAGGACAACTCTTTCCCTTAAGAAGAAATTGATTCTAGGGTTCCTTATATTTTGGTCAACCCAACAGAATCCTGGGATAAAGATCCCTTATATAGAACTCATCATCAGATAACAATTCATTTAGAACATATCATTCATATCTTTAACACAATAATGGTCCTTTAGACCCAAAAATTTCTTTCTGCTAATCATTCCTCCATGGGAATTTAAGTCAAGCAAGTCCTCAATTTGTCATCCAATTAACTTGATCCACCGGGTCAAGTGTTAATAGTAGCAATCTGACAGCACAATCCGTGACTAATCTCATAGTGATTTGTTGAAGTCACTATCATCATTCAAAGTACGAATATTAGCACAGGGACTTGTCCCATTCATCCTCATTGTGGTTTTTGTTCAGCTTAATGCTTTTCAAACAAAATTCAGGAATCATCTTTTTCCAATCAGAATCCAAATCAACTCATCAATTCTAAACCAGAATTTTAAAATCATATCAACCACATTCGAATTCATCATGTGGATAGCATTTTAGCTTATAATTTTAAGTCTTAGATTTACTCGTATATACTGCCAGTAAAAAGTCGCAGTTATACCCTCGGTATATACGAGTAGTCACGGTCCTTGGAATTATAAGATAAAGACCATCATGTCTAGGCCTCAAGCAAGTCAAGGATTCCATGCAATTGCGGTACTTCCATCTAACGACCCAATTACTAACTTATAAATTTCAATCTGAATACCAATTTATATGAATTTCATCACACAATTCCAACCTTTTATTGTTACTTTATAAATTTTTGACATTTTTGGCTTCTCAATTGATTCTCATTAGCCAATTTGCTCTGATACCAACTATAAGATCCTCGTTCCCACCGCGCAATGGACTCGGGGTGCTAGCAGCGGAAGCAGCACATCTTGCGCGGGGCAGGGTCCCACACTCGGGGCCTCGCCCAAGGATATCCGGATAGGTGACTAATTCCTCGATTCTTCCAAAGTCGAACTCGGAAAAACTTCCCTTCCCCGAAAAGCACAGGCGATTCCTCCAAGATAAAATTTTACTTTAACGTAGGTCATTATTGACCAAACTGATCCAACCGCACCTATAAAGATGCTTGGCCAGATCAAGGAAGAAACTTGCACTTGGATCATAAAGATCAACACTTTTTTCCCCATCAAGAGGCACAGCCATTGATTCCTATCCATAGAACAATTACTATTCGGGATTTACTTTATCTATCGTAATAACAGAAAGGAGTCTCATTTTACGGATCCATCAGTCCAGCCTAACCCCATCTAGTCCCATGGGTTAGCCAACCACCCAAGCCAACCACCCAACCACTGTAGTGATGGAATCCAATTTAGAATTTGGTTAGGTTTTGTCCCGAGTACTAGGGAAAAGAGTTCCCAGGCCCCTAGCCATGCACATTGAACACCAGTCATGCCACTTACACACCCAATATGAAGTTGCCTTTTTCACAGATTTAGCCATCTGTAAAACAATCATTTAATGAAACCATAGTATCAATGATCACAATCGTCCAAAATATCTAGTTGAAACATCCATTTCTCATTACATCTCATTCATTCACATTTTGATTCACATGACATCTCATCTCATCCATTCGCTCATATCGATGTCATATCCATTCACATACATATTCGCATTCATTATCCCACATACTCATCCACATCCACTTCTACATCCATACATCCATTTTCACATCCACATTCATACATCCACATCCACATCCACATCCACATCTACATCCTTACATCACTTTTCACATCCACATTCATACATCCACATCCACATCCACATTCATACATCCATACATCCACATCCACATCTACATCCTTACATCCATTTTCACATCCTCATTCATACATCCACATCCACATCTATACATCCATACATCCACATCCACATCCACATCCACATCCACATCCATATATCCACATCCACATTCACATCTACATCCACATCTACATCCACTTTCACATCCACATTCATACATCCACATCCACATCCATACATCCACATCCATACATCCAGATCTATACATCCAGATCCACATCTACATCCATATCTACTTCCGCATCCATACATCCATATTCACATTCACATTCCTACATCCACATCCACATCGACATCCATACATCCAGATCCAGATCCACATCTACATCCTTATCTACTTCCGCATCCATACATCTATATATCCAGACATCCATATTCACATTCACATTTATAAACATCCTCATCCACATTCCATACATCCATTCATACATTCACATACACCTTCACATCTATTCTTTTATAACATAGCCATTCTCATCCTATCACAGCCCATACACATCTTATCACATCAAATACACATCTTATCACATCTCATACACATCTTATCACATCCTATCACATCTCATACACATCTTATCGCATCAAATACACATCTTATCACATCCCATACACATCTTATCACATCCTATCACATCTCATATACATCTTTTTGCATCAGATACACATCTTATCACATCCTATATACATCTTATCACATCAGATACACATCTTATCACATCCCATATACATCTTATCACATCCCTTTTACACGTTATTATTATTTAATAGCTAATACGGATAATAGGACTTTTTCTAAACTTCAACCACTTGCTTGGTTTAAATTAAAGATTCTTTTTTTTTAACGACTATTTCCATATTGCTTCTCAATTCCTCAATTGAATTTTATTTCATATTCTTCTTTTGAATAAAAGAATTCATGAGATTTATAGAAATCAATTCTACCCATATTTCTTGATAACCATAAATCGAATTTATACTAAAAATTCCTCTTCTTCCCATTTAATTTCTAGGATTCTAATTACCATGGGAATTCTTCCCATTTAATTTCTAGGATTCCAATTACCATGGGAATTCTTCTTTTTTGCATTTAATTAATTACATTCTAATGTCCTAGAAATTCCTCTTTTTCCATCAAGTATTTCTCATATAATAAATTCATCTAAATTAAAATATCCATTATTTCACTATGTTAGGAATTTCTCTTTGCCCAACTAAATGAGGGAATTCCAATATCATAAGAATTCCTCTTTTGACATTTAAATATTTCTCATATATAAATAAACTTATCTAAAAATTTCTTCTTTGAAATTGAATGAATTATCCCATAATTCCAATATGATAAGAAATTCTCTTTTCTCATCTAATCATGGAATTCCAAATGTAATGGAAATTTCTCTTTTAACATTTAATTATTTCTCATAGATAAATAAATTTTATCTTAAAAATTTATTTTTGAAAATAAATGAATTATCCCATAATTCCAATATGATAAGAAATTCTCTTTTCTCATCCAATCATGGAATTCCAATTGTAATGGGAATTCCTCTTTTAACATTTAATTATAGGGTTGCAGTTAGCATGTCACTTATTCTACAGCCCAACGTGAGTCCCTGGTGTTAATTAGCAATTCTTAATCACCATCAAAAACTATATTTGTCATTAATTTTTCTTAGCAATTCTTAATATGATCATTTAGTCTTGCATTTGATTTAGATCATTTTTTACAATTCCTCCATAGGAAAATATTCAAGTTTAAGTTAGGCAAATTAATTATTTACAAGATCTAGTTCTAACTTGTCCAGGCACGATCTACGAAGATGAAAAGCTTAAGTAGTGATAGTTAGAAAATCTACTACCATTTGCCTTGTCCAACTACCATTTGCCTTATTATTGGACTCAAAATCAGCACTTTATGTTTTTTTTTCCGAGAAGTGCTTTTCAAAATAAACCGAACTGTAATTATATGATCTGCATATCTAGATTAACAAGTCAAATAAATCAAAAAGTTTCTACATAACAAAGAAATAAATAGTTGTCAATACTTTGAAATTTTATTGTTTCAATGAAAGCTATAGCATTTACTTGTACGAAGTGGGAATATACCATCTCATGAAGGACTATCCAGAGAGGTCAAGTAGGGAGTCAATAACTTCCACCAATCCTACAACAAGCCTTCGCTTAATCAGTATACCTCTAAGGCTCTAAGAACATATTTGTAAATCCTAGAGAGGTCAAGCATTTACTTGTACGAAGTGGGAATATACCATCTCATGAAGGACTATCCAGAGAGGTCAAGCAGGGAGTCAATAACTTCCACCAATCCTACAACAAGCCTTCGCTTAATCAGTATACCTCTAAGGCTCTAAGAACATATTTGTAAATCCTAGATAACCACACCTATATTCCAAACCTTGTACGCCTAATGTTATAAAGGCATCCTATGTCCAATACCACCTATTCCATCCTTTCATAGTTGGTACTGAGGGGGGGTATTAAGAGACTAAGGTTATGTAGAAGGGGAAGAAAAGGGTGTGAGTGTGAATGGACTTACGGTCCACTAGCTCATCTATTTAAAGGTGGAGCTATGAGGCACGCCTAGTTGTATTCATAAACAACTTAATAAGCAAGATATTGTTCTTGTATTTTGTGAGTTCTTCTCCTCCACACACTTGATCTAGCATGAGCACCACGTTTTCTCAACAGCACCCTTGTCTCATTGATCTCCTCATGAAGGGTAAACCTGTTGGACACATATCCATTAACTTGGATAGTAGCATAGGCATTGCTGAAGAGTGTTTGCACCATGCTAGTGAACATTGACCCAAATCCCATCTTCTTGAGAACTGCCAATATGAATTCCCAGCCCACTCTAGCATATGCCTTCTCAAGATCCATATTGAGCATAACATAATCCTCTCCTTGTTTAGTGGCCCAATCCATGGCTGTTAGTACATTAAAGATAGCTTCATGTATACTCCTACCATGCACAAAACAAAACTGCATTAGGTGCACCCTTTCATTTAGTAGAGACTTTATCCTTAGGGCTAGAGCTTTAGCCATAACTTTATATATTGTATTCAGCATTGTCAGAGACCTATAGTTCTTTACTTCCTACTTGTCCCCATTCTTGGGTATGAGTTTAATGAGTTCAATATTAATGCTCTCTGGCATGTATCTATCCTTCCTGCATGCATTAAGTAGCGCAACGAAGTCATCTACAGCATAAGGCACCATTTCTTGAAGAACTTCAGCCTGTAGATGTTTTTTTCTTCAGTGATGTCATCATGTACAGGCTCCAAAAACTGTTGAAGTTTTTCTTGATAATCACCTGTTGTGTCCAATGCTGTGCCCACAATATTGGAGAGGTTATCAATAAAAATCTGTCTTATCTCCTCTTCATTTTCAATAATCCTACCATCCGAGTTCCTGACTCTAGCAATCAGGTCAGCATCCTTCTTGGCCCTCAGAGTCTTGAAAAAGACCTTGCTTGGAGTGTCCCCAACCTTCAACTAATAAAGGCCTGTTTGTACTCTAGCTGATTCTGCCTTCCTGGCTTCAATCCTTCTTGCATAGTCCTCAATGCTATGGAGCATGTAAAGATCAGGGGGCTGAGAGTTGCATATTTCCTTAATGCACATGAGTATCTTCTCAAGACCATTTTCCTCCTTTGCTCTTTTTCTCCCTTCTCTCTTGGCATATTCTATGATGGCATGTACACCAGCTTCCCATCTACTGTAAGGGTCACTACCTACCTCCCTTGCTTCTAACCATACCTTTCTTAAACCTTCACAGAAACCTTTATCCCTCAGGAATGAGACATTAAACTTGAACAAGGGGGAGGGCCTTCCCAACTCTTCTTTGTAGTTTGCATCTAAAAGTCACCCTCAAAGGAGTGTGGTCTGAGACAATGTGTGAGTGCATAAGGTGGCCTTCTATGTCATGTTTAATCCATGATGCCTGATCAAATGCATATAGTCTATCCAACCTTTTGGCCACGCAACCATCTTGCAGCTGTCTATTGCTCCATGTTGGCATCTTTAATGCACTGCACCCCTTCATCATATCCAGGTCTATGACATCGTTCTTTTATGTCCAGTCTTTCCAGTGCAGGGGAGGGTCATCATGGGATGATTCAAAATTCCAGTCCCCTCCAAAAAGAGTAGGGACATCCCAATCTAGATTGGCCAGCAATTCCCACATCTGTCTCCTTTCCAACTCCACATTAGAGGCATATACATTAACAAGCCCTATTTTAGAGCCCTCAATCATAATCTTACATGCAACCATTCTTCCACAGTCAGAACGCAACCATTCTTCCACAGTCAGAACGCATGATATCTGTGATGGGCAAGTTCTTTTTAACCAGCAGCATACAACCACCAGCCCCCCTATCAGCCTTACTGACTATGCACTCATAGTTTCTTACATTCAGCTAGGTCTGCCCTAATTTGGTCTCCTGCAGCATTAATATATCAAAGCTCTCAGAAAGAAGGAGCCTTTTGACATATCCTTGCCTCTCCTGTGAGCATAAACCTCTGATATTCCATGAGGCCATGGATAGTAGCTTGGAATACATTTCAGTCATGGTATGGTTTTTTGGGGGTGAGTTCTCATCCTCACTACATTCCAACAGTACT
The DNA here is from genome assembly GCF_041138505.1 of Cibotium barometz. NCBI lineage: Eukaryota > Viridiplantae > Streptophyta > Polypodiopsida > Cyatheales > Cibotiaceae > Cibotium > Cibotium barometz. Next base: position 24,828,163 of record NC_141087.1, read on the forward strand.
GCAAAATGTTCCTAGCTTCCTCTTGAGGTTAGCTTTGTCCTTATGCTTATTAGTAATGTCCTGCAGAGGTTGCTTTGTATTACTTGAGGGCTTGTTGTTATTCCTCCTATGATTTGAGACTTGCCAGTCCTCTACATCCTTCTCCTTATAGCAATAGTTTGAGGGGTTTGGGCTCCTTTATAAGTGCTTGCACTCTGTTTGTGGACTGAGGTTTTTTCCACCTTCCTTAGAGATCTCTTGAGCTGTAGGACGGGCCTTGCTCTGGTCCATTGAGATCTCATTCTTATCTTCCATGTGTACTGGTTGTGGCAGTGAGACCTTGCTTTGAGCTTGTTGTACTGAGGGGCAATCCTTTGCAAAGTGGCCTTGCCCTCTACATTTAAAGCAAGAATCATGGAATGGCTGAAAGTGGACCTCCACATCCACTCTAAGCCCAACCATATTGAATTGTAGGAAGTCACGGATCTCTTGTCTTCTGTCCCAGAGGATGCAGGCTTTCTTAGCTGATTTGCTCTCATACATGCCCTCTTTGGGGACATGGAGAACCTTACCCAGAGCACTAGCCAGTTCCCTAATGTGGTCCCAGAAGTAGTAGGGCAGGCCTAGGAATTCAACCCATACTGGACATTGGTGAAGTAAAATCTCTTCAGGCTTGATGGTGGTAGGGGTCCAAGGGAGGGAGTAAACAATATTTCCTCTGAAGGTAGCAACTGAGGCCATAACATAGTCTCTTTGCCCTTCTGTTTCCACCATAGCCTGGAAGAAGCCTTTGCTTGCAAAGTGGTATCTGTGTAAGGTGACCTTACCCCCGTATACTTCCTGGAACCATCTTTTGAACTCCTCCTCAGATGGTGGCTTACCCATGAAGTATAGGTACACACCACATGCCATGGCTCTATGGAGTTCACTGAGGGTCTTGCCCAGTGAAACTCTCTATCTGCATATAGAAATTTCTTCCCTTCTATGACCTTGGCAGACATCTTACCTAGGTCTAAGAACTAGTTCACTCGGCTTTGATTCCCCCCTAGAAAAACAAAAACAAAAAACAATAACACAAGGAAAGTAGTGATAACTTACAAGTCTACTTGACGATCCAAGCACAACTCAACTTACCTTGGCCGCCCAAAAAAAAAAGTTATAAGTTGTAACATACAAGTATATATTATATATTAACCATGCTTATTATATATATATATATATATATATATATATATATATAAGTAGTAAAATAAAGTATTTAATAGGAATTAGACAATTTAATATGGGACCAAACTATTTCTTTTGTTATTAATGAATTAGTGAGACAAGGGCTCCAACCTTTGAGTTGGAAGGTTGATTAATAATTTTTTTTTAAAACCTTACGAGTTAAAACCTTACGAAGGGTGGTGGGATGTTGCCGAAGTTTTTCGGAGAGTATGTTATTATGTAAAGAGCAGGATATCTCTTGCTCTCTCTCGTGCACGGTGCATCATGAACAGTCTCTCTCTCTCTCTCTCTCTCTCTCTCTCTCTCTCTCGCCCGCGATGTATTTGCTCAGCCTGTCTCTCCCTCGTCGCCCACGTAGGAAGAAGAAAAAGGTTTGAACCTTAGTATATATATTAATTAGTGCCCGCTTATTACGGGCACTAATTAATCTATATATATACACTAGTATGCCTTGTGTAAAAAAATTCATTAGGAAATTAAATAAGGCTTAAGAAGGGTATTCAAGATAGGAAACATGACTTTGATATCGACCATTGAGATTATAAGTAAACACACGCTCACTTTTGATAGTAGAATAAGTGTATCATTTTAAGATAACGATTTGAATCGTCTTTTATCAATCATTATTTATGTTGTGATGATAAAATGGTTTATGTGATTACATCATAAAATAGGTCCATGCAAGTGTTTTAATCTAGGATAGAGAGGCCTTTGCATGGGCACCAAATCCATAAAAAATTATTAAAAAATCTAACAACTGATAACCCTTTTCAATTTTCTGAAATGTTTGATAAAATCATGCAAAAATAATACAGTTTTGGTGAAAATGTATATTATGAATTAAAAAAAGAGTTCACAAAAATTATCAGCTCAGATACTTGTAAAAAAATATGGAGATTTTTAGAATTTATTTCAAGATGAAGTTAAAATTTTATTTTAATTTTGTTGTGACGAGCTCGTAAAATGGTGCGAAGTCTCTTTCCTCCAATAGTTGCACTTCTTTCATTCTATCCATGGAGAGAGAGTTGTTTCCCCAATGTGGTAAGTGCAAAATCTCACATGATCTACTAATCCCTAGTGTCACGCTAATAATGCATAATTAAAGTCCCCTAGCCCTCCTGAGTGCACATGATTTAAGCAGTCTATGTGTGGAGTGTGAGCTCCTTAATGAAAATAGAAAACGAATCGGGTAGGTGCTCTAGAATGATAGCGTGTGGACCCTCTTAGAGTGCTTACAACCGTTCCAATAAACTAGTCATGCAAGGTGATTATAGGAGTGCTTCCTTTTCTCCCTTTCCTTCAAACTCTCACTTCTTCCTTTACACACACAATTTCTTCCAGGACCTACAGGATTCAGTCAATTGATCTTCACACTAGCCCATGCTGTGAGGCAGTGAACTTTTATCCCGGTAGTGACTTCTTGTGATGGTGTGGACCTATATTGAACTTCCCCACTTTCTACTTCAGAGTTTGGTTGGTTAACTAAAATCTCAGATTCTTGTGATTTTTGGCTTTGCAAAATGCTCCATGGCTCAAAGGGGTAAAAGATGGCCTTCCTTCCTCTTTCTGCATGCACTAGTTGTTTGGTGATGGAATCAAGAAAGTAGAAATCTATTCTAGAAAGCGAGAGGTTACTCATGTTAACAAACTACATGCATCCGTCTTGTAAACTCAAGGTTTGGAGTTCGATCCTTAATGGGGGGGAAATAAAAGATGTCCTTCCTTCCTCTTTTTGCACCCCAGCCACTTTCCTAACTCACTAAGGTCTACTAGGGGAAGGGCTTCCCTAGCAACCAAGGAGAAGAGGAGAACCACCTAGAAAAATGAGGGTGGGTTAGGACACCTACACAAACACGTGGTCATTCACAAATGAGAACAAATGAGCAATAGAGTAGGACATGACCTTAAATGAACATGGCATCTGTATTGCCGTCTATTCCACTTGCTGATTTTGCTCAATTTCATATGTTCATGCATTCTACGGTTCCACAAACCCATTAGTTCATATCAATATGTGTCTTCAAATGATGTACCTCCCGGATCTTACCGTTCGGCTAACTCTCCATGATTGTCTTGTTTCCACTCACAAATGATCTTGATATGGCGTTTCCAGCCCGCAACCACGAAGTCGGGTGCTGTTGGTCCGAAATGTGCCACTATATCTGGATTGTCGTTTTTCTTCAAATCTCCACCTTCCATGGTGGTAAACTCATGTGAGGTCCTAAGCCCGCTGTTCTTCTGACTCGAAGTGCTGTCAGCCCCACCAGGACCAAGTTTCATATATCTCTGACTCTCTTCATATGAATGATATGGGCCTCTCTTCATATGAATGATATGGGCCTCTATTAGAAATTGGCCCTTGCCAACAACTCAGTTGAACTTGCACCTTGATACCTACCCTTGTATCCATACCAATCCTTCCACATGCCAAATAGCTCACTGGTCAACTATGGATTTTCACAAAACAGACTGCATATCTGCATTCTACTCGAAAAACTGATCACTTTTCATATATAACATGTCTTCAAATTCCATCATCTGGGCCTCCATCTAGAGCTGCCTTGTTATTCAAGCTTCCATATCTGTAGCCCGGGTCCCCGACGGTCCCGATCATGCATGCCATCTTGTACCCTGCGTCCACACGCTCGTGATAGGTATATGTAACCATGGGCAAATTCCATCATCTTGATACTCAAAAATGAGTTTTTCTACTGTCGGCTACTTTTGTGCCGTCGGCTCTGTGGCCGTCATATAGTCCTGCTCAAATTATCGTTTTTACCGTTTTTCGGATTTCTTCCGTCTGGCATCACACGCCCCCATGTGGGCTGCCCAATGATCTCTGCTCTGATACCAAGTGTCACGCGCCCCGAGATCGGAGTCGTGGACATTGGGCCGCAATGCGTCCCATGATGCATATATGTGATATAGCTCGGCTCCATCGGCCGTTGAGTGCGTCATAGCGCGATATAACCTTGTCGGGTCACAGCCGTCTCATGTATCCCCGGCCCGGCTCCATGGCCTTGCGGTCTCGGGTCCATCCATCCATCTCGAATCCATGATCCAACCGGCCCGGCCTCATCGGCCCGTCGGCTCGGCACGGCTCGCCGTCCCGGCGGCTTCGCCGTTTCCACCGTTCTTCCTTCCGTCGGTTCCATTTCCGCTTCGGCACGATCACCGTCAAGGTGGGGAGGGCATCCCCCGGGGCACATGGCACCTATTAACCCCCATCGCAACCCGGGAGGCCTAATGTGCCTACCCGGTGCGTGAGTGCGTTCTAGTGTGCCTAGATATAGGTCCATGTTTCGCCGCTCCTTACACTTCCTCTCCCATATAAATGCATGATTTTCGGTGCGGTCAAGTATCCCTCGAGAGCACCACGTGAGGCCGGATAGAAATCCCAAAAATCCCACGCCTCGCAGGGGGTGAGAGGAGCTTTGAAGCAATGATGAGCCATCATGTGCCACTCGACGCGACTGCAGCTTCGACGCCCCGCGGGAGCGTCGGTCGTAGTGAGAGGAGGTTCAAGGGGGTGCGCAAGCGGAGCTGGGGTAAGTGGGTGTCGGAGATTCGCGTGCCCAAGAGCCGCGCGCGCATTTGGCTCGGCTCCTACGCCAGCGCGGAAGAGGCCGCCAGGGCCTTCGATGCAGCTACGCTCTACCTGAGAGGCTCCTCCGCCCGCGCCTCCCTCAACTTCCCCGACTCTGATCTTCCCGGCCTCCTAACTTCCGCTCTCTTTCTCAAAATTGTCCACGCCGCCAACCCTCGTATAGCCACGAGCAGTGGCATCGCCCCTCACGACAGCGCAGAGAACGTCTGTATCGACGATCCATATGCTGATCTCGGGATCTCTGAGCTGATAACCTTCGATGAAATCCCAGTTGCGATGGCGGAAGAGCTACTCTATAATTTTTTAGTCTACTAAGTAGTTTACCATGTACATGCTATAATTATACGCTACCAATAAATAAACGCAAGGAAAGTCAACAACAAGGATGTACCTTGGACTCACTTGCAAGTCTACGAGGATGTTGCTAAATATGTGATAACTTGCAAGTCTACTTGAGGATGTAGCAACAAAGTTTATATTATATAGTAACCATGCTTATTATGTATATATATTCATACATATTCTTGAGTAGTAAAATAAAGTATTTAATAGGAATTAGAGAATTAACTAGTATGCCTCGTGTAACAAAATTCATTAGCAAATTAAATAAGGTTTAATAAGGGTACTCAAGATAGAAGACATGACTTTGATATTGACCACCATTGAGATTATAACTAAACACACGCTTTCGTTTGATACTAGAATAAGTGTATCATTTTAAGATAACGATATGAATCATCTTTTATCAATCATTATTTATGTTGTCATTATAAAATGGTTTATGTGATTACGTCATACAAGAGGGCATGCAAGTGTTTTAACCTAGGATAGAGAGGCCTTCGCATGGGCACCAAATCCATCAAAAACGATTAAAAAATCACACAATTGATAACTCTTTTCACTTTTTTGAAATGTTTGATAAAAGCAAAATAAATACTATAGTTTTGTTTAAAATGTATACAAATAACAAAAGAGTTTACAAAAATTATCATCTGAGGTACTTGTAAAATTTTATTTTAATTTATTATCAACTAAACATTCTCAAAGTCATAATAGCCACATCATCAAAAAACGATAAGCCGATTTTGGTGGTCCAATGTCAGAAAAACTATCCTTTAGTGTAATTTTCACGGCTCAAATTGAGAAAAATGGCTTGTAATTTTGGCTAGTTGTAAATTTAAAGGTTTAAAACTCTAAAATTTTAGTTATAAAACCGGTTAAGCAATGTAGTTTTTCAATAAACACCGGTTGAACTTCAAGGTCATTTTTTTAAATTTCTAATCTTGTTTAGGATAGTAGAATCCAACTTCGGTACAAATTAGCATGTCTTAAAAGGTTGTTGTACAATAAATGTATTTTTCTAGGGTGAGGTTTTTTCTCTAACTTCTTTGTATAGCATCACCTAGCACAAGGCTCTCATTTGTGACAGTAAGCACTGAGTTTAGGGGGGGTCCCCTTATGGCATCTAATCTAGTAGTTGGGGTTATGGAGACCCCCTCGATATCTAGCCAGCTTACAAGACCAGAATCGACTTGGTATGGGCGCCAGGACTTAAACCAAGTCCTAACCACTAGGGTTTTGTAGGACATGAAACATCAAACCCCTAGGCCATTGCCTCGAATGCTGAGCGAGCTCCTACTTGGATCCCTAGTCTACACGTCGAGGATCTACACCATGCCAAAGATCTCCTCTCCTCTCCTCCTCTGACATGCACAATGAGCCATGCATACGACACATGTACCCACCCACAACTTCATGATAATGGGAGATGACCTTCAACATGTGTTAGAGTCAACCTATGGGATGCATGATAAGCCTCGTCTCCAACTCTCAGTTCCCTCTAGAGTCTACATGGTGGTGCACGTCTCCTGCTTCCCTGCTCGGGGGGTTCACTATAAGTAAACCCTCTGTATCACGTGCATTCAAGGTCTATTTTAAAAATCCCTTCTGTTGAACCCACATGCTACACTTACATATTTATGAGTGACTCCCCCCCCGAGCTTCCCTCCACGCCCCTAAAACGTTTCAATGGAGACCCCACAATTAGAGTCCCAATGTTCAAAAAATCGACGTTTAATGTATTTTACTGGTTGAAATTTTAAAATCCCGAATAAAGTTGGAGTTAATGTTGAAGAAAAGTGGCCAATTTTTACTATTTTTAGTTTCAAAACCAGCAAATCTCATCATTTTGAGCCAAAAAACTGACTAGATTTCAATGTCTTCCTTTTTTCCATTCATTCGATCATTGAATTATCAAACCCCAAAGCCTCGAACGTCACTAGTCTTACCTTGTGGAATAATCTAAGAGCGTACAAAGAAGAGTTGGGCTCAATGGTGATGCCAGAAAGAAGTAATTTAAATCTTAGAGACAAGTTGGACACCAATGGTCAAGCAAGCATCTTAACGTCTCCCTTCCTATTGCTTTTGTGAAGGAATCGCAAAATGCTTACCAAGCTAGGGCACTCATTGGTCTATGCCATGGTGCTTCTATGCATCCACGCCCAACGAAGGTTCTTAGAGGTTGGATCCGAGAAATAATTGTGCTGCGCCAAGGGTATAGAAGGAGTTCAAACATAGTACTTACTTAACAGATATTTCTTTTTCTCCTATTCAGGGAGGAAACAATGAGTATAATGCTTTAGGTGCACGATAGTGGATGATCAGAAATTTTCCTCTATCTGGATAAATAGCATTGCGAGCAATATTTTTTACATTTGAGAAACACGAGAGGGGGGGCACTTATAAATATGTAAGCGTAGCACGTGGGTTCAATAGAAGGGGTTTCTAAAATCATTTTTTTACACATTTTTTACATACAGAAGGGTAGCATTTAAAGAGGGTATTTATAGATTGAATAGAAAAAGGGTATGTTTTATTCATGAAAATTACAGATAATGGGTTTTTTAATTAAGCCTTGAACGCACGTGATATAGAGAGTTTACATATAGTGAATCCCCCGAGGAGAAACATAGGGATCATTCTCTTTTTTTACCTAAAATTTTACGTGTTTTAAACTATTTTTTTTAAAAATAGTGTTTTCCAAGGTGCCCTTCTTTAATTGGAGCCCATATAGCAATATTGTTTTCCCTAAAATCACTATAACTTTATCCTATTGTTTTGGCAGAAAACACCTCACATTCATAAAATTATATAATGGCAAGTGAACCTTCTTTGGAATTCCAGAAATCATATAAATGGGGCAATAAAACACATTAAAAAAACACTAATTTCTTGCACTCAATACACAAGGACTCTTTACAATTGATATTCATTTGACTCTATCCCATCTGTGTTCATGTCATCTCCATGGTTGGAGGAGGAAGATGATGTCAATTTGCCATCTTCCTCTACACTATCATCTAGCACATTTTTTGCATCACGATGTAGTCTAAGAACATCTTCTATTTGAGATCGAGTCCTTCTCCTATTGTCACACATGCTTAATATCTCAAAGCTTTGTTTGGAGTGTTTTCTTGAGTATTTGTATTTTTTTCAAGCATAAGTATGCCAACCTCTGCTAGGATAAACACACTTCTATTGGGGACATTTCTTTACCTCTTCCATTTTCCACGTGTCACATTTTCCACCATCTCTAATGAGTTCTTAACCTTGAATGGATTTGGATGTGTGGTTCTCATCCATGTTAGAAGATCTACGGTTTAGAACCTTAGTGAATGGAAAATTCCAAGGTGATGAAGACGAGGTTGACATGCTACTTTATTATTAGTCTCGTGGATTGTAGGGTTGCAGTTGGCTCACTTATTATTAGTCTTATGTCACTTAATTATTAGCCTTGTGAATTACTTACCTTTGCATCCAAAAAGGTAGGAAAAGGCAACCAAAGAGGGTAGACAAGGGTGAATCATTGGTCCTAATTCAAGATGGTTCAGACAAGGAAAATATAGAGATTGGGTCTATAGAATCCAACTACGATAGGATTCGATACAAAAATTCATTAAAGAGATGGCCCTATAAAGGCCACTGACCCCAAAGTGCAATGGAGATATTAAAGGTTGACAAGTTCCAACGACTCTAGGAATTCACGATGTAGGTCAACCAAAGTATAAGAGGCGCCGGTCATTGTCCTCACGCCGGCCATATACGATTTGATTAAAGTTTAATACGGTTGGAGAACACAACACGGATCCTTGAAGTCAAAATTTACTTTTTAAGGTTCGTCGAACCTTAGAAAGCAAGGTGTTCTTTTATAGAGAGAGATGGAAACTTTGAAGTCAAAATTTACTTTTTAAGGCTTGACGAACCTTAGAAAGCAACGTGTTCTTTTATAGAGAGAGATGGAAGCATTGCAGACGCAGGAGTGAGAGAGCTTCGAAGCAATGGTGAGCCATGTGCTGCTTAACGCGGCTGCAGGTTCGAAGGTTCAAGGGGGGGCGCAAGCGGAGCTGGGGTAAGTGGCTGTCGGAGATTCGCGTTCCCAAGAGCCGCGCGCGCATTTGGCTCGGCTCCTACGCCAGCGCGGAAGAGGCCACCCGATGCAGCTACGCTCGACCTGAGCCTAAATGCTCAGGTAGTGAGAGGCTCCTCCGCCTCCCGGACGCTCTTTTCTTTGCTTTCTCAATATCATACGCGCCAACCCTCGTATTGCCACGTTCATCGGCATCGCCCCTCAGGACAGCGCAGAGAACCACTGTCGCTTCTGTATCGACGATCCATTACCTTGGCCGGCCAAAAAAAAAAGTGATAACTTACAAAATGCAAGTTTATATTATATAGTAACCATGCTTATTATATATATATTCTTCGAAGGTAAAATTAAAGTATTCAATAGGAATTAGAGAATTAACCAGTACGCCTTGTGTAACAAAATTCAATAAGAAATTAAATAAGGTTTAATAAGGATATTCAAGATAGGAAACATGATTTTGATATCGATCATTGAGATTATAAGTAAGCATGTGCTCCCTTTTGATCATAGTAGAATAAGTGAACAAGCCTGTCATCCTTATTTTTGTGATATTGGTTGGAACAAGAGCGGCAGGGCGATAGGTCGTACGAATGAACTCTCATAATGACATGCTAGGGTTTTTGTCGATCCCCTCCTTGCTTCGCACGCGCTCACCAATCTTCTCTTTACTGCCCACAACAATAAAAAGAGGGGGCTCCCTCCTCCCAGGTCCCAATGGCCACTAGGCCAGAGGGACTCGCCCCTGTAGCTACAAGCTCTGAAAAAAAAGCAGTGTAGCGCCCACCGTCAGCCTCGAAACCCGTCCCTATAGAGGCCAACAATCGAGGCTCTGAAAAGGAGCATAGCCCTATGATTTTGCAAAGGGAGGGGTTATTCACCATGAAACCTCTGTAGGAAATCCAATTCACCATCATGCAAAAGAATAGGAACATCGATCAGCAACTGGCTTCCCACATGTGAGCCACGCGCCGACTCCATTCAAAAGGCGCCTTTCTACACCAACTTGCCCCTTCAAGTCGCAGACGTGGAACAGGTTGCCATGCATATCAATAGCCTCTTCTCTCCAACACATTTCCCGTCTAAGTAGTCTTTCAGATCCCTCTTCACACAGGGCATGGAGAGCCCGAATGGTCTGTCCCCCACTCGCAACCTGGGGAAGAAAATTAAAATCAAAGAAGCAGCAAAAACCAGATACTACTACCTTAGTGAACTAGAGATGAACTGACCGAAGGGCACACTATAGAATAAGCCCGGAGGGCCGCGGATCCTCAGCTCTATTTGACACGGGCATGCCCAAGGGGGATCAACGATGGAGAAGGTTTGGGGGTCGCATCTTGACGCGAGAGGCGTTGATCTTGGCGACGGGCGCCAGTTGAGTAATCTCGGGCCCAAAGTAATCTCGGGGCCAAAGTAATCTCGGGCAAGGGCAGGCGGTGGGTGGCGAATGAGTAATCTCGGGCCCAAAGTAATCTCCGGCTAGGGCAGGCGGGGGGTGGCGAATCTTTTCGAAAAATAAAGAGAATTGAATGCATTAGTATAATTTTGAAAATTTTGAAAAGAGTCCATACTTCTTTAAATGATATTTATTAAACATCATTACATGGACATAATGCTAGCCGCCACTAAGTAATCTCGGGACAATAGTAATCTCGGGATAATAGTAATCTCGGGATAATAGTAATCTCGGCCCATCGTAATTTTGGGAGGACTTCATTGACATTATAGTCTCTCTCTCTCTCTCTCTTTCTCTCTCTCTCTCTCTCTATAGCCAATACATTGCAGAAAGTGGGGAGGAGAAGAACATTCTATTATCTTATTGGATCTAAAGATCAAACTACCACTTACATTAATCTGTCAAGAAGGTATTTCTCTTAGCTTAATCTTTCTAATACATTGAGCTATACTTTTGGTTACAAGCATTGCCAAAAAACACCTTGTTTCGACATGATTTGATCTCCAATGTGATGTGCATTATCTTTGAACAATTTATAGTTTAGCATATTGATCAATTTGATAATGAAATTCTTTGTTTTGACATTATTTTATCTCCAATGTGATGTGCATTATCTTTAAACAATTTACGGTTTAGCATATTAATCAATTTGATTGTGTATGTATTGATAATGTAGTCTTAAATGTCCACAATGATGGATTGGCTAGTTGGAGATGAGGATAGTGATGATGCAAGTAGTGATGATGCAAGTACTGATGATAATCTAAACATTGAAGACCAATGTCAAAGTGGTAACAACCATGATACTACAACGGAAGTCTCAAAAAATTGCAAGGTTGTGTGCAATCCATATGAGCATTTATCCCATATATATTTCTCTTTTAGTGAGGACCTATATAACTTAATGATAAGAGTACTACAAGATGATGTGTCCATAAGCTTGGAAATGCTAAAAAGTCATGATGATAGAGGCATGCTTGATTTGAAAAAGTGGCGAAAAATGAAAGATGAGCTTTGCTTGGGAGAGAGAGAGGATGGTTCTCTTTGTATTTGTTTGAAGGGGCCATATAAGTTAAAGATTACATGTATTGAGAAGTGGGAAAGCATTGTGAAAGCTGCACACTGTGGCAAAGACTCAAGAGAACACAAAAGTGCAAATGCCACGCTTGAAGCGATCAAGTCAACATGGTGCACTGACATCAGAAGGCATGGAATACCCTCATCTTACATCAAGGAGTTTATTAATACATGTACATGTAATCGTAGCAAGAGTCAACAACTCCCTTTAATTAGGCATCCCAAATGGGATCTAAACAAGGAGCCATCATATGCTATACATACAAATAGGGCTAATGTGGACATGCAATTGAAGAATATAATGATAGAGCATATGGTGAGACTAGTCATGGTGCGGTCATCAAAGAGACACCACCCTTCCAAGGCTATGGTGGACTACATGTGTCATAGAGGAGGTGGACCTAAACGAAGTGGAAAAATTAAGAGATTACGTACATCCAAGAAATGTGGATGCACTTTCAAAGTGCAAGTGGAATACATTGACGGCAAGGATGAAGTGTGTATTTTCATTAATCCAATCCATACAGGACATGAACCAAGCACAAGAAGTGACTTGTATCACTTGCCAGTTCACCCATCTGTTATTGAATGCTGCACGGAAGATTTGTTTGATGTGGGAAGCTCTCGCCATGTTGCAAAAATGTCCTTATCTAAAGAACGATATCATATGGAGAGAGCATCTACTCTTGACTGCGCTATCTATAGGTTCTTCATGATTCCCAAAGAGGTTTCTTCATTGTCATATCGAATTCGCGCTGAAGGTACTTTTCTTGACCTTTGTTCATGATTAATTAAGAGTGATCCTTTATTTATGAGTAAATATTGTTAGATCACAAAGAGAAATTATTTGAGTGCACCAACATGATGCAGGTAAGGTTTCAAAAGATGATTGGGAGTCAATGTACATGGAGGCTTTAGCATTGAAACAACAAGAAAAGGTAGCCTTATTCTAAACTTCATAGTACTTTGGAGATCTCTACCATATGTGTTACATCTTTGTATATCACACATTGTTGTTATGTAGGTGTTATATTGCCAACCTTATAATCCAAGTGCAAAGGATGCCAAAGATAGGCCATTCATCTTGGTTTTGCAAGATGACTGGATGTTGGAAATGGCTTTACGTTTCTCGAAAAACAACTCATGGGCCATAGATAGCACTTTCAAGACAAACGTATTTGGGTTACCCTTATATGCTGCAGTGCTACCAAATCAACTTGGTATTGGCATACCAATTTGGTTCATGTTGTGCACATGTGATGTGGGAGCCCACCATGAAGTCATTGCCTTGGAGTTGACACTGCGGATTGTTTTCTCTAGAATGGGTCATGTTCGTCCTACCGCACTTGTTATTGACAAGTCACAACAAGAATTAGAGGCTATACTCAAGGTGGTGAATGAAGATCCATATTGTTGGGAATTTCAAGAGAATGGAACAATGATTCAGATTGCATGTCACGTCTTGCTATGTTGGTTCCATACCAAGAAGGCTTGGGTTGAGAATCTTCTTCCCCACAGGTAGAACTAATCCATTTTATAGTCAAACTTATTTATATTTATATATTTGTGGTATATGCAAACGTTGTTTGTAAATTCAGGTTCCAAAGGAGATGAGAGATGACATATATACTTCAATGTCAAACCTTATGCATTCAGTTACGGAGGATGATTTTGAGGGAAGGTATCAACTACTTCTACAGAAGTATTCAATCCAAAACAATGTCATCCGTTATGTTACAAACGGTTGGTGTGGACATAATTGTATGTGGAGAAAACGATGGCCAAAGTTTGGACGCCTTTTCAACTATGGAAATGTTGACACAACAAAGTTGGTGGAGCGGCTCTGGCAATATATCAAATACACACTCTTGGAAGCTCGTATAAATCGATCCATTTTGGATTTAATTCATGCACTTGTGGGCAATTCAAAGATGGCAGTCACATGGGTGGAACCTTACTTGGTTTCTTTAAGCAAAAGCAAGAAATAGGTATATGTTTTTGACTTGTTTTTTTGTGTAGCTTGCTAATGCCTAGAAGGTGAAAGTTCAAAGTATATGTGTTATGTATTTTATGCATAGCAAGTTCTAGAGGTGCAAACAAGGTAAGCACACTTGTTAATCATGGATGCAGTGGTCTCTACCACAGTTAATCTCTTGAGCATCCACAAGCCTCGCCATGCAGAAGCTGGAGCGATTATATAGACAAGAGCGATAATTGTACACCTACTAATGAGAGCAATTAGGGCCACAATTATCTGCCTCTCTTCCACACACATTTCATTTTGATATCATGTACATGCGTATGGCACACATACATATCCAATCACATTATCTCTTAATAAGAGGGTGTTCACTGTTCACACACCACTAGACTCTCCAAAATATCCAACATCTAAAACTTGCTAAAACCTCAATCCAAAATGAGATAAGAGTCCCAATGGTTATTGCACCAAACATATTCAATCATGTTATCTTTCTTTTCTTAATTTTGATACCCTTCACTTTTTTATGTTGTTTTTCATTGCAAGTCCTACGAGTTGATATACCCTCTGGACAGAGAACAAAATGGGTGAGCCTACAATACGCCATCATATGTGGTCCAATGACTTGGGTATGATGTTAAAACTCCTCTCTCTCTCTCTCTCCCTCTCTCTCTCTCTCTCATGCCATACGAATGCATATATGTTCTGTCATTCTAAATATGGGGAATCCACAAAGCAATAGGTGCTCCTACAGTCTGGAATCTGTTTGGCTAGGGAATTCGCCAGATGTCAGTGCTCGTCCGGATATGCTTCTCCTTGTCCACGTCCGAAGTCGGTCCAGTTCTGCTACTCAACGGCTATGCCATCGTGAGCATGATTTCCTCTAATGCTGACTTATCTTGCCCTCTCTGCAATTGCTTCATCACCATGGCCTGTGGAGGAGGAATATCTCACCATCGTCATTGCACACACATCATCACTGTTTTGTGGGAGCACTGCCACCATCACCATGTGCAGACTGCATGTAGGCCGTCGTTACCAGCATGTTGAACCCACCACGAATCGAATCCACCCCACAAATCGAACATACCCAAATGATTCTCTTTTTTATTAAATACAACTAATATTCAACCTACCTGGCTAGCGATCGAGAGCAGGCTGAGCTGAATGTTGACGCAAGCGCAATAGTTGAGTCGCACTAGTCCGGCGACAGCAGCTGAAGACCAACAATCGGGCGCCTCACTAGTCCCCTCCAGCTCGCGCAGCTAATGAAGCAGTCCCCTCCAGCTCGAGTAGCTAATCGAGCGGCAGTTGAAGAGTAATCTCGGGTGCACGCCTCTGAAGAGCACCATTCAGGCGGCAGGAGCTAATGAAGAGCGAAAGAGAGTCGGACTTGTGCAGGGTAGAGCACCAGTCGGTCGCACGCCTCTGAAGAGCACCAGTCGGGCAGCAGCTGATGAAGAGCGAAGGGTGGAGCATTGAAGAGCGAAAGAGAGTCGGGACTTTCGGCAGCTAATCAGGGAGTAATCTCAGGTGGAATTTCAGCGCAGTAATGTCAGGCGATTCGAAATCTTAATCGCCAGATCTAGCTTTACCGCCAGCTTTACCGCCTGAGATTACTCAACGGCTCCCATCTCGCATCAACGGCTCACATCTGGATCAACCTGTTCATTAGCTCTCCACCGTGGATCCCCCTTGGGCATGCCCGTGGCAAATAGAGCTGAGGGTCGCGGATGGAGATAGACACAAACATTACTCGAATGGAAGCCATTGAGATGCTAGACGACAAGATCAGACAGGCGGAGATGGTAAGATCTGTCTCTCTTTTTGTGGAACTCCTCTAGGAATGTCATACCACTTACTAGACTAGGGCTTTGATTGGGCTGTGCTATGGGTCGAGACCTCCAGCAGAGGTGCTCAAAGCCTGGATGAGAGCTGATTGGGCCTCGAGGGGGATCATTGTAGAGAATGCATAGTAACTCCCTACTAACAACTATTTCTGTTTTTTTTCAAAGATTAAAGCATGGCCCTAAATGCTCTAGATGCAGGTCAATGGATTCTCATGAATTCTCCTCTGTCTCTATTCTAGTGGACCCCAAGCTTTTCCCCTATTGGCCTAAAACCAACACTCTTCTGGATATGGATTGAGTTACACAACCTTCCACTGCACCTCCACTCCCTACTCAAAATCCTTCTCGAACTAGTAAGGCGAGTACTGGCTGTGAGAGAAAATACACACCTAAACCCGTAGTGGCACCTACAAGCCCTAGTGGAAGTAGATTCAAGCAAGGAACTCCCTAGTGCTTTATTAGTCAATGCAGGAATGGGCTTCCTCCTTGAACAACCTCTAGTATTTAAAAACATCCCCAGTACATGTTTGCATCATGGAGAAAAAGTCAACTTCATTAGGAATTGCCCTATCAAATTCCCTCCCCCCTCAACCACGAGCCAACCAACCGGACTCTAAAGAGGATAGCTAGGGGTTTCAAACTGTTGGGAGGAAAGGTAGAGGATAAGGGTGCAGTGAAGGAGTCAAAATTTTACCTAGAAGGAGAAATTATAATAGATTCTCCCCACTATTAATTAATATTTCCAACCCTACCCAGACTGTCAAAGAATCCTCAAGTGAGGATGAAGAGAAAGAGGTTCCTAGTAAGAAATTTTAGGATAGTGACCTAGAAAAGGAGGTTGAAGATATGGATTTCTAAGATGCCTCCCTGGTTAATTTGGGTACTATCCCTCACAAGTTGAGAAAGAATCTCTACCAAGAGGAGGAAAAAATCTCCTTCTTTATCTTTTTGTCAAATAGACTATTAGAAACTTAGGACAGTCAAAAGCGAAAACCCTTGCCCTCAAAAGGAGACAATCCCAAGTAGGTGGGATAAACTCTCCCCTTCCCACAGAGAAGAGAACCAGAGAGAACCTCCCCCCAAAAATCAAAGAACATGAGAGACATGAGAGACATGACCCTTATCTCTTACAACACCAAAGGGCTAACTGATCTCAACAACACTAGAATTATAAAAGAGTGGATGTATCAATCGCACATCCATCCAAATTTTATCTACTTGCAAAACGGAAGTTAAAACTACAAGGAAAGCATTGGCTAAAAACCTTGAGAAGCTCTCAAAGAAACATTCGTATTTGAGTTCTAAAAATCCCTTTGGAAAGGGGGCACATCAATAGGAATAGCTAAACAGTGGATGCCCATAATTAAACATCATGAGGTGGACCCTCTTAACAGATGAGTAGTTATTCATTTAGAAGATAATAATTTTAAATTGGTGATTATCACAATCTATGCTACTAGTACTTATGTCTCAAAACCAGAATTGTGGAAGTCTATGATGCATTTTGTTGATCTAATAATTTTGGTCAGAGACTTCAATATGGTAGAGTCCCCCAAGGATAGACTGTTGGGCATGGGACAAACAATTAGAGGTCTAGAAAGAAGAAAGTGGATGGACCTAAAAGGCATCCATGCTCTAAAGGACATGTCCTATGATAATGACTTTAATTGGGACAATGGCTGATTGGTTACTCAGCTAAGAAAAGCAAGGCTAGATAGGTGCTATACCTCTAAGAGTATCAAGTGAACCTCTTCATCAATGAAAAAGTAAAAGTTCAGCACAATATTACTCTAAGTTTAGACCACCACCCTATATTGTGCGATTTGTCTCAAGGGGCTTAAAAAATCAGAGCAAATTGGTTTACACATACCCTCAACTTTTGCAACCTATAGTGAGAAGGATCCTGAAGAAAATCTAGTACCAACATTTTCTTCCCAACAAAGGCTTGGTCACATGCAGTTAATGACTCATAGAAGGTGCTTCTAGACATTAAAAAGGAGGTCACCAAAATCAAAATAGACAAGAGAGCCAAAAAATATCATGAACTGCAAATACTAGAACAAAAAATCAATCAAGTCCAGGTTGGTCTTCAAGATCAAAGTTAGAGAAGTCCTAAAGAAGGAGGAAGAGATCCAATGCCAACACATCAAACTGTATCTAAGAGAATGGTGGGTTGGGAAGATGGATAGATCTTCTAGAGAGATGTTCTCTCTCTTGAAAAAAAGACTGCCATAGATCATATCCCTATGCTAAGAGATAAAAGAGGTGGACATGCAGAATTAATAGTAGCTGAGAACATGGATATTGTCAACGACCACTTCTCGTCCATCTTTGGTGCACAATATGTGTACATAGAGGAAAGAAAAGCAGCAATGCATGTCATTTCAAAATGCATGAAGAAAACAGTACTAGTGAGCCTTTCAGCCGTTAATCTAGAAGAGGATATCTCCTTGGGAAAACTAGAGGATGCAATTAATGCCATGCAAAATGGAAAGAGCCCTTGACTTGATGCTCTGCCTACAGAATTCTATAAAACCTACAAAGACTTCTTGCCAACCCCTTTACTTAAGGTATGGAAGGAATCAATCAAATTTGGTGCCCTCCCCTTCTTAATAAATGAAGGGGTCATCAAATTAATTCACAAAAGAGGCCCCAAAGATGACATATGTAATTGGAGACCTATTACTATGCTACTGCATACAAAATTTACCCAAAGGCCCTAGCTAGCAAATTCCCCTGACATTAAAAGAATGGATAAGGCCCAAACAAAAAGGCTTCATTAAGGGCAGATACATATTGGATGCCATCATAGCCTGGTGGGAAGGAGTTAAACTTGCAAAGCAAACGCTTTAGGACTTCATATTTTTCAAGATAAACTTCGACACAAAGCCTATGACAGCTAGATTGGAAATTCATCTTCCAATCCCTCGAGGATATGGGTTTGGGCTTCATCCAAATGATTAAAGTCCTTTTTGGCAATACACATGCTAGAGTGAAAGTCATCTTCCAATCCCTCGAGGATATGGGTTTGGGCTTCATCCAAATGATTAAAGTCCTTTTTGGCAATATACACATGCTATAGTGAAAGTCAATGGCCATCTCACGGAAACATTTGACTTAAAGATATCCATAAGACAAGGATGCCCCTTGGCCCCCCTACTATTTGCTATTGCAACAGATGCCTTAGGCTGGTTGGTTCAAATTGCAATAGACAAAGGACAGTTAAAGGGTATATCCCTACTAGACAACAAAGGTCAAACATGCCTTCAACTGTTTGCAGACAAAACAAATGGTCTGATTCATAACATCCAGTCATCTATACAAGCCTTTTGGGAATACTTGAGAGTGTTCTACTGCTTGTTGGTGTCAGGGCCAGTTATCAACCATGAGAAAACAGGAATCGAAACCATGCTCAATGAGCCTCCATAGTGGCTCCTAAAACAAGGCTTGATTTTTAATGATCTATTGTGGCCATGAAATATAGGTATAATACGGCTTGATTTTTAATGATCTATTTTTTGCCATGCATGTAATATGGCTTGATTTTCAATGATCTATTTTGGCCATCAAAAATAGGTAGAATTTTGTGATCATCATTAGAAAAACATCAAATCCTCATGCTAGAGCCACCTTAACTTTTGAAGAATCGGCCTCGAACAATGTCTCTTTATCTTTTTTTTAAAGTAAATAACTGAATAGAGGAAATGAATAAGCGTATGAAGGAAAAAACTACTTATTCAAAATTATTATTTCCTCTTCAACCCATGGTGAGTAGGATTCAAAGTGAGAGTGCCCCTAGATATTAAAGATTGACAAGTTGAAAGGACTCTGGGAACTCACGATGTAGGTCAACCAAAGTATAAGAGGGGCCGGTCATTGTCCTCACGCCGGCCATATCCGATTTGATTAAAGTTCAATATGAATTGGAGAACACAACACGGATCCTTGAAGTCAAAATTTGCTCAACGACCTTACAAAGCAAGGTGCTCTTTTATAGACGGAGATGGAGCGTCGTGAGAGAGCTGTGGAGCCATGTGCTACTCGACGCGGCTGCAGCTTCGACGGGAGCGTCGGTCGTAGTGAGAGGAGGCTCAAGGGGGTGCGCAAGCGGAGCTGGGCTAAGTGGGTGTTGGAGATTCGCGTGCCCAAGAGCCGCGCACGCATTTGGCTCGGATCCTATGGCAGCGCGGAGGCTCCGCCCGCGCCTCCCTCAACTTCCCCGCTCTCTTTCTCAAAATCGTCCACACCGTTGCACGCGCCAACGCTCGTATTGCCCCACGAGCAGTGGCACCGCCCCTCACGACAGCGCAGAGAACGACTATCGCTTCTGTATTGCCCCATGGGCAGTGGCGATCCATTTGCTGAGCTCGGGATCTCTGAGCTGATAACAGTTGCAGGAGGGTGGAAGAGCTTAGTCTATAACCACTTTACCATGTACATGCTATCAGAGCTTAGTCTATAATCACTATGTAGTTTACCATGTACATGCTATCATTATACGCTAGCAATTCCGCAAGGAAAGTCAACAAGGATGTACCTTGGACACTCGACTTACCTTTACAAGTATGTAATAACTTGCAAGTCTACTTGAGGATGTTGCTAAATATGTGATAACATCAAGTCTACTCCACGATGTAGCAACAAAGTATATATTATAGTAGTACTCAACCCTTGTGTTGCTACAGTATGTAAAAGATATTAAAATGTAAAACGCAAGAATGGAAGCCGGAATACAAAGTGTCAATTGAAGGGATCTTTTCCTCTTATTTTTTAGAAATCTAGGATTTCTTTTTTCTCTCCTCTCCTTGTACCTTGGTTGTCCATGGTTAATATGTAATAGTTATTAACCATGCTTATATATATATATATATATATATATATATATATATATATTCATATTCTTCAGTAGTAAAACAAAGTATTCAATAGGAGTTAGAGAATTAACTGGTATGCCTTGTGTAAAAAAATTCATTAGAAAATTAAATAAGGTTTAATAAGGGTATTCGCGTTTGATAGTAGAATACGTGTATCATTTTAAGATAATGATTTGAATTGTCTTTTTATTAATCATTATTTATGTTGTGATTATAAAATGGTTTAGGTGATTACATCATAAAAGAGGGCCATGTAAGTGTTTTAACCTAGGACAGAGAGGCCTTTCTATGGGCACCAAATCCATCAAAAATTATATTAAAAAATCACACAATTAATAACTCTTTTCAATTTTTTAAAATGTTTGATAAAATCGAGTAAAAGTAATATAGTTTTGATGAAAATGTATATGAATTAAAAAGAAGAGTTCACAAAAATTATAAGCTGAGGTACTTGTAAAAAAATATGGAGATTTTTAGAATTTATTTCAAGATAAATTTATAATTTTATTTTAATTTATTGTAAAAAATTTAAATTTATAAACTTAATTTTATTTTATAATTTGTAAAAAAATATGGAGTTTTTTAGAATTTATTTCAAGATAAATTATAATTTTATTTTAATTTATTATCAACCAAACATTCTAAAAGTCATAATTTTATTTTAATTTATTGTCAACCAAACATTCTAAAAGTCATAATAGCCACATGATTTAAAAAAACGATAAGCTGAATTATGTTGTCCAGTGTTAGAAAAAAATTGTCCTTTAGTGTAACTTTCACGGTTCAAACTGAGAAAAACCGGTTGTAATGTTGGCTAGTCCTAAATTTAAAGAATGAGAATTTTTAAATTTTAGTTATAAAACCGGTTAACCTATGCAATTTTTCAATAAAAACCGGTTGAACTTCAAGGTCATCCTTTTTTTCACTAGTTAGAAAAAACGTTTATTTCTAACACTGATCCAAATAAAGTAACTCCTTTTTGTATTATTACATGCAAGTTGTAGATGTCATCACAACCTCCTTTGCTGTCTAGTTTTGACACACTTATTGGAGACCTTTGCTTACCATTGCTTGTGCCTCACCCACCATACTTTTGTTATGTGTCCTCTCGATTATCATTCCACCCCTGCTCATCACTACACATTGAGAATTGCTAGAATTTCTCTCCATAATTAGAGAATATTCTCTCTCTCTCTCTCTCTCTCTCTCTCTCTCTCTCTCTCTCTCTCTCTCTCTCTCTCTACAACGAACATTGATGGCCCGCCTGGGTGATAGCTTTTGCGCCTATGTCACTAGCACGGTTGGTGCGATTATGGTTGATATGCTGCCAGTGGATGATAGGCTATGTGATAGCCACTTTGGAGTACTAGAGCTATGGCATAGTTATAGCACCAACTCATATAGTCAGGTTCGCACTATAGACCGACTACTTTGTATGTTGTTGTAGGAGAGTACTTTCCCTTTCTGTAGGTACTCTTATCTTTTAGTTATATGGTTGTAGAGAAGAGAAGAAGATAGAAGAAAATTCAGCCATCCATCTCTCTTGTGTCTTGCACTCTTTTGTGTGTGTGTGTGTGTGTTTGCTAGCAACGAACTCAAGCTCTCTCTCTCCCCCACATTCTCTTTAGCACATGCACAACACATGTACCCACCCACAACTTCATGAGAATGGGAGTTGACCTTCATAGGATGCATGATAACCTCCTCTCCAACTCTCAGTTCCCTCTAGAGTCTACATGGTGGTGCTTATCTCCTGCTTTTCTCCACGCCCCTAAAAAGTTTCGATAGAGACCCCACAACCTGAGTCCCAATGTTCACGAGCAATCGATGTTTAGTGTATTTTACTATAGCTGAAATTTTGAAATCCTGAATGAAATTGGAGTTAATCTTGAATAAAACCGATCTTTTACCATTTTCACTCATAAAAATCGACAAATCTCATCATTTTGAGCTACAAAACTGGCTAGATTCTTTTTTTCCATTGGTTGGGAAAAAAAATTTCACGAGCACTAAATTATCAAACCCCAAAGCCTTAAATGTCACTAGTCCTACCTTGTGGAATAATCTAAGAGTGTACAAAGAGGAGTTGGGCTCAATGGTGATGTAAGCAAGAAGTAGTTCAAATCTTAGAGACAAGTTGGATACCAATAGATGTGGCAAGCATCTTAATGTCTCCCTTTCTATTTCTCTTGTGAAAGACTAACAAAATGCTTACCAAGCTAGGGCACTCACTGGTCTATGCTATGGTGCTGCTACTCATCTACGTCAATGAAGGTTCGTAGAAATTGGATCTGAGAAATAATTGGGTTTCGAAGGGTATAGAAGTTGTTCACACTTAATAATTGGGTTCCCATGGGCATATGAGTAGTTCAAATATAGTACATACTTAATAGTTATTTCTCTTTCTCTTATTCAGGGAGAGGAAAGAATGAGTATAATGCTTTAGGTGCAGGATAGTGAATGATCAAAATTTCTCCTCTGTATGGATAAACAACATTGCAAGAAATACTTTTTACATTTAAGAAACGCAAGGAACATTCCCCTTTTTTAACCTAAAAATTTACATTTTTAAACTATTTTTTTAAAATTTTGTATTTTTCGAGGTGCCTTCTTTAATTGGAGCCCATATAGCAATATTGTTTTCCGTGAAATCACTTCAACTTTATACTATTGGGTAAAAACACCTCATATTTATAAAATTATATAATGGCAAGTGAACCTTCTCTAGAATTCAAGAAATCATAGCAATTTCATGAAAGAGGTAATAAAACACATTCAAAAAAGACTAAATTCTTGGACTCAATACACAAGGACTCTTTACTATTGATCTTCAGCTGACTCGATCCCCTCTATATTTATGTTATCTCCATGGTTGGAGGAGGAAGATGATATTAATTTGTCATCTTCCTCTACACTATCAACCAACACATTTTCTGCATCTTGATGTAGTCCAAGCACATCTTCTATTTGAGAGAGAGTCCTTCTCCTATTTGTAACACATGCTTAATACCTCAAAGATTTGTTGGGAGTGTTTTCTTGAGTATATGTATTTTTTTCAAGCATACGTACGTTGATCTCTACTGGGATAAACACACTTTTAATGGGGACATTTCTTGACCTCTTCCACTTTCCATGTGCCATCACATTTGCCACCATCTCCAATGAGTACTTACTCTTGAATGGATTTGGATGTGTGGTTCTCACCGATGTTGGAATATCTACAATTTAGAAACTTAGTGAATGGAAATTTGCAAAGTGAAGAAGATGAGGTTGACATGTCTCTTTATTATTAGTCTCGTGGATTATAGGGATGCAGTTGACATGTCACTTATTATTAATCTCATCTCACTTTATTATTAGTCTTGTGGATTGTAAGGATCCAATTGACATGTCACTCATTATTAGTCTCATGTCCATTTATTATTAGAGGGCCCCATTACAATGTTATCATTGTCAGGACCCCATCGAGTAGCGAACTACCCACTCAAAATGGTTGCTCTTGCTTACAACAAGCCCCTCAACAAGCAATGAAGACTATAGCATTTACCTGTATGAATTGGAAATACACCATCTCATCAACGACTATCCATACAAAAAGCCTTGGCTTAATAAGAATATAACCTAGAAAAATAGTGGTCCCGTTAATGTGTTAACCCGAGCTGAGGCCCACCAATTGAACAAAGATAAGGTGAATGTTTATCAATTACCGACCTTTGCATCCAAAAAGCTAGGAGCAAGCGATTAAGGAAGGTAGACAAGGGTGATTCATTGGTCCTAATTCAAGATAGGTCAGACCAAACTATAGAGATGGGGTCTGTAGAATCCAACTCAATAACAGAACACAGATCCTTGAAGTCAAAATTTGGTTTATTAAGGTTCAACGAACCTTAGAAAGCAAGGTGTTCTAGATAGAGCGTCGAGACGAAGGGGTGAGAGAGCTTTGAAGCAATGGTGAGCCATGTGCTACTGAACGCATCTGTAGCTTCGAAACCCTCCGCGAGCGTCGGTAAGTGGGTGTTAGAGATCGGAGCCGCACGCGCATTTGGCTCGGCTCCTACGCCAGCGAGGAAGAGGTCGCCAGGGCCTTTGATGCAGCTACGCTCTGCCTAGAAAGCTCCTTCACCCGCTCTCTTTCTCAAAATCGTCCACACCGTTACACACGCCAACCCTCGTATTACCACGAGCAGTGGCATCGCCCCTCACGACAGCGCAGAGAATCACTATCGCATCTGTATCGAGACGATCCATCTGAGCTCGAGATGTCTGAGCTGAAAACCTTCGACAAAATAGCTATCGTTATTTACGTTGTTTACCATGTACATAAATTGCTATAATTTATTTAGTCTACTACGTGGTTTACCATGTCCATGCTATCATTATACGCTAGCTATAACGTAAGGTCTCTATGCGATCATTATCGGCTAGCTATAACGTAAGGTCTCTGAGATTCTGGTTGGGGATGACGAAACTAATGACAAAAGCGTTTTTTTTTCTAGTCTCAGAACGAGTTCACTTGTCTCTCATCCGGGCAAGAAAAATAAAAATGAAAAACAACAACACAAGGAAAGTAAACAAAGATTTACCTTGGACTCAACTTACCTTGACAAATATGTCATAACTTGTAAGTCTACTTTCAAGGATGTTGCTGAATATGTCATAACTTGCAAGTCTATTTGAGGATGTTGCTAAATATGTCATAACGTGCAAGTCTACTTGAGGATGTAGGCACGCCTCAACTTACCTTCGCCCAAAAAAAAAGTGATAACTTGCAAGATGCAAGTATATATTATATATTATATATACTATATATATTATATATATATATTATATATATTATATATTATATATATTATATATTATATATATTAACCATGCTTATATATATATATATATATATAGTAGTAAAATAAAGTATTCAATAAGAATTAGAGAATTCACTAGTATGCCTTGTGTAACAAAATATTAGGAAATTAAATAAGGTTTAAGAAGGGTATTCAAAATAGGAAGTTTTTCCTTCGAAAATACCTCTAACTTCAAGGAAAGCAAAAATTTCAACCTTTTTTTTTCTCAAACTAAGGAATGGAATATACATTAGAGGATAGTTTTCTTTCAAACACTTGAAGGAAGTGTTTGGGAAACTATAAATGAATCCTTATCACCATGGGTTAAAGAGGAAATTACAATTTTTAAGAAAAGTATTCTTTATATTGGTTTGTTCAAACTCATGGTTATAGATGGGTTCGCCTCATGGTAGAGCCACCTTAACTTTTGAAGAATCGGCCTCGCACAATGTCTCTTAATTTATTTTTAGTAAATAACTAAATAGAGGAAATGAATAAGCGTACGAAGGAAAAAACTACTTATTCAAAATTATTATTTCCTCTTCAACACCCATGGTGAGTAGGATTCAAAGTGAGAGTGCCCCTAGATATTAAAGATTGACAAGTTGAAAGGACTCTGGGAACTCATGATGTAGGTCAACCAAAGTATAAGAGGGGACGATCATTGTCCTCACGCCGGCTATATACGATTTGATTAAGGTTCAATATGAATTGGGGAACACAACACGGATCCTTGAAGTCAAAATTTGCTCAACGACCTTAGAAAGCAAGGTGTTCTTTTATAGACGGAGATGGAGCGTCATGAGAGAGCTTTGTGAGCCATGTGCTACTTGACGCGGCTACTACAGCTTCGACGCCCCGCGGGAGCGTCGATCATAGTGAGAGGAGGTTCAAGGGGGGAGCTAGGCTAAGTGGGTGTCAGAGATTCGCGTGCCCAAGAGCCGTGCCACTTGGCTTGGATCCTACGCCAGCACGGAAGAGGCCGCTAGAGCCGTCGATGCAGCTACGCTCTACCTGAGAGGCTCCTCCGCCCACGCCTCCCTCAACTTCCCCGCCTCTCCTCATTTCTAACTCCCGCTCTCGTTCTCAAAATCGTCCACACCGTTGCACGTGCAAACGCTCGTATTGCCACCACGAGCAGTGGCACCGCCCCTCACGACAGCGCAAAGAACGACTATCGCTTCTGTGTCGGCGATCCATTTGCTAAGCTCGGGATCTTTGAGGTGATAACCTTTGATGAAATCCCAGTTGTAGTAGGGCGGAAGAGCTTAGTCTATAACCACTTTACCATGTACATGCTATCAGAGCTTAGTCTATAATCACTATGTAGTTTACCATGTACATGCTATCAGAGCTTAGTCTATAATCACTATGTAGTTTACCATGTACATGCTATCATTATACGCTAGCAATACCGCAAGGAAAGTCAACAAGGATGTACCTTGGACTCAACTTACCTTTACAAATATGTAATAACTTGCAAGTCTACTTGAGGATGTTGCTAAATATGTGATAACATCAAGCCTTTTCCACGATGTAGCAACAAAGTTTATATTATAGTAGTACTCAACCCTTGTGTTGCTACGGTATGTAAAAGACATTAAGACGCAAAGCGCAAGAATGGAAGCTGGAATACAAAGGTTCAATTGAAGGGATTTTTTCCTCTTATTTTTTCAGAAATCTAGGATTTCTTTTTTCTCTCCTCTCCTTTTACCTTGGTTGTCTATGGTTAATATGTAATAGATATTAACCACGCTTATATATATATATATTATATATTCATATTCTTCAGTAGTAAAATAAAGTATTCAATAGGAGTTAGAGAATTAACTGGTATGCCTTGTGTAACAAAATTCATTAGAAAATTAAATAAGGTTTAATAAGGGTATTCGTGTTTGATAGTAGAATACGTATATCATTTTAAGATAATGATTTGAATTGTCTTTTATTAATCATTATTTATGTTGTGATTATAAAATGGTTTATGTGATTACATCATAAAAGAGGGCCATGTAAGTGTTTTAACCTAAGACAAAGAGGCCTTTGTATGGGCATCAAATCCATCAAAAAGTATATTAAAAAATCGCACAATTGATAACTCTTTTGAATTTTTTGAAATGTTTGAAGCAAAAATAATATAGTTTTGATGAAAATGTATATGAATTAAAAAGAAGAGTTCACAAAAATTATAAGCTGAGGTACTTATAAAAAACTATGGAGATTTTTAGAATTTATTTCAAGATAAATTTATAATTTTATTTTAATTTATTGTCAACCAAACATTCTAAAAGTCATAATAGCCACATAATTAAAAAAACGATAAGCTGAATTATGTTGTCCAGTGTCAAAAAAAATTATCCTTTAGTGTAACTTTCATGGCTCAAATTGAGAAAAACCGGTTGTAATGTTGGCTAGTCATAAATTTAAAGAATGAAAATTTTGAAATTTTAGTTATAAAACCGGTTAACCTATGCAATTTTTCAATAAAAACCGGTTGAACTTCAAGGTCATCCTTTTTTTCACTAGTTAGAAAAAACGTTTATTTCTAACATTGATCCAAAGCAACTCCTTTTTATATTACATGCAAGTTGTAGATGTCATCACAACCTCCTTTGCTGTCTAGTTTTCACACACTTATTGGAGACTTTTACTTACCATTGCTTGTGCCTCACCCACCATACTTTTGTTCTCTCCATAATTACAGAATATTCTCTCTCTCTCTCTCTCTCTCTCTCTCTCTCTCTCTCTCTCTCTCTGAAATTGTGCAAGAAATCATGTCAATGTTTGTAAATCTTAAATTTTGTTTAGGATAGTAGAATCCAAGTTTGGTACAAATTAGCACTTCTTAAAAGGTTGTTGTACAACCAACTGATTTTTTCTAGGGTGAGAGTTTTTCTCTACCTTCTCTTTATAGCACCACCTAGCTTAAGACTCTCATTTGTCAAAGTAAGCACCGAAAAAAAAAGAGGGGGAGTTTTCCTTATGGCAACGAATCTAGTAGTTAGGGTTATCGAGACTCATAGGTCTCTAGCTAGCTTATAGGGCCACAATTGACTTGGTATGGGCGTCAGGACTTGAACCAAGCCCTAACTACTAGGGTTTTGTAGGAAGTGAAACATCAAACCCCCAAGCCATTTCCTCGAATGTTGAGCCAGCTTGTACATCAAGCCCTCATCTACATGCCGAGGACCTACACCATGCCAAAGATCTCCTCTCCTCTCACATTCACAACGAGCCTAGCACATGTTGATATATTGAGCTCAACTAGTGCTACAATGGACATTGATGACCCGCCTGGGTGATAGCTTTTGCACCTATGTCACTAGCATGGTTGGTGCGATTATGGTTGATATATGCCGCCAGTGGATGATAGGCTATGTGATAGCCACTTTGGAGTACTAGAGTTATGGCATAGTTATAGCACCAACTCATATAGTCAGGTTCACACTATAGACCGACTACTTTGTATGTTGTTGTAGGAGAGTACTTTCCCTTTTTGAATGTACTCTTATCTTTTAGTTATATGGTTGTAGAGAAGAGAAGAAGATAGAAGAAAATTCAGCCATCCATCTCTCTTGTGTCTTGCACTCTTTTGTGTGTGTGTGTCTTTGCTAGCAACGAACTCAAGCTCTCTCTCTCTCCCCCACATTCTCTTTAGCACATGCACAACACATGTACCCACCCACAACTTCATGAGAATGGGAGTTCACCTTCATAGGATGCATGATAAACCTCCTCTCCAACTCTCAGTTCCCTCTAGAGTCTACATGGTGGTGCACATCTCCTGCTTTTCTCCACGCCCCTAAAAAGTTTCGATAGAGACCCCACAACCTGAGTCCCAATGTTCACGAACAATCGACGTTTAGTGTATTTTACTAGCTGAAATTTTGAAATCCTGAATGAAATTGGAGTTAATCTTGAATAAAACCGGTCATCTTTTACCACTTTCACTTATAAAAATCGACAAATCTCGTCATTTTGAGCTACAAAACTAGCTAGATCCTTTTTTTCCATTGGTTGGGAAATAAATTTCACGAGAACTGAATTATCAGACCCCAAAGCCTTAAATGTCACTAGTTCTACCTTGTGGAATAATCTAAGAGTGTACAAAGAGGAGTTGGGCTCAATGGTGATGTAAGCAAGAAGTAGTTCAAATCTTAGAGACAAGTTGGATACCAACAGATGTGGCAAGAATCTTAATGTCTCCCTTTCTATTTCTCTTGTGAAGGACTAACAAAATGCTTACCAAGCTAGGGCACTCACTGGTCTATGCTATGGCGCTGCTACTCATCTACGCCAATGAAGGTTCTTAGAAATTGGATCTGAGAAATAATTGGGTTCCCAAGGGTATAGAAGTTGTTCACACTTAATAATTGGGTTCCCATGGGCATATAAGTAGTTCAAATATAGTACGTACTTCATAGTTATTTCTCTTTCTCTTATTCAGGGAGGAAAGAATGAGTATAATGCTTTAGGTGCAGGATAGTGAATGATCAAAAATTCTCCTCTGTAAGGATAACCAACATTGCGAGAAATATTTTTTACATTTGAGAAACGCAAGGAACATTCCCCTTTTTTAACCTAAAAATTTACATGTTTTAAACTATTTTTTAAAAAATTAGTATTTTTCGAGGTGCCTTCTTTAATTGGAGGTGCCTTCTTTAAAAAATTAGTATTTTTCGAGGTGCCTTCTTTAATTGGAGCCCATATAGCAATATTGTTTTCTGTGAAATCACTTCAACTTTATACTATTGGGTAAAAATGTTGAGATATCGAGCTCATCTAGTGAGGCGGTGGACACTGATGGAGGCGCCACACTTACACCACTGGCATGGTTGGTGAGATCATGGGTGATATGCGGCCAGTGGGATGACAGGCTGTGTGAGCCATTCCAGAGACTGGCATAGTTATAGCGCCATCTCATTTAGTTGGGTTCACACTATAGAGAACCTTATTATGTATTTGGTTGCGTACCTTTCATATGTGTGTACTCTTATCTTTGTATATGGTGTGTTGAGTGTTGAGTGAAGAAGAAGAAGAAGATTTTCAGCCTCTCACCTTGTGTGTTCTCTATTAGGGTTTTGTGAGAGTTTGTGTGCTTGCAAGAGCTCAAGCTTTCTTCTCCCCTGTATCTTTTCAAAAAAACGCCTCATATTCATAAAATTATATAATGGCAAGTGAACCTTCTCTAGAATTCAAGAAATCATAGCAATTTCATGAAAGAGGTAATAAAACACATTCAAAAAAGACTAAATTCTTGGACTCAATACACAAGGACTCTTTACTATTGATCTTCATCTAACTCGATCCCATCTATATTTATGTTATCTCCATGGTTGGAGGAGGAAGATGATATTAATTTGTCATCTTCCTCTACACTATCAACTAACACATTTTCTGCATCTTGATGTAGTCCAAGCACATCTTCTATTTGAGAGAGAGTCCTTCTCCTATTTGTCACACCAAGCTTGCTTTTGGAAGCTCCACTCCTCCAATCTCCACCTACATGCTATCATCACGGAGTCACTTGAAAAGATGCAGGGGAGAAGAGAGCTTGAGCTCTTGCAAGCACACACATACTCACAAAACCCTAAAAGAGAACACACAAGGTGAGAGGTTGAAAATCTTCTTCTTCTTTACACAACACTCAACACACCATATACAAAGATAAGAGTACACACGATATGAAAGGTACTCAACCAAATACATACTAGGGTTCTCTATAGTGTGAACCCAACTAAATGAGCTGGCACTATAACTATGCCAGTCTCTAGAATGGCTGTCACACAGCCTGTCATCCCACTAGCCGCATATCACCCATGATCTCACCAACCATGCCAGTGGTGTAAGTGTAGGGCCTATCCCCCAGGTGGGTCATCAGTGTCCACCGCCTCACTAGATAAGCTAGATATATCAACACTCCCCCTCGAGCTCAACTCCATCTCATGTACACCAAGTGAAGCCCTGAATCTGTGGAGCTTCTCTGTACCCAACCAATGCTTTATTGAAGATGTCAGCAACCTGATCCTATGTGCTGCCATAAACAAGGTTAGCGTCTCCTGCCAAAACCTTCGCTCTGACAAAATGGTAGTGGACCTCTATATGCTTCGTGCGAACATGAAAGACTAGGTTCCTGGCCAACTATATACTGCTAATGTTATCACAGAAAATGACAACTTGTCTATCCACTGATAGACCCAAATCTACAAGTAGCTTTCTCAACCAAGCTACCTCACATGCTGCCATAGGAGCACCTCTGTACTCGGCCTCTCTAGTACTGGATAGAGCAACCATAGGCTGCTTCAAGTCACAGCAGCACTCCTCCCCAAAGAAAACATGAAGCCACTAGTAGATCTTCTTGCTGCTTTTTCTTGCTGCTCCAAGTCACAGTAGCACTCCCCAAAGAAAACATGAAGCCACTAGTAGATCTTCTATCTGAGATACTACCAGCCCAATCAACATCTGTGTACCCATGTACACATATCTCTGTCCCAGTTTCATAAAATAGTCCACAATGCAAAGTAGACCTCACATACCTCAGTATGTGTCTCAATGCATCCAAATGCGGCTTCCGAGGAACCAGCATAAACTGACTCACCAACCCAACAGCATAGCTCAAATCTTACCTGGTGATCGTCATGTAGATCAAGCTCCCTACTATGCGCCTATACATAGTAGGATCCTCCAAACTCTCTCCTGAATGTGCACTCAACTTGCCATTTTGATCCAATGGCACTGAGATAGGCTTATAGCCTGTCATACCATACTTGGACAACATGTCCAAGCCATATTGTCTCTGCAGCAGTAATCCAATACCATGTGGTGACCTAATCACCTCAATGCCCAAGAAATATTTGAGCTCCCCCAGATCCTTCACCTCAAACTTCTATCTAAGTAAGATCTTTACATTAAATATCTCTGCATCATGGTCCCCCATAATGATCAAGTCATCTACATAGATGACAACAAGCACAACCCCTCTATCACTGTGTCTCACATATAGCAAGAAATTCGCATTGGCTACATGAAAGACAATAGTGACAAGATATTCAGAAATCTTATTCGACCATGCTCTTGGTGCTTGTTTTAAGCCATACAAGGCTTTCTTCAACCTGCAAACATGCTCAGGGTGACTCACATCCTCATAACCAGGTGGCTGCAACATATACACCTCTTCCTGCAAATCCCCATGCAAGAATGCATTCTTTACATCCATCTGATGTAAAGACCATTGCTTTGACGCTGCCACTACTATCACAACTCTCACTGTTGCCATCTTGGCAACTGGGCTGAAAGTTTCCTCATAATCAATGCCATATGTCTGCGCATATCCTTTGGCTACTAATCTAGCATTGTACCTGCTGATGCTTCCATCACACTGTTATGTTTTACTTTGTACACCCACTTACATCCAATGGCTTTCTTACCTTCAAGCAATTGCACTATTTCCCAAGTCTCATTTCCATATAGTGCATCCATCTCCTCATCCATAGCTTTCTCCCAACACACATTTCCAACAGCCTCATGAATGCATGTAGGCTCTAGAACCTGCACAACCTTTGCCATGTATGCATAGTGATGTGCCACATAACCATCATAGGTAAACGTCTGCACAGGATTCTCCACTCTCCCAGATCTTCACAGTTTTATAGCTGGTATCCCAAGATCCTCATCAAGGCTCATCTCTGAGCCACTAGATCAACATGAGACTGCCCTGTAGAAATGTCAGGCATACTAAGGGGCTCAACCACTTTCTCTTTGCCTCTATGTGATGTACTAATCACATTTGCAGGACTGGTATTATGACGCAGCCTGCCACTCCATGGTCTATCAACTGAACCACTAGATGAGGACTCTCCTGGTCCACTCAAAGACTGTGATTGCTGACTTGCATTCTGTACAACCACATTTCCACTCACATCAGCCCCAACAGCTTCTTTTTCAGCAGCATACCAGCTGCTTATCTCATCAAACACAACATCCCTGCTTACCCTCAACTCACGTGTAGCAGGGTTATAACACCTGTATCCCTTTTGCTCAAGAGAATACCCAATAAACACACATTTTTTAGCTTTTGGATCCAGCTTAGTTCTCCGCTCATCTGGCACATGCACATATGCAATGCATCCAAAAACTTTCAGATGAGACAAATCAGGTTCTGCCAGTAAACCTCTCCTCTGGAGTTACATCATATATGGCTGTAGTTGGAGTCCTGTTCATGATGTAAACTGCTGTAGAAACAGCCTCAGCCCAATAGCTATGCGGCATATTCTTCTCTTCCATCAATGCTCACGCAATCTCAGCAATGTGCCTGTTTTTTCGCTCAGCAACTCCATTTTGCTGCGAAGTGTATCTGCATGTAAACTGTCTCGAATACCATTTTTCTTCAAAAATTCAGAGCTCATTGGAGAAGTACTCTCCCCCTCCATCTAACCTTAGGCACTTTACATATTTCCCTGTTTGCTTTTCAACCATAACTCTAAAATTCTAAAAATGAGTGAACACCTCACCCTTCTCCTTCATGAAGTATACCCACACTTTCCTTGTGTGGTCATCAATAAATGTCACATAATACCTATAACCTCCCATAGACATGGTTTTAATAGGACCCCATACATCTGAATGCACAACATCTAGTGCATTTCTGCTTACATTTCTGTTACGTGGAAATACATGCTTTGTTTAATTTCCAAATTGGCATTCTTCACATATTCTCTGCATACCTTCAACTTTAAACTTTGGCAGCCCTTTCACAATTTCTTTAGTCTACATAGACTTCATTCTTTGCACATTCACATGTCCAATTCTTTTATTCCAAATGTCTGTGTCTGCAACAATTCTTGAACCATTTGCAAACATCACAGCACTCACTTCAGGCATGTTTACATTCAATGTAAACATTCTGCCCACTCTGTTGCCTTTTGCAACCAACCTGCACTTGTCTTTAAAGTCTTCAACATAACAACCATCAGGGTTAAACCGAACCTGCAAGCCCTGCTCAATCATCTGGCCAACTGAAACCAGATTCTTTTTTATGTTCAGAACATGAAGTACATCTACAAGGTACTTCACTTTGCCATCCTACATAGAAAATGGCACATCTCCAACATGGGCAATTGGATGAGCAGTGTCATCCCCTGTTTCCACCAAACCTAGTCTTTCAAGGTTTTTCATCTCCTTGAACCACTCTCCATGACTTGTCATGTGATTCAAAGCACCTGAATCAACATACCATACATCATCTTTATGTTGCTGCTTTAACATTTTCAGACATGGCATTCACGACATGCTGCATAACAAACAACCTTTCATTATCCTCATTGTTTCTGCTCGAGAATGCATAGTTGTTTTGCTGCAATTTTCCATTTTGAATGTCAGCCTGCTTCTTATAACAATCTGCCTACACATGTCCAGGCTTACCACAATAAAAGCATCCACGTGTATCATTATGCTGCCTTTGCCAATTTCCACGACCTCTTTGACTCCCCCTGCCTCTAAATTGGCCTCTTCCACCTGCGTGTTGTTGTTGTTGTGAATTCTGGGACTGTTGTTGTGCTGCTGCTCTGCTGGCCATAATTTTGATTACCTGTTCGGCCACCTTCTTGGTCACGTCCACGGCCTCCTCTACCTCGTCCTCTTCCTGAACTTATGTAGAAGGCCTGTTGCTCTGAACTGTTTTTGTTTTGTAAAGACTATTGGTCTTCACCCAAGCTCTTCTCTTCTATAATCAACATAGACACCAAATCTGTGAAATTCGGAACATTGTTTTCCCGAGTCTGAATAGACATTAGGGGAAGGTTGAGGTCTATGGGGGCCCTTTAAGCTGCTATATTATGTTTTTAAGTACTTTTGCTTAAGGACTCTAAGCATATTTTGACTAGGCCTGACAAGGGGATCTTTATGCAATCATTATTTGAATTTCTATTTTTTCAAATATATATTTGCTTGAGCTAAAATGGGGGTAACTTTTTGGTTTCCCCAAATTCAAAATGGCTGAAAAGCCTTCCCTCCTCTCTTCCCTCCACTTTTAGGTCTCCCCCACTTTCTCTCTCTACATTCTCTCTCTAAGACGCCCTCGTCTCTCTACCACTCTCTTTCTCTTCCCCTTTCTCACATTTGGGTGTGCCATGGCTCTGCATCTCTGATTAGTAAGCTTGCATAACCTCTGCACTTACAAATGCAGATATCTCACACTCTCTCATCCTCCATGCCTCATCTTTTTATCATTTTCTGATCTCTCTCTCTCTCTCTCTCTCTCTCTCTCTCTCTCTCTCTCATGTCTTTCCCCCATTGAAGTGCAGAAAATCCCTCTGTCAATCTCCATAGCTTCCTAGAGCTTACCATTTTCCATTCTTGCATTGTTTACCTTACATATCCCCTACTTCCATCTGCAATCTACATCTCTCTCTCTCTCTCTACTGTATTATGCTGCAAAACCTCAATCTACCATTTTCTATGCCTCTTGCCATCTTCCTTGTCCTTTCTCCTATTACCTAATCAGAAGATCTATGACCTTCTAATATTTTTTACAGCAAAACTTCATTGCACTCTCCTCAGAATACCCTATCCTCACTCTTGCATTGTGTTCTACAAGAAGCTCTTTTCAGCATTGCCTAACCCTAAAGAAAATGCCACTTGAAGATATATCTAACAGAGCACCAAAGTTCAGGTTACATGTAGATTTGGCTGCTGAGTATGCTACCATCCCGCAGCACAAAATCAAGTGGTGTGACCAATGTGCCATTGGGTACTCTTCGATCACAAGGGCGAAAATGTATTGACCTCTGGACGAATGGATTCATATACCCTATTGACCCGCTCACCAATGCTCCACCTCATTTTGTTAATATCACTACATTTCTTAGTTATGTAGGTGATGGAGCTAATGGTCTATTTGGCTATTGTAGGAGGCTTTCTTTTGTTGCAGCTCAGGAATCGCATTCAAGATTGCATTTTCGAGGCTTATGGCTTGAGTTATAGCAGCAACACAAGAAGGACATTGATAGGCTTGGAGAAGTGGTGAACAACTTGAAAACTCAGAATCAGGAGCTCCCAAAGAACAACTTGTTGCTTAAGCAGGCCTTTGATATTGAACGGGACAAGATGAATGCAGCAAACAGGATGCACGAAACAAGCAACGACACCTTGCAAGCCTAAAGAAGCTTCCAGTAGGCTTTCGACAACAAAAAAGAAAGCGTCAGTCCCTAGAAACCTTGGCAACCCTAAGTGGAGCAAGAAAACAACGTGTACGAGCAACAAGGTAACTTCTATTCTTGCCATTGTTTTGCAGGCCTTTCTATTTTGTGAAACATATTGATGTTATTTTGTATTTATGTTCCATGTAGAGATATTACTTGGGATATGATGGGATATGAAGGTGGTGCTGAGGAATGTAGAGCAGGCATATTGCAACATGTTGTTAAGTTATCAAACATATATAAGCTGCTAGAAGATCCCACATGCAAAATATCTAAGTAAATCCGAAACAAAATTTTTGGAGAGCTGCAAAATATGGTAAGCCCCATACAGATTATGGATGCATGTGATAGTGCTGGTGTCAGTAGGAAGGGATATGAAGCCATTTACAGGGTGTTTACACTAGGTCATCGTGCTAAAGGACTTCTTCGACCCATGCTACCAACTCCATACAATGTAACCATGGCAAGAAAAAGTGCAAACTCAGAAATTGCGAACATGTTAGGTGGCTACCGTCATGTGGAGGATGTTCTGCCTGTATGTACTACAAAGGTATTTGAATACAACAAGTACAACAATGTCTTTATTGATTTAAGGACCCTTCAAAGAGCTATGATTTCTTATTATGGTCTAAGCATTGAGGAGTGCCAAGGTCAGGCTGTGTTTGTGTTAAAGCTTGATGAGTGTCAAATTGTAAAAGGACAAAAATTAGAAAGAGTCAGCCTAACACTTATGAACACGGCTATCAAAGGAAATCTGGAACAGGATGATAATCTTCTTGACTGTAGTGCACAAGCCTCAAATTCTAACAAGGGAAGTCAATCTCAGGGAAGAGATTACTATGGAGTGCAATCATAAAAGAATATATGGTGGTTGTCAGCATTTGAGCTTCCACAGGAGACGAATGATACATTGCGATGGTACCTTACCCGAACAGGCATCCCAAATGTCATATCATTGCAATCAAAAGGAGAAACTTTGCATGTGGAAGATGTAGGAACATTTACAGTTGAGTGGCACATGGCAGGTGATTTAAAGACATTGAAGTGTATGCTGGGATGCAAGCTAGGAGCAAATACTTTTTTTCCATGTATTTATTGCTTGTTGCATGACGAATCAATACAAGGATGCAACAAAAAAGACACTTAGGGCTCTTGAAAAGAATTCCAAGTTGTAGATGAATGTGGGAGAGGGCTTGACAATAATCCCACATGGGAACTTTTGGGAGTTCTAGAGTTTTTGTATAAAAGGTGGCCCATTTGAGAGCTAAAGAACTCTTTGGTCATTTGGTTGAGAGGCTCATAGAGAGAGCTTGCTCCATAGCTCCTTCTCATGTGCTCTCCCAAGGCTCTCCATCTCCATTCATGCTTCAATCTTGTACTCTCTATTCTTTACATTTTCAATGATATGAGGTTATGGTCTACACACTTGCTAATCTAGATTTCTTAATGATGTTTTGATGCTAAAATCTAATTTGTAGAGTGCATGTGATGAAGCTTGTGCATGAAATGATGTGTAGTTGAGGCTTGTGTGATAGCTCTTTGCATGTTAGGTTCTTTGCATAAGTTGCATTTTTGTGCTTAAGTGTAGCCTAATCTTGATGCTTTGATTATGTTAGATTGATGTGTTGATTGTGTTAGATTGATTGCTTGAGTGTTGAAGAAGGATTGAGTAGGACTAGAAGTCATTAGTATGTGGTTAACTCATCTTCTCCCATTCGGGATAGCCTCTATACGCTAACCAGGTTGCATTCATGGATTGACAAAGTGTGTGGGTTGGAGTGTAGCCTCCGCTATGCTATGATGTCCCAAACAATTTAATGAGTACTAAAATAGGTGAGTAAAGACTAGTCATAGTGAGACTTAAGTGGTAGATAGTGCTATGCAAAGGCAAGTGTGCTTTGTACACCGCTGGTTATGACCTCAGTCTCAATGTCCTACAAGTCTTTAAGTTATTCCTAAGTGGCAAACCTACTCCTAAATATGAGCAAAGGTGATTGGAACTGTCTCTTTTTTTTTTTTTTGATGTGTGTGTAGAAGGTGATAAAGATTAAGGTTCCATCCCAAAGAGACCCAAGCAATGGCCAAGAGACCTCCGCCAAGAGAATCTAAAGACCGCTAAGTATCTCAAGGGCGACAGACCCTTTTTCTTTCTTTTATGACCTAAGGAGTACCCCATGAAGATGAGGGCATCGGTCTCGAGGGCCCATAGTGTACCCCAGAGTCCTACCAACATCCATCAAGGCGATAGATTCCTCAAAGGTATTTTTTTGAGGCTTTTAGACATCAATGTTCACCCCATGGAAACCAAGGCATCGGCCCCAAGGTGCTAAGACAACCCCAGGTCCTACCAAGCATTTCTCATGGCTGTAGACACGTCATGTCTCAATTTACTTTGTACATATTTTTTTTTAAAGGGTATAATTTTTATAAATTTTTATTACTCCTAGCACCTAGCGCATATCTAAGAGGTAGCTACCACTAGGGATAACTAATATACCTTGAAAGCATAAGAACTTGGCATATTCCATTGGTATATATCCTACACTGTCTTTAGATAGAAATATCTTTTACTAAGTCTTCTAAGAGTCTAGAATTCACTCACCATATTTTAACATCTAATCAAAAACTTAAACCAGCCAACATTGTGTGAACATGCAAACCATATATTCGAAAGATAAGAGCACATAAAGAAATAAAGATTAAGATCTGAATACACCTGTTGTAGTGCCCTGTTGATGTTGTTCGTTTGCATTGATGCATTGCTGATTTTGTGCAGATTGCTCCTCCTTGATCTTTGTAGGCGTAGCATGTCTCCCCCCTTCCTAATTTGTGTGCACGGTAGGTGGACTATTGGGGCGTGTTGGATGCTCTTTTTTTAGCGGAGATCTCTGCAAAATTTTTATTAACAAACAAGAAAAGAAAATAAAAGAATAAAATTTGCTATTGGTGCCAATCACCGAATATAGCCGAGGGGAAAAACCCAATGGGAGAAAAGTGCCCTGGCTTGTCGATCTTATTGTGGAGTCGCTGAGCTTACCCTTGCCCTGGTAGTGGAGATCATCTCAAAAAGAACACATCTTCTAAAGGCATAAGGAACTACATTATTCAAACATTGATCTACCAAAGAGCTTCAATTGTAGTGTTAATGCCTTATCTTTAGTTTTTGGTATGTCCTTCTTGGGTGGGAATTTTATTAATTTTCTTGGAATTTGAGCAAGATAAGAGGATTTAGGCATTGAAATTCTAGAATCTATGCTCAAATGAGACTCATTTGGACTTGTCGTAGGTACACAAGTTGATGGTTGAATTGTGTAACAAGGAGAAATTGGGACAACCGGTGTTTCAATACATGTTTTAGGAAGATCAACACAAGTAGATTTGTAGGTGCTATCACAGCCATCTTTCCTTTCTTGAAGAGTTTGTGTTGATTTCTTTTGCACCCACTGATATGGAAAATCAAGGGTAGCTTTTGGAATCTTTCTGAAACACT
The DNA here is from genome assembly GCF_041138505.1 of Cibotium barometz. NCBI lineage: Eukaryota > Viridiplantae > Streptophyta > Polypodiopsida > Cyatheales > Cibotiaceae > Cibotium > Cibotium barometz. The sequence continues at coordinate 24,868,166 of NC_141087.1, forward strand.
CTTTTACCCCTAGCAAAGCATGGCATTTTGGAAGCCAAATTGCTGTTGCACCCTCATAGTAGCCTTGTGCTTTAAGAACATGTTTTGGGACCCATCGGGTAACAATCCGAGGTTTAGGCTTGGAAAAGATGTGCTTTTTAGGAGGCTTAGCAACTGGACTAGATGGTACAAGTTTGTACGCATCTTTGGGTAGCCACATTGATAATTCCTTCTTGCCCGGCCTTCTTTGAGCAGCAAGTAGAGTAGTTGGAACATGCCAGCCATGGCCCTCACTTGAGTACTCATCAATTATCCACATCATTTGTTTTGGAGCTTCAAGAGCAGATTTTGAAAGTGGGTTTTGTAAGGTAGAAACACCACCCTTTTTACATGATAAAGCTCGTGGATTAGCAGAGACTTCCTCTACTTGCAGTGCTGTTGTGGATGTATCCCTATAGTACAAATCATCTAGAAGGGCACGTGGTTGTACCATTCGTATAGGAATAATATCATATCCATCTGAGTCACAAAATTGAATTGGCTTCGGTAAAGCACATGTCGATAATGTTGCAACAAGGACATGACTCCATTCTAATGGATCAATTAAATGCTCAGGGAAGGGTTGTGGAATGTATGCCTCGTCTGATACACTTCGATTACCCTTAAGTCTCTCAGTGTTGAAATCCCTACATGAGGCTCCACACATCCATAGATCTTCTCGCCCGTCTGACAATGTAACTCTTGAGCCCTCGGATGAAGCAGAATCAAACTCATTATTGGAGACCTTGTTACATCCCGATATGAGTGATTCCTTAGGTTGACCCTTGTGATGACAGAATCATGTCGGAGGTACAAATAATTGTATCCCCAATCTTGAATCATTTTAAATTGTCGCATGAATGGTCTACCCAATATCACTTCGTAGTTTGGATGTTTTCCAAAATCCACTACTGCAAAGGTGTGCTCATATTCAATCCCACATGTGGTGACCAATATGTTCTCAAGTAGCCCAAGGGGATGTTTTAAGCTTCCATCTGCTAGCTGCAAGCGCATCCTGGTACTCCTAATAGCTGGTTTGCCCCACTTTTCCCAAATGGACCTTGTCACAATGCCCACTCCTGCGCCACTATCAAGTATTGCAGTTGAAGATACTTTTCGCACTTCTAATGGAAGGGTAGCATTTCCCTGATCGTCCTCACAAAATTTTCCTACTTTGTTGATAGGAACTGGCATAACATGCTTTGTTTCAGGGTGTATAGTACACTCATGGTGACCCTTTTGTAGTAATACCTGCTCTGACAAACATGTGGCAATATCATTCCACAACTCAGGTCAAATTTTTATCAAATCAAGCAAAGGTAAGGTACAAGCCACTGGTGCTGACAAAATAGCTTGCACCATACTCATATCCTTCTCCTTTGTCAACCGTTTATGCATGGAGGGTATCCTCAAGGTTTGAGAACAGTCCTCATATTCTCCCAGATATGACGGTAAGGTTTTCATTGTATGCTTACTTCTAGGAGAAACAATTTTTTGAACTTCCTCCTGGATGCTTGGGCGTCTAAAGTTGTTTTCCGTGCCCCTGGTAAAATCCACCTTAGAGAATGGAGGCGAACTAATAGAGGACATGTTCTCATTAACTTTCTCATGAACTGCGGCCCACATCTCATTTGCCATGTCCTCATTAGCATCAATAACTTCATCATTGCATGGGAAGACAAGGCTAGGTGGTGGCAGATTACCTCCTTTCAATTGGGTGTCAATTGGTGCAGACCTTTCGCTAGGAGCTTGTGAAATGAGCTCACTTTTCATTTCCTGACTCGATGACACTTCTGGTATGGTTTCTAATGTTGGCTTAAGAGAGGTTGGACCCCGAGGAATAGGTGGTGATGGTCCCTCAAGTATTGACTGAGCTTCCCTAATGAGTTGCTGATGTACAGCTAGATTGATCTTCTCCTCACGAGGGTTTGGGTATTTTTGAAGCTTCTTGGGTAGCTCAGATAAATCTGCAATGCGACTTCTATGAGCATCAATGATGGCCTCTAGAGTCTCATTCACTTTATCCACAAAAACAGAACCCCCAGAACTATCCTCAGTCGTACTAGCCTCATTTTGTTTAGTACTAGGCCCAGGTTGAGGTTGATGCTCCTCATGCACTTCTTGGGATGTAAAAGTTTTATCCCTCATGTTTTGTTTTGAGGCTTCTTGAGAACCAGTGGATGTACTTTTAGTTCGCTTGTTTCGGTTCTTCTTCCTCCTAGTGGTCTTTTTTCTATTGGACTGTAGGGTCTTGTCCACTAGATTTGTCTCTGCATCCCTAGTTCGAGGTGTCTCATCAGTCTGTATTTCGGCATTTCGTGTCTGTGATCTAGTCATGACTCTAAGTGGCACGACATCCTCATTCTCAGATGAAGGTGGTGATGGAACTGTGCCTACAAGGTTGAGTGAGACCTTTGGTTGAGAGGTGCCCTCCTCATGTGGTTTTAGCAGACAATCTTTTGGGAAGTGTTCTACACAACACCCTAGACAATATCTTTCAATTGGTGGAAACTGTTGTACTGTTGTATTGGACCGAGATGCTTGCCTTGAGCGACGTGGACAATCACGAGCCCAATGGGGTTCTCCGCACTCATAACAGGGGCCCATTGGTTTGGCCTCTACTTTCCTTGGCTGCCATTGACCTGAGGGGCCTGGAGTCCTAGGTTGGTAGCCGCCTAGCAACATTAAAGAGTTTTGTTCCCCTGGTTGAGCCAGTGCTTGGTTTGGGTATGCGGGACTTTCAAAGAGATTTTCTTTGGATGAATATGATACATATTCCTCCTCCACATAGCCTGGGTTTACCAAGTCTCTACACATATTTGAATTGTCGTAGTCAACAACCCTCACAGGAGCAGTCCGTGGAGCAGGAGGTTGACTACCAAGAACAGGTCGTGCTTGCTCTTGTGCCATCGGTGGCTTACGTTCAAAATTAGTATACTGTTGATACATTTGTGGAGCCACTCCACCCCTTGGCTGCTCACGTTCCTGTCTCACTCTCGCAATGTGAGTACATTCCTGTGTGGTGTGGGTAAAGTTCCAAGCACAGGCTTGGCACCACTTTTTTGTGGGTTGGTTTGTGACTAGAGGAGAAAAGGTATTACATTCCTCTGTTTTATGGTTACCGCCACATGCTCCACAAAGATGAGGACCCGTAGGAAGTACACTCCTCATTCTCTGCTGCGGTTGTTGTGGCTGCATGGGTGGACGATAGGTCTGTCCCAATCTCCGTAGTACTAGGTTAGCTATCTGGTCTGGATTTACTAGCGCGCTAGACCCTGAACTTTGGTCATCACCCCACTGATCTCTAGGTTTCACCTCTGGGCTAGAACCATCTTGGAATTTGAAGTTATCGGTGAAATTCATAGCATCATGGCAACACTCATTGAAATTTGTATGCTTCTTCGCATAGAGACGTGTATGCAGTGTTGAATTTTTAAGTCCTTTTAAGAAGAGAGAAATTAATCGACTTTGGGTGGGCTTCTCATCTTCTGGGCAATGATTAATGTACTGCTTCATTCTATTTACACAGTCTCTAACACTCTCATTCTCGCCTTGCTTGAAAGAGTAGATGTGTGCTACCGTGTCATGTTGAATTCCCATCAAGGAAAAAGCAGTAATGAATCGCTCTTCCAAAACTCGTAAAGAAGATTTGTCTGAAGCCTCTAATGCCTGAAACCAAGCCATTTGAGAGCTAGAGGACTCTTTGGTCATTTGGTTGAGAGGCTCATAGAGAGAGCTTGCTCCATAGCTCCTTCTCATGTGCTCTCCCAAGGCTCTCCATCTCCATTCATGCTTCAATCTTGTACTCTCTATTCTTTACATTTTCAATGATATGAGATTATGGTCTACACACTTGCTAATCTAGATTTCTTAATGATGTTTTGATGCTAAAATCTGATTTGTAGAGTGCATGTGATGAAGCTTGTGCATGAAATGATGTGTAGTTGAGGCTTGTGTGATAGCTCTTTGCATGTTAGGTTCTTTGCATAAGTTGCATTTTTGTGCTTAAGTGTAGCCTAATCTTGATGCTTTGATTATGTTAGATTGATGTGTTGATTGTGTTAGATTGATTGCTTGAGTGTTGAAGAAGGATTGAGTAGGACTAGAAGTCATTAGTATGTGGTTAACTCATCTTCTCCCATTCGGGATAGCCTCTATGCGCTAACCGGGTTGCATTCACGGATTGACAAAGTGTGTGGGTTGGAGTGTAGCCTCCGCTATGCTATGATGTCCCAAACAATGGCGCCGCTGCCGAGGAACGCACACCTAAGTTAGTGAAGGGTGTTAACCATTACTTCTTACTAAGTGCTCCATTGATTGCAAACCGGGTTGCATTCACGGATTGACAAAGTGTGTGGGTTGGAGTGTAGCCTCCGCTATGCTATGATGTCCCAAACAATGGCGCCGCTGTCGGGGAACGCACACCTAAGTTAGTGAAGGGTGTTAACCATTACTTCTTACTAAGTGCTCCATTGATTGCAAAATCATGGATTAGGGTAGATTAGAGTAGAGTTTGTAAGGGCATTGAGTATGTCCAAATCCTTCAATTTGAGTATGCTTATCAGCCACTTGCTCAGCTCGAATTGCTTGCCTAAATGCTGCTACATGGTCGTATGGATCTCCTGACCCTTCATACTTCTTTACCAGTTTCTGAAGAGTTGATGGCCTTACTTGTCTTGAATACTCATTATAGGGCCTACGGCCTCTCACTCTCAGTGGGAATTGTTCCTCTCTTTGGAAAGATGGTCCACATGCATCCAAACTTGGTGTGCGTCCCCTATTACCAGCCTCACCAAACCCCTCCAAAGATCTTGTCACCCGCATTTCAGGAGGTGCATTAATGGGAGGCCGAGTTGGCTCCCCTACCCTCCGATTGTTATAGTGAGAAAGATGTTGGTGTGGTGTGACCGGTGGTCGCACATTTGGTGTAGGGCGATATCTTGGTGCTAGTTTTGGGCTACTAGCAGTGGTCCACTTGGATGTTGAAGGTCCCTCTCTAGTGAACTCTCGTAGGGGAGGAGCAACAGTTTCTCCAAGAAAGGCTGTCTTTCCCGGTTTGGCTGTATTTGTTGAGAACACTTCCATGAATAATGGTTGTCCTTTCCACGTGAGTTCCCGAATCTCTTTCCAATCTAAGGTTCGGTATTCATTGGCCCATTTATCAATTATTCTGTTCATGTGTCCTGCAAGCTTCTCAACTACCACCACATGAGCTAGAGGAAGATCTAGCTGTGGCAATCTAGTTGTGGCATATTATCCCTCTAACGAGTCCTTATAGACCACTTGAAGTGGGTCATCCTGTAAGACCTTTGTCATCACTGGAATTTGTTGTACAAACTCCCATTGGTTCTCAATCCCCTGATCCATTTTGCTCTTGCCTTTCCTATCCCTTTCCAAATTTAGATCTACAAGAAGTAAATCATCTATGGATGGCTTTGAGGACTGGTGGGCATTGGAGGGTCCAGGTATGTCCGGCTCAATGAGCCAGTCATCTCTAGACTCCCTTGCTCTGGAAAGTTCTGATAAGTCTAAGAACTCGGTTTTAGAGAGCTCCCCTAATTTGTCTACCTTTTCTGGATGGTAGGTGACTTCGTAGCGAACACCATCTCCACCCATGTACATGTTACCCTGGTCATTGACTAGAGGTGCTCTATCAAGTTCTGTGAAAATGTCTGCGATCTTAACAAGATACCATTGTTGTGGATCCCTAAAGATCTCAGCTCCTTGAGCATTTGTGTAGACATATTGGAGTCTCACATTGATGAGTGTTAACCCCATGGTGTCGGCTTCAAATGGATTAAAAGATCTTGCGGGTGTCCTATTTGGGGCTACGGGATGACTATTTGTCGGCCGCCCTAGATTGTCCATGGACAATGAACTAGTTGTTCTGGAGGAAAGGGTATCGGATTGGGAATCAGAAAGGGTTTCAGCAATATCCGCCAAATTTCCTACCGATTGGGTCCCACTTTCCTGCGTAGGTACTCTAGAAGGTGCCCTAGGCCCTATGGCAGAATCTATAAGACGTCCCGACCGCAAGTACATAAGGTCAATTTTTTTTGGTTTTTTATGTGTTTTTGTTTTGTTTTGTTTTTGTTTTTTTTGTTTTTGTTTTTTTAAAATAAAAATATATATATATATATGTATATATATATATATATGTATATATTTTTTTAACCTACCTAATCACTAAATGCAACTAAAATGCATATGTGTGGCGTAACTATCTATCCTATTTTTTTATTATTATTTTTTTTAATGATTTTTTTAATGATTTTATGATTTTATGTTTTTACTTTTTTTTAAATTACAAAAATTATGAATCACACTAAAAAAATACTAATTATGCACAAAGTTACAAAAATTAAAAAAAATACAAGTTACACTAATTATGCAAAAAAAAATAAAAAAAATGAAGAATTACAGAATATGCAAAAAAAATAGACTCCTAAACAACACTTAATTTATAGAAATTTTTTTTAATACTGTTTTTTAAATTTCTATTTCTTTTCTTTTGTTTTTTTCTCCTTTTGTTGTTTTTTTTAAAACTAATAAATTTCGTGCCAATTACGAAAAATATGAATCTACTAATTATACACAAAAATAAAAATAAAAAATGCACACTACTTTACTTATGCAAAATTTTACAGAAATTTTAAAAAATGGATTCAAACTACAAAAACTAAAAATTATTTTTCTTCTTTTTCTTTTTCTTTTTTTCTTTTTTTTTTAAATTTAATTATTTTTTTTCTTTTTTTTCTATCTCTTTTTCTCTTTTTTTTTTAATTTAATTGTTTTTCTTTTTTTTTCTTTTTCTTTTTTCTTTTTTTTTCTTTCTTTTTCTTTCTTTCTTTTTTTCTATTTCTTTTTTTTTAAAAAGAATATTTTTTTGTTGTTTTTTTATATTATTTTTTTATTTAAAAATACAAAAAATGAAAAATTAATAAAAATAAAAAAATAAAAAAAATTGAAAATTGCACCTACCTTATCCTCCACGCTCCACCGCTCCCGGATTCTTCTGCAGATTCGGCCCGTTGCTCCTTCACGTGCGGCGCCTTCAATGCTCTTTCCTCCTTCAGATGCAGCACCTTCTCCGCTCTCCGTGCTTCTCAGCTCTGCAGGCGTGCCGCCTTCTCTTCTCACCTTCTGTTTGCTACAGAAGGTGAACTGCCGGTCGCCTCCTCTTCGCTTCCAGTCGCTACTCTGCGCCTTCTTCTCCTTCTTCAACGGCCACCACCGCTACAGCCGGCCGCTTCTTTGCTTTAAGCTGTGGCGCCGCCTACACTGCCTGCTGATTTGACAGAGCTCCTCCTGCAGCTTTTCCCTCTTGGAGAGAAGCGAGGCGAGAGTAGCTTGAGGATTGGATGCAGCCCGCTGCCCAGACATCGGACACCTAAGGTGTTTGCGCTTTCAGTTCCTCAAAGCTTCAGAGTTATTTTTTTTAATTTTTCAGCCGCCTTTGCTTGCTTCTGTCAGCTGCCTGCGTTGGCCACAGCAGCACCAAGCTCTTCTTCATGCAGGTCTTCTCTCCCTTCGCGAGCTGCACTGCCAGCCGCCTCCAGCTCCCTCAAGCGCCACACCGCTTCTACTGCCACATCACCTGCAGACGTCCCCCTCAGCGCCTCTGCAAGCTAGAATGTCAACGTAAAAATATATATATATATATATATATATATTAGCTGCTTCTATTTAGACGTTCCCTCCACAGCACTTCTCACAATACCTTCGCCTTCTTCCAACTGGCCTCCCACAGCCTCTTTTCTTTTCGCTTGTGGCCAGTTTTTTTTCTCTGCGGTTGCCCTACAGCAACGCTGGCCGCCCACAGCCTCTCCAATGTATATATATATATATATATATTTTTAAAGCCGCCTCCAATGTTCTACCTCCTCGCTATACACCGGCCGCCCAACCTCTACAAGGTATATATATATGAATAAATATATATATATATATCTATATATATCTATTTATTTTTCTTTGCTGCGCCTCCAACGACACACCTCCTACAGCCCCTACGTCAGAAAATACAAAAACAGAAATCACTTGAACCTACTTAATGGCGGGATTACTCTACCGCAATGGGGTTTTAATTTTTTTTTTGCTTCTAATCAAAAAAATGAAAACACACAAGGCGCCCTTGAGATCACACACTCAATGCCCTTGCAAACTCTACTCTAATCTACCCTAATCCACGATTTTGCAGTCAATGGAGCACTTAGTAAGAAGTAATGGTTAACACCCTTCACTAACTTAGGTGTGCGTTCCCCGGCAGCAGCGGCGCCATTGTTTGGGACATCATAGCATAGCGGAGGCTACACTCCAACCCACACACTTTGTCAATCCGTGAATGCAACCCGGTTAGCGCATAGAGGCCATCCCGAATGGGAGAAGATGAGTTAACCACATACTAATGACTTCTAGTCCTACTCAATCCTTCTTCAACACTCAAGCAATCAATCTAACACAATCAACACATCAATCTAACATAATCAAAGCATCAAGATTAGGCTACACTTAAGCACAAAAATGCAACTTATGCAAAGAACCTAACATGCAAAGAGCTATCACACAAGCCTCAACTACACATCATTTCATGCACAAGCTTCATCACATGCACTCTACAAATCAGATTTTAGCATCAAAACATCATTAAGAAATCTAGATTAGCAAGTGTGTAGACCATAACCTCTTCAACACATCAATCTAACATAATCAAAGCATCAAGATTAGGCTACACTTAAGCACAAAAATGCAACTTATGCAAAGAACCTAACATGCAAAGAGCTATCACACAAGCCTCAACTACACATCATTTCATGCACAAGCTTCATCACATGCACTCTACAAATCAGATTTTAGCATCAAAACATCATTAAGAAATCTAGATTAGCAAGTGTGTAGACCATAACCTCATATCATTGAAAATGTAAAGAATAGAGAGTACAAGATTGAAGCATGAATGGAGGTGGAGAGCCTTGGGAGAGCACATGAGAAGGAGCTATGGAGCAAGCTCTCTCTATGAGCCTCTCAACCAAATGACCAAAGAGTTCTTTAGCTCTCAAATGGGCCACCTTTTATACAAAAACTCTAGAACTCCCAAAAGTTCCCATGTGGGATTATTGTCAAGCCCTCTCCCACATTCATCTACAACTTGGAATTCTTTTCAAGAGCCCTAAGTGTCTTTTTTGTTGCATCCTTGTATTGATTCGTCATGCAACATTGCTACCATTCAAAATCAGAGTATATTGATCGCGGCAAAGCTTCAGGCAAGGTTGCAGCCACCAAGACGACCAAATCTCATGCAAAGGGCAAGAAAAATGTATAACCACCTTCAATGAGTACAACGCAAAACAAAGATCCAAAGAAACCTATGCAGTGGGTTAATGGCATCATGAATTGTAATACCAATTGTCCGCCTAATCGTGATCAAGAAGATATCTCATGGAGCCCTATATTAGAGATTCCACTTTTCCGTGTTCATATTTGCACGCTTCATGCTAGGTTACGCATAATGGACAAATTACTGAAGTTACATATCAATTATGCATGGAATATGGAGCCTGAACATCTTCGCAACAACAACAAATGCATCAGTAAGCTAGAAGATGTCCTTTCAAGCGTGGGGCTTCATGGTGGTGCTGTAAAGCTAACTAAGGATACTAAAAGTCAGGACCGGGTCAGGATAATCCAAACAAAATATACATGGGTGGGTCCAAAGCAAGACACCTTCTCTCAAATTACAAGGGGTACAATAGTCACACAAAATATGAATTATGGAAGGCCATTTGTGAATGCACCACTTATCGTGGGAATAATGCGGAGCTTGGTCTCAAGCGGGCAAGGCTGTGGGAGTCACTTGACAAAATGATTCAATTGCTAGAAAAGGCTCCACTTGCTGAGAAGATTGCAAACTTAAAGACTGCAATACATACATTTACTCAGCAAATGGTTGATGCATGGGGAGAAACACATATCACCCACTATATGGTATTTACCTTTCTATCTATTTACTGATATTAATCGCCAAATAGTAAAATTCTGATATGATCTTTGTTGCAGCACATTATATTTGCCCATGCACAGTTTTTTCTCGACGAATATGGTCCAATGGCAATTTGGAGCACCCAAGGAATGGAGCGCTCTCATTATCAAGCTAAGGCAGCATACTTTAAGAACACACGACATGGTGGAGGTGGTAAGGAAAAAAGTAATGCCTTGCATGAGATGTTTAATTGGTTTTATCGCAGTTTGGGAGGTCGACGCCGACAAAAACCAAAAGGGCAGGTGTCATTACTACGAAGGGTTGTAAAAAATGTCAATCTGTAACAACGAGCAATTGCATGGCGAGCATCAAGTGCCATGCATGGGATGCGTGAGTGGTTCGCTGCGCTGAGGCGTATGGGTCAAAAATGGGTTCCATATTAACCGGCTCATTTAGAGCCACGCGTACACCATTCCCTCGACCTCTCTCAGAGGCTGAGTAGCAGGAGCGTGTGCTGGAAGAGCAACAACGCCAGATTGATGAGGAGGCGCATAGAAGAAGAGAGCAACAGCAAGCAGCTAGAAGAGGAGCTAAGGGTCGCATTTGAGGAAGACCAGGAAGCACTTCTGTGTATTGAGCAAGAGCAGTATCAACAGGCTGCTGACTTCTATGAAGCAGAGGAAATAAGCCGTCGTGAAGAGCAGGATAGGCTCTTAGCACAAACACTACATGAGGAACTTGAGAGGCGTCAGCCCCAGTCTCCACCTAAAAAACAAAGAATAAAGATTCGTGTCAAGAGAAAGAAGGAACGTGCAAACATGCAGCAAGAGGTGGAGATGGAAGAGGAGGATCGACAACAAGTAGAGGAGCAAAGGGAGAGGGAAAGACTAGAGCAGGAGGAGCAAAGGGAGAGGGAAAGACTGGAGTAGGAGGAGCAAAGGGAGAGGGAAAGACGGGAACAAAGAATTCAAGAAGCATGCAGATTAAAACAAGAACAAGAAAAGAAGAAGGCAGAAGCAAGTAAAAGAAGACTAAATCTAGATCCAGCCGAGCAAGAAAGGCGAAAAAAATTTAGAAATGATAGACAACCATGGGAAGAGAGATCGCATCCACCACCACCCCCTGTAGCCAACAAGAAGAGAAGATGGAAACTGGGGACCGTGGCTCTGCGAGAAATCAGAAAGTACCAAAAGAGCACAGACCCCATCATGGCGAAGGCCCCTTTTGCAAGAGTTGTAAAAGAAGTCATCGACAAGTACAGTGACTCGGGTACAGAGTACGGCACTGGAGGCCCTCCAAGAGGCGTCAGAAACAATTTTGGTCTCTCTGTTTCAAGATTCGGTGATGTGCCATGCTCACGCCAAAAGGGTGACCCTAAAGCCTGTTGACATGGCACTTGCACTACGTTTACGTCAAGATAAAGCGCTCCATAAGAAAGGATTTATAGGATAGGATTAAGCTTTTAGGCGGCGGCCTTTGTGCCTTTTGTAATCTCGAACATTGTAATACATTTTTTTGAATCTATAAGATATTGTCAATGACTCATTAACCAACGTATTCATTTGTTTCAAGTGTGTTATAAAAGCAGACATTTCATTTCTTGTACTGTTGTTTGAATGGGTAAAACTGTTGATCATGTATTAAGAGCCTTAGTTAAACAGGAACAAAATTTATATTATTGATAAGGTGATTGTGAAACATTATCTTGTTATACGTGGTATTGTTGTTGGCATTGAACAAAGGATCCTTACATAGTGCAGAAACAAAATTAAATTGAATTTATTTTAGGTCCAAAAAAAGGCTTAAAGCTCAATAAGGCCTTAGAAAAGCTTAGGGACAAAAAAAAAAGTTATTTGGGGCTCAAAATCACCTGGTGAAGTCTGGCATTAGATAGAACATTTTTTAAAAAAGCAACAGTTTTTCTTTTTTTTTTTTTGATGTTTCTAGGCAGAGTAATCATAAAAAAAGTGCACACAATGCATTAATGTGTGAAAAAATGATCAAATGATGCCTGTGCGCTACGGCGTGAATTTAAGCCTGTCCTGAACTTTGAAAGGCATAAATTCGCGCCGTAGTGCACAGGCTTGTTTTTTTTTTGTACTCTTTCCAGCATTATGTGCACTTTTTTGATGGAAAATATGCTTACAAACATCAAAAAATATAAAAAATTTTGATTTTTTTAAAATTGTTCAGATTTTGTACTGCCAGATTTCAGCTGGATGTTAAGTGACATTCAAAGAACAAATATTTGATCATTATCAATGAAATTTCCTACACATTCACATGCCTGCCAAAAGTTTATAGGGCACAGTGCTGACACAACAAATAAACAAGAGAAATGGTTCAGAATTCTTAAAAACATTACAATTAAAAAAGTATACATTTTGTATTAATTTTGTAGAAAGAAAATTACAAGTTCCTGAGAAGATTTCTGGGAGCTTCTTTAGCTTCGTCACTCTGCGTGGCTTTCTCACCTAGGCTATTAGCTATAATAATAGGATTGGTTACACCTTTGGAGATTGATGTAGCACAATGGCTTAGCACATGGCCGGTGTAGTTGCCTGCAAATGTATACATAGCTGCCTCCCTGCTAATAAGTATACATTTGTTTGCATTATTTGCTAGCCCATCTTCGGTGAGAACCCCACTTAGAACTTTACACTTGATGAGCTCTGCTTGTGCCTCCTCAGAGTACTCTAAATGGATTACTCGAATAAATAATGGAGAGAGGCTAGGAAGGTAATGAATTAGGGAGGTGTCTCATCCATCGGATTGCACATGAACTCCACCTCCACGTGCAGCAAACTTTTGTCAAAAATATAAGCTTTCTACAAGAGAAAAAGATCAGGTGTTAGTAATAACTCACTTATAAATATGAAGGCACGACTTTGATTTAACCCCACCTCAATGTCATCATCACATTGGCTAATGCGTGGGTTGCATATGTCTATACTGCTTCCATGCTGCTCAACTGATGTATCTACATGCAAGCGCTTATGTGGTTGAAATGCTTCTTGAGGGACACTTTCATACTCTGCTGCTACATTTTCTATAGCAACAAGAGCATTGGAAATAGTTTCCTCAATTGTACGTTCTGTATCATAACCTTGGAATGCTAGCGCTTTGGTAAGATCATGGTCATCAAAATCAATCTGTACACCTGCAGTCTGTTGCTCAAGTGTGTCTTCTTTGTAGAAACCAGACCCAATTGCTAATATGCTTAGGGCCTCATCCTCCCTTAACCCCAAGGATTTACAAATGTCATCAAGGAAAAGAAATTCCTTGTTATCCATGATGATGGGATTCAAAGCGGTTACATCCAACTCAGGGATCTCTTCCACAATTTCATCCCCTTCGAGGTCACGATGAGGCTCTTCATCCTCAGTTGACCCTTGTTGGAGAAGCACCAAGGCCATGGACGCTTCAGCTTCTTCTGAGAAAACCTCTTCCACCTCGCCTTTGGATTCCTTCACAAGAGCTACTTCTTTACTCACTGCCTTTCCCTTCTTTTTTTCTGTATCCCTGGCTTCTTGCAGAAACAGTGCTAACGTCATATCCCATGAAAGGAAGGTGGTGCCTACATTACCAACCTGCAATTCATAAACGGTGTCATCATCTTGGACCCTGTAATTGCTAGATGTAAGCCCTTTCAAAAATCGGTTGAGCCTGAATCGGAACGACTTGTCACCATGGTACAGATGCCTGATTAAGTCCACTGGAACCCATTTAGTGGTGGACTCAAGCAATTGCACGACATATTGTGCCACTACATCATTCATGTACTGGACCTGCTCTTGAAAAGCCTCTGCGTGAAGGTCTATAGTTTTCTACATATCAATCACCCCCTCAAAAATGGCGGTGTTGTGACCTGCACCTGCTGAGAGCCCAATTTTCTCAAGTTTTGCGCGTAGCGAGTTAGAGCTTGAAGCCATGGCGGGATATTGAAGGGAAATAGAAACTGCAAGATCTTAAGAATGAAATGAGCTTTATAGAGTAAAACCTATTCTTATAAAGCATTCCACTATAACACTTAATAAATTTATAGAACATACTTAAAAATTTTAAAATTAACAAAATTAAAATCCAAATTACAGTGAAATATAGAGGACATTGGGGCTATGGTGCAATCAATAATTTTGTATTCAAAAGTACACCGCTACAAATTATCGCCAAAAATCACTCAAAATGTTACCTAAGTCTGCAACTTAACAATCTTTCAAGCTAAGGACCCTAGGGGGCTCCAATGACACACAGAGTGTATGTTTCTCTGACCTGTGACGCATGGGTCGATTAGAAACAACAAACTTGAATTGGTTCCTTACATTAAAGGACATGACAATACAATCTCTCAACTGAGCAAAATTCTAATCATCATTAACTACCACTGTATGCTCCTCTCCTGGGTGAACTTCAATATGAAGTTCTACCTCCCTCCCCTAGCATAGAGATCAGAGTCCAAAGCTTCCCATTCACCATGCGAGCATTTCCACCTTCTAATAGGGTACACCATAGTTAGATTTTGCTTGCCTATCTGTACCTGCATCTTACCATTGACATTACCGCTGAGCACTTTATTACATCGCCCTGATGTTCTGCCACCTTGGTGGTCCAATCGCCTTTTAGAAATGTATCTAGAGCTTCAAAGGCCCCATCTTTGCTTATCCACATTGTTGGGGTGCGATGGAACTTGCCTGCTTTGAAAATAGCAATAAACACATGTAAAGGCATGAAAAGAGATACACTTATCCTGTGGGATCCATATGCAGCCTTTAGGCTTGACTGAATGTCATGGAGAATCCTGCACTGAAAGCTCTCCATTGTAGTGGGGTCTGGAATGGGCCATTCCGGGCTATTTAGTGCAGGAGGAGAAATTGGCTCAAGTGCTCCAAACCTTCCCCTCTGTGGCACAACATATATTGCAGCAATGAAAAATACTCCTCTATTTGCAAGTTCGAAACTTGTTTCCCCAGCATACATAAGCCTACCTAGATCAACATGACATGCTTCGAAAGTCCCTGTAAAACATTCTAGAGGCTGCCATTCCACACATGTTGAAGGGAAAACATCTACATACAATAGAATACATTGGAGTTCTTGATATTCACATAGTCTTCATGCAAGCATTTCTCTAAAGCAAAGAAACATTAAACAAGTTCTGAAACTTAGAGTTAGTTGGGAACCGTGGTGAGTTCTCATCTTCAAGATGTATTTGGCTTGAGGTGTAAACATGTTGCACCTTTGCAAGCCGCTTTCCATCCTTGTTGCAAACTTTGAATTCTAAGATCCTTCCTTTCCAGTGATGGCTTGTGGAAGCCATGTGCCTTCGAGGAACCTTGTGTGCACCCCTCAAACTGGGCTGCATTGTTATCCACATGAACCGCTTAAAAACAGTAGGAATCCAATAACCTTCATCATCCTGTACTTTGGAAATAGCCATGGACTCGATAGTGGATGATGGCCTGCGTACACACTGAAGAGCCATAGATGGCCCAAATGAAAAGAAAGTGAATGTTAAGAATATGGCAAAAAAGCAAATACTTGCTCAGAGAGAGAGAGAGAGAGAGAGAGAGCTAGCTAAAGCTTCAAAGAAGTTTGCTGCAAATCCATACACACACACACACACACAATACACACACACACACACATGCACACACATGCACACACACACAGAAAGCTAAACCTTCAAAAGAAAGCAAATGAGAGATTGCATTAGGTGCTTGCATATGCAGAGAGAGAGAGAGAGAGAGAGAGAGAGTCTGATAACAGAGCTTCCTCTAGAGAGAGAGAGAAGGGCTGATAACAGAGCTTCCTTTGAGTAGCTGGTAGCAAAGAGCTTTCTTCAAAAGAAAGCTAATGAGAGATTGCATTAGGTGCCTGCTTGTGCAGAGAGAGAGAGAGAGAGAGAGACAGAGACAGAGTCTGATAAACAGAGCTTCCTCTAGAGAGAGAGAGAGGCTGATAACAGAGCTTTCTCTGAGTAGGTGGTAGCAAAGAGCTTTCCTCAAGTTGGAGATGAAGATAGGGCTGCAAGTGAGGGTGTAGTGAGTGGTAGATGGGGAAAGTGGGTTAGTCAAAATGGAGGAGAGAGAAACACGTCCCTACTTTTGGAGGGAAGAGGGAAGTGAGGGGGGTAACTTTTTGAAACTTTTCCTTTAAAAAAATATTTAAAAAAAAGATATTGAAGATTTTCTTTGCTGGCAGATCTGAAAAAGGTAAGATTCTACCTTTGACCACAAGATTTAGGTTCTTAATCAACCCAACGTTTTTGTACACATGTATTTTTCCTATTGGCCTTCACACTAATCATCTCCTTAATCTCATGTCAGCTTAAAGGGCCCCCATAGACCTCAACCTTCCCCTAATGCATCTTGAAAGCCTTGTATTGTGGCCCAAGACCACGTAGACAGACTTCCACCTTGTCATCATCATCTACTGAAATGCCAATAGATGCAAGGGATTCCACAATACCCTTGATCTTAAATGCATAGTCATTCACAGACATACTCTTGTTTATGCCATAATTTGACATCTTGCCAGACACACAAATTTACCAGAAACAACACTCTGGTTTGTCCTGCACAAACTGTTGTTTTTTCTACAGCGGTACTGTAGTACACACAAATATCACAACCAGTGACCTCAATGTGCATACATACACCCAATGGCAACTGTTGACCTCCTTGCAGCACACACAATGTCTGCACAACCAATCTGTCTTCCTGCAATTCTTAAAACAGAGTTTTGCATAGAATCGATGACTTACCCGCAGTGCTCGAAATCGCCTGCTTTCTGAAAAACGGAGGTCGTAACGCACCCGAAATGTGTTTTTGTCCGAAAGGACATTATAGCTGCCCTATAGCTTTACTCCCGTGAAGAAAGCTCCTCAATCAGAGATCGTTTGCCGGTGCCTCTCGTAGAGCTCCCGACAAGGGTGTAGTCGCCAACACAAATAGGGAAGAGAGATGAAGCTCTTACCCTCGTACCACTTCCTGTGCTTCTCTTGCTTGCAGCTCAACCCTTAGCATGAACCAAGCTCTGATACCATGAAAAGATGCAGGGGAGAAGAGAGCTTGAGCTCTTGTAAGCACACACACACTCACAAAACCCTAAAAGAGAACACACAAGGTGAGAGGCTGAAAATCTTCTTCTTCTTTACACAACACTCAACACACCATATACAAAGATAAGAGTACACATGATACGAAAGGTGCTCAACCAAATACATACTAGGGTTCTCTATAGTGTGAACCCAACTAAATGAGCTGGCGCTATAACTATGCCAGTCTCTAGAATGGCTGTCACACAGCCTGTCATCCCACTGGCCGCATATCACCCATGATCTCACCAACCATGCCAGTGGTGTAAGTGTGGGACCTATCCCCCCCACAGGCGGGTCATCAGTGTCCAGCGCCTCATTAGTATCCAGCGCCTCACTAGATATAAGCTGGATATATCAACACTCCCCCTCGAGCTCAACTCCATCTCATGTACACCAAGCGAAGCCCTGAATCTACGGAGCTTCTCTGTACCCAATGCTTTGGTGAAGATGTCAGCAACCTGATCTTGTGTGCTGACATAAACAAGGTCAACGTCTCCTGCCAAAACCATGTGTTTCTATTGGCTGGTCGATGAGTACTACAATCAATTTTTGGAACCTGACCACAACCACTATGTTTGGATCTGGTATTCTCTACCACGATTGGATCGCGGAGGTGAGAATTTCATTCTCTTGACTTGCTATATCTGGAAACTCCAATGCGAGAACTTCAAAAAATTGTAGCAAACATGGGAGTCACGTTCTTGTTCTACCTTGAATTGTAGTGCCGTGAGTCTTCGTTTGATAGGCATGAAGATTTTGACCAAATGCTTTTGACAACCTAAATCATCAGTTAAAGGTCCTACATGTAGTGTTAGAAAATAACAGTGTCCCACCCAACCAATCAAATTAGGGAGAAGTCTTTACCTTCGCTAGTTTTTCCTTCGAAAATACCTCTAATTTCAAGGGGAGCAAAAATTTCAACTTGTTTTTTTCTCAAACTGAGGAATGGAATATACATTAGAGGGTAGTTTTCTTTCGACGGAACACTTGACGGAAGTGTTTGGGAAACTAAAAATGAATCCTTTTCACCATGGGTTGAAGAGGAAATTATAATTTTTAAGAATAGTATTCTTTATATTGGTTTGTTCTAACTCATGGTTATAGATGGGTTCGCCTCATGGTAGAGCCACCTTAACTTTTGAAGAATCGGCCTCGAACAATGTCTCTTTATCTTTTTTTTAGTAAATAACTAAATAGAGGAAATGAATAAGCATACGAAGGAAAAAACTACTTATTCAAAATTATTATTTCCTCTTCAACCCATGGTGAGTAGGATTCAAAGTGAGAGTGCCCCTAGATATTAAAGATTGACAAGTTGAAACGACTCCAAAGTATAAGAGGGGCCGGTCATTGTCCTCACGCCGGCCATATACGATTCGATTAAAGTTCAATATGAATTGGAGAACACAACACGGATCCTTGAAGTCAAAATTTGCTACTCGACGCGGCTGCAGCTTGGACGCCCCGCGGGAGCTGGGCTAAGTGGGTGTCGGAGCCGCGCGCGCATTTGGCTCGGATCCTATGGCAGCGCGAAAGAGGGCGCTAGGGCCCTCGATGCAGCTCGATACATATATATTATATATTATGATATATATATATATATATATATATATATATATATATATATATATATATATATATTCATATTCTTCAGTAGTAAAATAAAGTATTCAATAGGAGTTAGAGAATTAACTGGTATGCCTTGTGTATCAAAATTCATTGGAAAATTAAATAAGGTTTAATAAGGGTATTCGCGTTTGATAGTAGAATACGTGTATCATTTTAAGATAATGATTTGAATTATCTTTTATTAATCATTATTTATGTTGTGATTATAAAATGGTTTATGTGATTACATCATAAAAGAGGGCCATGTTGGCTAGTCGTAAATTTTAAGAATCAGAATTTTAAAATTTTAGTTATAAAACCGGTTAACCTATGCAATTTTTCAATAAAAACCGGTGAACTTCAAGGTCATCCTTTTTTTCACTAGTTAGAATAAACGTTTATTTCTAACACTGATCCAAATAAAGCAACTCCTTTTTTACATTGATCTAAATAAAGCGACTCCTTTTTTACATCCAAGTAAAGCAACTCCTTTTTTACAACCAAATAAAGCAACTCCTTTTTTACACTGATCCAAGTAAAGCAACTCCTTTTTTACACTGATCCAAATAAAGCAACTCCTTTTTTACATCCAAATAAAGCAACTCCTTTTTTACACTGATCCAAATAAAGCAACTCCTTTTTTACACCCACCATACTTCTGTTATTTGCCCTCTCCATTATCATTCCACCCCTGCTCATCACTACACATTGAGAATTGCTAGAATTTCTCTCCATAATTAGAGAATATTCTCTCTCTCTCTCTCTCTCTCTCTCTCTCTCTCTCTCTCTCTCTCTCTCTTTGAAATTGTGCAAGGAATCATGTAAATGTTTGTAAATTTTAAATTTTGTTTAGGATAGTAGAATCCAAGTTTGGTACAAATTAGCACGTCTTAAAAGGTTGTTGTACAACAACAACTGATTTTTTCTAGGGTGAGAGTTTTTCTTTGCCTTCTCTTTATAGCATCACCTAGCTTAAGACTCTCATTTGTCATAGTAAGCACCCAAAAAAAAAGAAGGGGGGTTTTCCTTATGGCAACAAATCTAGTAGTTGGGGTTATGGAGACTCACAGGTCTCTAGCTAGCTTATAGGGCCACAATTGACTTGGTATGGGTGTCAAGACTTGAACCAAGCCCTAACCACTAGGGTTTTGTAGTAGGAAGTGAAACATCAAACCCCCAAGCCATTTCCTCGAATGTTGAGCCAGCTTGTACACATCAAGCCCTCGTTTACATGCCGAGGACCTACACCATGCCAAAGATCTCCTCTCCTTTGACATTCACAACAACGAGCCTAGCACATGTTGATATATTGAGCTCAACTAGTGCTACAACGGACATTGATGACCCGCCTGGGTGATAGCTTTTGCAGCTATGTCACTTGCATGGTTGGTGGATTATGGTTGATATGCCGCCAGTGGATGATAGGCTATGTGATAGTAGCCACTTTGGAGTACTAGAGTTATGGCATAGTTATAGCACCATCTCATATAGTCAGGTTCACACTATAGACCGACTACTTTGTATGTTGTTGTAGTAGAGTACTTTCCCTTTATGTATATACTCTTATCTTTTAGTTATATGGTTGTAGAGAAGAGAAGAAGATAGAAGAAAATTCAGTCATCCATCTCTCTCGTGTCTTGCACTCTTTTGTGTGTGTGTGTGTGTTTGCTAGCAACGAGCTCAAGCTCTCTCTCTCCCCCACATTCTCTTTAGCACATGCACAACACATGTACCCACCCACAACTTCATGAGAATGGGAGATGACCTTCATAGGATGCATGATAAACCTCCTCTCCAACTCTCAGTTCCCTCTAGAGTCTACATGGTGATGCACATCTCCTGCTTCTCTCCACGCCCCTAAAAAGTTTTGATAGAGACCCCACAACCTGAGTCCCAATGTTCACGAACAATCGACATTTAGTGTATTTTACTAGCTGAAATTTTGAAATCCTGAATGAAATTGAGTTAATATTGAATAAAACCGGTCATCTTTTACCATTTTCACTTATAAAAATTGACAAATCTCATCATTTTGAGCTACAAAATTGGCTAGATTCTTTTTTTCCATTGGTTGGGAAAAAAAATTTCACGAGCATTGAATTATCAACCCCAAAGCCTTAAATGTCACTAGTCCTGCCTTGTGGAATAATCTAAGAGTGTACAAAGAGGAGTTGGGCTCAATGGTGATGTAAGCAAGAAGTAGTTCAAATCTTAGAGACAAATTGGATACCAACAGATGTGGCAAGCATCTTAATGTCTCCCTTCCTATTTCTCTTGTAAAGGACTAACAAAATGCTTGCCAAGCTAGGGCACTCATTGGTCTATGCTATGGCGCTGCTACTCATCTACGTCAATGAAGGTTCTTAGAAATTGGATCTGAGAAATAATTGGGTTCCCAAGGGTATAGAAGTTGTTCACACTTAATAATTGGGTTCCCATGGGCATAGAAGTAGTTCAAATATAGTACTTAATAGTTATTTCTCTTTCTCTTATTCAGGGAGGAAAGAATGAGTATAATGCTTTAGGTGCAAGATAGTGAATGATCAAAAGTTCTCCTCTGTATGGATAAACAACATTGCGAAAAATATTTTTTACATTTGAGAAACGCAAGGAATATTCCCCTTTTTTAACCTAAAAATTTACATGTTTTAAACTAATTTTTTGAAAATTAGTATTTTTCGGGGTGCCTTCTTTAATTGGAGCCCATATAGCAATATTGTTTTCTGTGAAATCACTTCAACTTTATACTATTGGGTAAAAACGCCTCATATTCATAATATTATATAATGGCAAGTGAACCTTCTCTAGAATTCAAGAAATCATAGCATGAAAGAGGTAATAAAACACATTCAAAAAAGACTAGATTCTTGGACTCAATACACAAGGACTCTTTACTATTGATCTTCATCTGACTCGATCCCATCTATATTTATGTTATCTCCATGGTTGGAGGACGAAGATGATATTAATTTGTCATCTTCCTCTACACTATCAACCAACACATTTTCTGCATCTTGATGTAGTCCAAGCACATCTTCTATTTGAGAGAGAGTCCTTCTCCTGTTTGTCACACATGCTTAATATCTCAAAGATTTGTTGGGAGTGTTTTCTTGAATGTATGTATTTTTTTCAAGCATACGTACGTTGATCTCTACTGGGATAAACACACTTTTATTGGGGACATTTCTTGACCTCTTTCAGTTTCCATGTGCCATCACATTTGCCACCATCTCCAATGAGTACTTACCCTTGAATGGATTTGGATGTGTGGTTCTCACCGATAGAATATCTACAATTTAGAACCTTAGTGAATGGAAATTTCCAAAGTGATGAAGACGAGGTTGACATGTACAGAAATTGAGTCTGGATTTACGGATCCATCAGTCCAGCCATCCAGTCCCGTGTTTTAGCCAACTGCCCAACCACTGTAGTGATGGGATCCAATTAGGAATTTGGGTAGGTTTTGTCCCAGGTACCAGGGAAAAGCGTTCCCAGGCCCCCTAGCCAGATATTCATGCAAACATAAAACTAGTCACACCACTTACACACCTGCTATGAACTTGCCTTTTTCACAGATTCAATAATCTTTAAAACAATCATTTAATGAAACCATAGTGTAACTGATCATAATCCTCTAATTATCCAGTTGAATCCTAATTTCCAGTTCATTCCTTCATCGGTGTACCTATGACATCATTGGCAATTAGAACGCTCACCACCTATTCACTCAGGGGCCTTTTCAATAGTTCCTAGCTCATAGTACCCGACAATATAATCACATAAAAATATCCAGATGGAATCTCCGTTGAAGATCAGCAAGATCAACCAACAGATCCATATAAAAGAGCCATGGACTCATCCGTTGAGGACCAGCAAGGTCAATCAAGCAGATCCATGCCCGAATTCAGAAAACAACTCTTACTCCTTGTTCCAATATCTTCCTCGACATACTTGTGGGTATCTTCGACGACCCAAAGCCCCGAGCACTGTATGGTCAGCACCCTCTAGGATCCTTTGCAAGTCACCTAGCGCTTCACTCATAGGCCACTTCCTTGGTCCCTCATCCACTGCACCGGAAGCTCACCATTTAAATGAAACCGAGGCTGGTCAAGACCTCAGTTGCCGCGACCTTGCTACGCGAGACGTCCTCCGTTGACTCTCCGTTTTACCAGTTGCAACTTTAACAGATAGGTCTCCACCACGACCTCAATCACAAGATGGTCAAAATGCTTTCCCAGCATTCTTGACATAAAACAGTCATTTAAAAACAGATTTCACATACAAATACAGTTCCAACAATATTTCCATCTTTTCTCATTACTCCGCATCCTTTCACATTAGTCCCCATCTTTTCTCATCTTACCACAATTTTATTTTCTTCATCGATCCCTATCACATCACATCATTCCCACATCAAATCACATCCAATCACAGCATCCACACATCAATCCACATCATCCATACATCCATCCACATCAACCACATCAATCCACATCATCCATACATCCATCCACATCAATCCACATCATCCATACATCCATCCACATCCATCCACATGTCAATCCACATCATCCATACATCCATCCACATTACCCACACATCAATCCACATTCATTTCATAAGTATTCCCATTCTCATCTAATCACATCTTTTTCTATCTCATCTAATCACATCTTTTTCTATCTCATCACTTACTTCCTCATTTATCCTCATCAGGTCTCATTCACTTGCATCTACCCAAACATCTCATCACTACACCACTTATCGTTCATTCACATCCCGATTCACATCACATCACATCCATTCACATCCCTTATCATTTATTCATATCCCGATTCACATACTAACACATTCATTCACATCCTATATCATTCATTCACATCCTGATTCACATGCTAACACCTTCATTCATATCCTATATCATTCATTCACATCCCGATTCACATGTTTACATCTTGATTCACATGCTATCACATTTATTCACATCCCTTATCATTCATTCACATCTCGATTCACATGTTTACATCCTGATTCACATGCTATCACATTCATTCACATCCCTTATCATTCATATCTATCCAATTTACATCACATCTCATCGCCTCAATTCTCGTTTATATCCATCACATTTACATCCACATGTATTCTCCCACATACATCCACATCCATACTTATCACATACACATCCACATCTATCCTTTCACATACATCCACATCCATACTTATCACATACACATCCACATCTATCCTTTCGCATACATCCACATCCATTCTTTCACATACATCCACTCCTACTCTTCACATACATCCACCTCTATTCTTCACATCCATCCATCCATTCATTCACATTTATCTGATTCACATCACATCTATCCATCCATTCATTCACATTTATCTGATTCACATCACATCTATCCATCCATTCATTCACATTTATCTGATTCACATCACATCTATTCATCTATTCATTCACATTTATCTAATTCACATCACATCTATCCATCCATTCATTCACATTTACCTGATTCACATCACATCTATTCATCTATTCATTCACATTTATCTAATTCACATCACATCTATCCATCCATTCATTCACATTTATCTGATTCACATCACATCTATCCATCCATTCATTCTTTTATAAAAATTAACTTCAGTGGGAATAACACTTTTATAAAAATCCCTTTATACATCTATTTATGCATAAATTCAATTTTAAGAAAAATAACACTTTCGAAATAAAATAAAAATAAATTCCTTTATGCATCTTTCTATGCATAAAATCAAAATTGATGAGAATAACTCTTTTGAAATAAAAATAAATTCTTTATGCATCTTTCTAAGCATAAAATCAAAATTGATGAGAATAACTCTTTTGAAATAAAAATAAATTCTTTATGCATCTTTCCATGCATAAAATCAAAATTGATGAAAGTAACGCTTTTATAATTAAAAGAATTCAATATGCATCTTTCTATGCATAGAATTTAATTTTAATAGAAATAACACTTTTATAATAAAAATATTTCTACTATGCACTTTTCTATGCATAGAATGAAAATAACACTTTTAGAATACACAAATGATGGGGATTACTCTTTTTGAATAATAAAAGATAAAATTTATTTCACAAAATTTAAGAAAAATTTACCATAACCTCCTTTGTATGGCTGACCATTTTTTAATTTTTTCTATTCTTAAGTTACTTAAAAATTATCCCCAAATGGTTTAAAGCATTCTAAACTAATCAAATTCCACTTTTAAAAGAGAAACAATATGAAAAGTTTAATTCCAATAATTAGATTACTTATCTATGATAAAGAAAGGCTGAATTTAAGAAGAAGAGAGGGGGAAAGCCTTTCCAGCAAGGCATAGCATCATTTTACATTTTAAAACAAAACAAAAATTAGAAAACCATTAAAAGGAATAAGAAAAAGTAGGATTTCTAACTTACATGAATTTTTGGGAGCTTTCCTTTCGCTTGATGGTTTGAGGGATCTACTCTTGTTTGCAACAAGGGTGGCCACCAATTCTTTAGAAGAGGGAATGGTCAAAAACTAATCAATTATTAATAAATTCATAGTTTTTGACTCTGGGAAGAAGTAGAGTAATAGTGCATAAAACACTATTATCTATTTACAGAGGGGGAGGCTTCTTTTATAGGAAAAAGTGAGCCTCTAACCAAGCAAACTAATTCTAGAATTTTCTAAATCAATTTGGTCAATTTTTGACCATTTTTAGGTCAGTTTAGCTTACTTTTTGGATCTAGTTGAAGCAGGACAGAGGAGAGATGAAAATATCTCATTATTTGTGAGTTTAAAACTCAACCACACATGTGAAATAGGTGCCTCCTTCATGAGGGGAATCCCCCCACACTGAGGTGTCAAAAATGCATCATTTCTCTAAATATCTCTTCTTTTTTAACTAATATCCTTGTCCTTAGTCAACTCTGCATCTTATGTAAGTATTTACTCATTTTTGGGAGATTTTCTTTATTTCTTCAATTTATCTCCTCCCTACATTTGGATTAATCTAATTGGCCCCTCAGAACCTTAATCTAAATTTTTTAAAAATCTAGACCCTTAGGATAAGGCCTTTTGAACAGATAATAATTGATTTCTAATGCACCTTCTGAAAATCTTTTTGAACTTCTGTTTTGGGGAAATTTATTTTAATAAAAAGAGATATTTTTCCATCCAAAAATATCTAAAAATTGAATAATCTCTCTCTAGAACATTTTCTCTCTCTAGGCCAAAAGAGGATAAAATAGAATCTTTTTTTATTTCAGAGAGGGGAATAATTATAAGATCAGAAAAGGAGGTTCTTACACCTGCACACATCAAAAGCCTAAGGGAGGAACTTTATAGTTAGAGAATTAACTGGTATGCCTTGTGTATCAAAATCATTAGAAAATTAAATAAGGTTTAATAAGGGTATTCGCGTTTGATAGTAGAATATGCGTATCATTTTAAGATAATGATTTGAATTGTCTTTTATTAATCATTATTTATGTTGTGATTATGAAATGGTTTATGTGATTACATCATAAAAGAGGGCCATGTAAGTGTTTTAACCTAGGATAGAGAGGCCTTTGTATGGGCACCAAATCCATCAAAACTTATATTTAAAAATCGCACAATTGATAACTCTTTTCAATTTTTTGAAATGTTTGATAAAATCAAGCAAAAATAATATAGTTTTGATGAAAATGTATATGAATTAAAAAAAAGAGTTCACAAAAATTATAAGCTAAGGTACTTGTAAAAAACTATGGAGATTTTTAGAATCTATTTCAAGATAAATTTATAATTTTTTTAAATTTACTGTCAACCAAACATTCTAAAAGTTATAATAGCCACATGATCAAAAAAATGATAAGCTGAATTATGTTGTCCAGTGTCAGAAAAAAATTGTTCTTTAGTGTAACTTTCACGGCTCAAATTGAGAAAAACCGGTTGTAATGTTGGCTAGTCGTCGTAAATTTAAAGAATGAAAATTTTGAAATTTCAATTATAAAACCGGTTAACCTATGCAATTTTTCAATAAAAACCAGTTGAACTTCAAGGTCATCCTTTTTTCACTAGTTAGAAAAAACGTTTATTTCTAACACTGATCCAAATAAAGCAACTCCATTTTTTATTACATGCAAGTTGTAGATATCATCACAACATCCTTTGTTGTCTAGTTTTGACACACTTATTGGAGACTTTTATTTACCATTGCTTGTGCCTCACCCACCATACTTTTGTTATGTGTCCTCTCCATTATCATTCCACCGCTGCTCATCATTACACATTGAGAATTGCTAGAATTTCTCTCCATAATTAGAGAATATTCTCTCTCTCTCTCTCTCTCTCTCTCTCTCTCTCTCTCTCTCTCTCTCTCTCTCTCTCTCTCTTTGAAATTGTGCAAGGAATCATGTCAATGTTTGTAAATTTAAAATTTTGTTTAGGATAGTAGAATCCAAGTTTGGTACAAATTAGCACGTCTTGAAAGGTTGTTGTAAAACAAAACTGATTTTTTCTAGGGTGAGAGTTTTTCTCTGCCTTCTCTTTATAGCACCACCTAGCTAAAACGAATCTAGTAGTTGGGGTTATGGAGACTCACAGGTCTCTAGCTAGCTTATAGGGCCACAATTGACTTGGTATGGGCGTCAAGACTTGAACCAAGCCCTAACCACTAGGGTTTTGTAGTAGGAAGTGAAACATCAAACCCCCAAGCCATTTCCTCGAATGTTGAGCCATCTTGTACATCAAGCCCTTGTCTACATGCCGAGTACCTACACCATGCCAAAGATCTCCTCTCCTCTGACATTCACAACGAGCCTAGCACATGTTGATATATTGAGCTCAACTAGTGCTACAACGGACATTGATGACCCGCCTGGGTGATAGCTTTTGCACCTATGTCACTCTGGCACGGTTGGTGCGATTATGGTTGATATGCTGCCAGTGGATGATAGGCTATGTGATAGCCACTTTGGAGTACTAGAGTTATGGCATAGCTATAGCACCAACTCATATAGCCAGGTTCACACTATAGACCGACTACTTTGTATGTTGTTGTTGTAGGAGAGTACTTTCCCTTTATGTACGTACTCTTATCTTTTAGTTATATGGTTGTAGAGAAGAGAAGAAGATAGAAGAAAATTCAGCCATCCATCTCTTTTGTGTCTTGCACTCTTTTGTGTGTGTGTGTGTTTGCTAGCAACGTCGAACTCAAGCTCTCTCTCTCTCTCTCCCACATTCTCTTTAGCACATGCACAACACATGTACCCGCCCACAACTTCATGAGAATGGGAGATGACCTTCATAGGATGCATGATAAACCTCCTCTCCAACTCTCAGTTCCCTCTAGAGTCTACATGGTGGTGCACATCTCCTGCTTTTCTCCACGCCCCTAAAAAGTTTCGATAGATACCCCACAACTTGAATCCCAATGTTCACGAACAATCGACGTTTAGTGTATTTTACTAGCTGAAATTTTGAAATCCTGAATGAAATTGGAGTTAATCTTGAATAAAACCGGTCATCTTTTACCATTTTCACTTATAAAAATGGACAAATCTCATGATTTTGAGCTACAAAACTAGCTAGATCCTTTTTTTCCGTTGGTTGGGAAAAAAAATTTCACGAGCACTGAATTATCAAACCCCAAAGCCTTAAATGTCACTAGTCCTACCTTATGGAATAATCTAAGAGTGTACAAAGAGGAGTTGGTGATGTAAGCAAGAAGTAGTTCAAATCTTAGAGACAAGTAGTTCAAATCTTAGAGACAAGTTGGATACCAACAGATGTGGCAAGCATCTTAATGTCCGCCTTCCTATTTCTCTTGTGAAGGACTAACAAAATTCTTACCAAGCTAGGGCACTCACTGGTCTATGCTATGGTGCTGCTACTCATCTACGTCAATGAAGGTTCTTAGAAATCGGATCTGAGAAAAAATTTGGGTTCCCAAGGGTATAGAAGTTGTTCACACTTAATAATTGGGTTCCCATGGGCATAGAAGTAGTTCAAATATAGTACGTACTTAATAGTTATTTCTCTTTCTCTTATTCAGGGAGGAAAGAATGAGTATAATGCTTTAGGTGCAGGATAGTGAATGATAAAAAATTCTCCTCTGTATGGATAACCAACATTGCGAGAAATATTTTTTACATTTGAGAAACGCAAGGAACATTCCCCTTTTTTAACCTAAAAAATTACATGTTTTAAACTAATTTTTTGAAAATTAGTATTTTTCGAGGTGCCTTCTTTAATTGGAGCCCATATAGCAATATTGTTTTCCGTGAAATCACTTCAACTTTATACTATTGGGTAAAAACACCTCATTCATAAAATTATATAATGGCAAGTGAACCTTCTCTAGAATTCAAGAAATCATAGCATGAAAGAGGTAATAACACACATTCAAAAAAGACTAAATTCTTGGACTCAATACACAAGAACTCTTTACTATTGATCTTCATCTGACTCGATCCCATCTATATTTATGTTA
The DNA here is from genome assembly GCF_041138505.1 of Cibotium barometz. NCBI lineage: Eukaryota > Viridiplantae > Streptophyta > Polypodiopsida > Cyatheales > Cibotiaceae > Cibotium > Cibotium barometz. The sequence goes on from NC_141087.1 coordinate 24,897,370, forward strand.
TGTCCATGGTTGGAGGAGGAAGATAATATTAATTTGTCATCTTCCTTTACACTATCAACCAACACATTTTTTGCATCTTGATGTAGTCCAAGCACATCTTCTATTTGAGAGAGAGTCCTTCTCCTGTTTGTCACGCATGCTTAATATCTCAAAGATTTGTTGGGAGTGTTTTCTTGAGTATATGTATCTTTTTCAAGCATACGTATGTTGATCTCTACTGGGATAAACACTATTTTACTGGGGACATTTCTTGACCTCTTCCACTTTCCATGTGCCATCACATTTGCCACCATCTCTAATGAGTACTTACCCTTGAATGGATTTGGATGTGTGGTTCTCACTGATGTTGGAATATCTACAATTTAGAACCTTAGTGAATGGAAATTTCCAAAGTGATGAAGACGAGGTTGACATGTCTCTTTATTTTATTAGTCTCGTGGATTGCATTAGGAATTTTTTGGACCCAAAA